>NW_008751686.1:2211951-2249917 GCF_000715545.1 Opisthorchis viverrini | reverse complement strand
CTTGTGTCGATCGTTTTAGGCGGTGGCCCCAAGCCATCCCAATACGTGACACTTCCGCAGATACCATCGCTCGCGCATTAATCAATGGATGGATTTCCAATTATTAGTGTTCTCTATTGTTAACAACAAAAGCCACTTGATAAATCAGAAGGCTAGAAAGCGACACTAATAAAATTTGTTTTAAGAACGTGAGGTTACAACACCTTAATCGAGTCGAATAGAATACCAAAAATGGGAATGTACAAATGAAGGATTTATCGTAGTGGGTGGAAGTTGCAATAGTCCACCGAGTTGGTTTGGGCGCAGGTAACCGTGTTTCTTTTGGCAGATTCACTGCTAGGACCATTGCAAAACCGGCGTGTTTCTTTTGGCAGATTCACTGCTAGGACCATCCTTTGCAAAACCGACAACAAGTGCAAAAAAGAGTAAGAAGGCTGATGTCAGTGGCAGACTACGCGCCGGTATTTTCCAGCATGTCTCCCAATAAATCAGACCAGATGAGTCAGGGGAGCCTAGCGGTGAGATGAGAATGTGAAAAGAAAGTTTCCTTGATTCTATCCGACGGTCGGATCAGCTGAGACGCAGTTGTTCATGGCTTATCTGCGGTTTGATATCTTCAAGATCATACAGAACTTGAGGACATCCTCAAAATGGGCGATCGAGCCAAACACTTGTGAATCTATAAATCTGAATGATCAAAAGTACCCTCGCGTTCGAATGTACAGAGACCCAAGGATAGAAATCCAACATTTGCGGACAGATTCACCTCAGGCAACATATCTCCATCGTTCTCCGTTACATTCGACAGTCTCTCCTATCGCTTACGTACAACCTGATCCATCGAAATGCAGCGAAGACTATAATACACCATAAGCAGCTTGCGGCCGCTCGTATTCGGACGATTAAGTGTCCAAACTATGAGTCAGAAAGTCATGATTTGGAGATACCCAACTGGAATGTACACTGTTGACCATTTCCGATACGAAAGAAACAGCTGTATGGTGCTTCCTGGCTTTTAGCATACGCTGGCTTCACTTACAAGATGAAGTCTCAATTGAAATTTGCCAAAGCTCCTCACACTAACAGCACCATATTGTAAGTAGTATTAGTAGTACTAATGTTAGTGTTACTGATAATTTACGTTCCCGTTTTGTTTTGCTTACTCTTCACAGTTACTAGTCAGCTATCATGAGCCAGTCGCGTCAAATACCTGTAAAGCTCCTTACAAAAAGATCCCACGCTTCTAGTACGAGAAGCTGGGGAAACCAAAGTAGGAAAATCAGTTTTCAAAGGAGCTTTATTTTGGCTCATATACAATTGTTAGACTGCAGTGCCCTGTGGGGCATTGCTGTCGTTCCACCGACCGTTGTTCACCGATGTCTGCAGATCCATTGAATGCTTTCCTCACTGACTATCTTGTAAGTCCCTGCGATGCTGGGTCATCTCACAGCAGACTCAGAATCACAGAACCAACCTCCAAAAAATACGAAGCACATCTGAGCTGTATTCTTAAACCACATCATTGGTTGTATTCTATCCCATTGTGCGGCAATACGTCAATACATTATTTATGTGCCCTGTTGCTTTTACCCCTGAAGGTCTGGCCTGAAGATGCTCTGGAGATGGTTGCAAACAAGTACTTTGAAGAGATCGAATTTGCTGACAACACCCGAGAGTCTTCTGTCTATCTATGCAAGTACTTTCATGAAAGTGTACGAAAACTTTCGGAAAGGTGCGTTTTGTGAACTATCCGATGCATAGTTGCGCTTCATTTATTCTATTCCAGTCTGTATAATTAGCACGTGACATTAGACACGTGACCGATGCTTCTGTACAGCCCACCTTTCGTTTACTTATATCATTCAAATCCAGGTTTTCATGATTTCACTCGTCACTGTTCCTAATCAGGGGGGTGTTGGCACTAAAAGCGAGTGCTAATCCAAGTTTTATTCCGCTAGGAACAAATTTATTAAATAGGAGTGGTTTTCTTCCAAGCATGTGGGACAACTCGGATCAAGTCTCATCACCTGCGCCTTTTGGTGAGGAAATTTGTGAAAATGTAACGTCGAAAAGCTGAAACTCCGAAAAGGGTTTTGGCTTTAAACAATATGCAGGTAGCCTTGATAAAACAAGGGAACAGGAGGATTGCATTCCGACATACGCATACAAAGAAAAGTTGATTGAACGAATTTGTAATGCACTACTCATAAGGTTGCTGAAAATTCGTCGATAGCCCCCGACCGGTTTTGCCCTTCTTGGGGCTTATCAATTTGGTTTCAAGTAGAACATAAAGTTAATGGAAACTGGAGGACTGCGCCTACCTGATGAGCCCCAACAAGGGTGAAACCGGTCGTGAGCTGTCGAAGAATTTTCAGCAACCTTGTGAGTAGTTTCCTTTATAAAAATATACTAAGATATCTCGAATATCGTAGCGACTGAAACATGAGGTGGCCTGGTGAAGCACATTCAGTTGCCTGGACACATCACAAACGAGAGATTCAGTTGGGTTCCAGGTGAGTCTAAAACCAAACCAAATTAGTTTGCAAATGAGTGTATTTCGTTGACTGAACAAATTTTCTAAACTGTCGATTCCCCCATCGAAGGATCACTATCTGGTAGTGTTCTGTTGTAGATATTCTTTTCAATTTTGTTGAACCATTTAGTACTTCACTTTCACCCTTCCTTGTGAACTGCCAGAATTGTTCATAACGGAAAATCGCATACTAAACATCAGAAGTTTTCAATTTAATATAAGCTGTGGGATGTTTGATCTAGTGCGGTTGCGTATTTGACCTCCGGAACTTACAAGGCGGATTCGTTTCGTTACTTTTTACGCTGTGCAGAGCAAGTCAGGTGATAAAGCCAACGTAGAGTTTAAAGTATCCCTCGTTGTGGCTCACCTAATTTAGGAACTGATTCGGTAAAAACTCTCTTTGATCATGTTCACAGGTTCTTGGAAGTATTGCGGAGACATAGCTATGTCACACCAACCTCATATTTGGAAATGATTCTCACTTTCAAGAAGCTTTTAACCAGAAAACGTGCAGAACTCACCACGATGCGCAATCGCTACCTGACCGGTTTGCAAAAGTTGGAATTCGCAGCCAGTGAGGTTGGGAAAATGCAAATCGAGCTTCGTAATTTACAGCCTCTGCTGATGGAAACCAGTGCAGAGACGGATATTCTCCTGCGAAAAATTGCTCAGGACTCAGTGGAAGTGGAGGCCCAGAGAGAGGTTGTGGCCGCGGATCAATTGATGGCAAACCAGGCCGCAGCGGCCTCAAAGGCGATCAAGGATGAGTGTGAAGCTGATTTGGCGGAAGCGATGCCTATTCTGAAAGATGCACTGGCATCTCTTGATACACTCAAGCAAAGTGTAAGTTTATCGATCGTTTCACTTTGGATCTCATTGGTACACGACACGAAGCAGAAAACGGGATAGCCTGAGCGGTTTTATTCACTCATCACTGAGAGATTTGATTGGTCGTTACATGTACAACCGAGTTCACATATTTTAGGGGTTACGTTCAGCTCCACCGCCTACTTGACTTCGATACGGAATTGACTGAAGTTATCTTCAATTGTTTCAAGCCGTCTGCCAGCAATGTCTTATCAGGTTAATTCACACAGGTGGCTAGGCCGACACATCCGTACGGCTGGGGATCGTTTGACTGCATCCGCCGTACTAGGCTGGGCTCATAGGCTACCTGTATTCTACGACACACTTGCATTGAGTTGTTACCGGCCCAAATTTTTGATAAAATCATCAGTCAACGTATGAATGATGCACTTACCTAGTCACATTGTTGATGCCGATGCTATCCGATTCCATGAACTAGTAGTTCCCGGATAGTAGACTCACTAATGCCCTACATCTCCTGAATTTCTCCTCATTCAACTCTAGGATATCACCCTCGTAAAGTCCATGAAGAATCCACCCAACGTGGTCAAGTTGGTAATGGAGGCCGTCTGCATCATGCTGGGGGAAAAACCAGATCGCCGACCGGATGGAACTGGTCGGATGACCGAAGACTTTTGGGGACCTTCACTGAAACTACTGGGTGATCTGAAATTTCTCGACCGTCTGCGTAATTACAACATTGATCATATTCCACCACTTGTGATCAAAAAGATACGTGACAACTATATTCCGAACACAGATTTCGATCCAAAAATTGTGCGCAATGCGAGTACGGCTTGCGAAGGACTGTGCAAATGGATTATTGCGTTGGACAAATACGATGCGGTGGCGAAAATTGTAGCCCCAAAAAAAGAGAAACTGGCAGTTGCTGAAGCCGAATTGGAATTGCAGGTGAGTAGTCATAGCCGTTAGAAGTGAGGGGAGTGAACGCTTCTGAAAAAAGGCTCCTATCAACTGCTTTATTGTGTCTCCAAAATTGCGAAAATGAGAAAACTGCCCACGGAAGAAGTTAGCAGGGTCTGTCGACCGGACTGTTGACGAAAAGGACACTTATTTTAGTCAGTAACAAGACGTAAATTGAGGTCCTGTCGTAAACGAAAACCCATAAATTGTTTAACCGTTTTTCTAACACCTGGAACTAACTTTCTAATACAGAAGCATTTCAATGAGCTTTGTTCACTCCTTATAAAAGTGGAAATGACCCGTCAGTAAGTTTTACTTTCCATCCACTCCGCACACCAATAAATGGGATCACCTCATTACGTCGACATTCGTAAAACGTAACTCAGTGGTGGCCGCGACGTAGCGGTGCACTGTTGTTGCGCACTGTATCAACAAATCGCACCTGCAGATAGTTTTCAGTCTTGCCGCCGCAGAGAACCACAGGATACCGAGTGAAGCTGGACAACATCAGCATGGTTATGATGGTGATTACAGGACACCTGGTGTTTCGTCTGGGTTGCTATCTAAGAAACCGACGCATGCTTTCCATCTGGAAAACCACCTCTAAGGGTACTCACACAATCTGATAGCCTACCAATGGTCTCGCCTTTTCGGGAATGCAGTCCCTGAAGTTACATGAATCATATTTAATCGTTTTCATCAATCTTATAAGTAGTATCGTGTACTACGCAAATACTTAGCTACCATGAATGTCAGCCCATGAGACGGCCTTTGCATTGGTTAAAGAAGGCCATAACCGACGAGCTTATTTGCAGTCGCTTATTTGGCTACACAAAGCTTTTTTGTTTTCGCCTTTCCAAACTGCCACATAGGTTAAGGACAATCTACTCAACCGAATAACAACAGATTCTAACACTTGCTGAGGAAAGTAATTTGACCAAACCAAAACACGCTACAACTACTGCTAATGACCAACAAGAAGTGCCTTGCATGAAACATTCACTCTAATGAGTAGCATGTTTTGATCAGAGTTAAGCGAGAGCCTTTCCCAAAAGTGTTCGAGGAAAACTGCCAAAGCAACAGAGGGAGGGGTAGCAACTGTGATGTTTCCCAACTCTTTGTGTACTTTTGTAATTGTCAAGCTGACCGTGACCCCTCCCCCTAGCGCTTTCAGTTCGCTTAGATGAAACTTATCGTTGTTTTGGCCACCTATCTACTTGTTGACAAACTTGGGAACTGAACTGTGTATACTTCACATTATACAGATTCTTGAAACTTTTGTGTGCGTCGAACACATTTGTGTAGACTTATTCAAAACACGCAGGTCGAACTACCGGTGTAACAGTGATGCTACTGATGGGAGGGCGTGCGAGTAGTACGTTTTTTAACTGAAAGGAAGAAGGCCTTCGCTGCATTGTTGTCCATTAGAAAATGCCAACTGAACAGGTACAGACTATTGGAGAGGGAAGCAAAACTTCCATATGTATCTTATTTACAAAAACTGAATAACCATCTTCTCCTTGAATGCGTCTTCCTGAACTTTCCTGGATATTCACTGACCGTTGCTCAAATCCGAGAAAATGCTACAAAGTGACTCCACAAATTCCGTAATAGATCTCACTTTTCAAGAGACGAAAAGCGGATTTACGAGAAAACATACTACTCGCATGCCCTCCCATCAGTAGTATCACCGTTACACCGGTAGCTCGGGTATGGCTGCAAGTATATTACCAAGCTCGGCGTTAAAAACCATTGCATTCGGATTCGACCTGTGTAGCGCTGTTTCCTATGATGTTTTTCAGCGTCTTGACTGTGTGGCGACCTCGTGGAAATGAAAACACTGCTGCCTGATGTAAACAGTATATGGGGCGGGGCACGTTTGCGCGATTGAGTACAGCTGTATGACTGCACGGCCACTCCACCCATGCCAATGGCAATACTGTACCTGTACTGATCCCACGACAGCTCGAACACTTGCGTCAAAATTTACCGGAGCCTTGTAACTGCTTCCGTGCGCATGCTTACTACGAGCTGCGAAAGCTTCACTTAGAATTTCACCCAAAACTAGCGGTCAGACGAAACGCGAGCGCCAGGGGTTTGATTTTTTGCAGGCTGTATAGACGCAAATTAGGCTATCTTTCAAATGCCACCAGCTGGTGCATTTCATGGAGAACGGATGTTCAGCTTACTTTAACTGGATTGAACTGGTATGTTTCATGAACTACTGCCTTCCGAAGCAATACGATAAAAGTACTTGTAATTAGGACATCAGTTTTGTCACTTGCAGCTGGATTTCCGCCGCTTCCAACCTCATGAATGAATTTTCTTCTTGTGTTTGAACAATTAAACATCCGTTTTTAAAAAACAGAAATTTAGTTTGGAGGGAGGTCATCCAAAGTGATGAAGCTAGGTGTAGCGGAATGGCAACAGTGAAGCAATAAAACTTTATGAAGCAAGTCATCTTTTTGAGAATATGTGCACCGATCAAGTACTTGTCATGCGACTGGTAAAAACGACCTGAGATAACACAGGAGTTAGAGCCTCCTCATTGGTCGCGAACTCAGTTCTTTTACAGAGGTATTTGTGGCGACTCGTCATGTGATGAGTGTACTCTCCAAGTTTGCTAGCGTCAAGCGCCATCAATTTGCGACGAGCCGAGCTCTAATCAAACGCCTTCCCTTCCATATCAGTACATCCAGGCACCACTTTAATCATCATTGAAGAAGGAGTTAAGCCAATAGAAGCAATCCCTTCCCACTACTTGCCGATTTCGGTCTGGGCATCCTATTCTATGAAGAAGCAGGGTATCCGCTGACGCTGATGCCTCCAACCTCATTAATATTTCTAACATCCTGAGAAACTGAAAAGCTGAAAACTCGTCGACAGCCCATGACTGGTTTCGCTCCTCTTGGGCGTAGTCCCCGAGTTTTCGTCAACACAAGACACTTCGAATCTGCCCTGTTCAAAAGGTATACTCACTGGATCTTGAACCATGGGTACAGATAGTTTCCCGTTGCATTCTCTCAGAACTTCTCCACCCTTCTTTATATCGTCATACCAAGCATGGTAAATATTTTCACTCTTAGATGGCCAGGTTGGCGGAAAAGAAAGCGGCTCTGGATGAAGTACAGGCCAAATTCCAGGCTCTTCAGGATCAACTGGACGAAATGCAAACCAAGAAACAGGATCTGGAAGATAATATCGAGTTGTGCAGTAAGAAACTTGATCGAGCAGAGAAATTAATAAGTGGACTGGGAGGAGAGAAGACTCGATGGACAGACGCAGCTGCCATGCTGAAGGTCGGTTTTTGGCTTGTGATCACAGTGTCTTTTTTGTAGTCGTATAAACTCTTTTTTCCAACAGGTATTCGGTAGCCAGTGCCACCAAATGAGTCTTTTTTCACAAATCGTTTACTGATTTACTCGTGATTCTTCGTTCGTAGCTCTCATTTGTTCCCTAACTGATGTGCTTCCTAATCTGATTTAGGGGAACATTTGAGGATGAATTGTCCAGTTACACCTGTAAAGTTTGGACTTTTGAGTAGACTGACTTTACCAAGTGTCTACCTCTATAAACCTTACTGAAGCCGTCTATTTACATGTACGGTCGATGCCTCTTGTATGAAATATACTCCTGAAAAATTGGAATCTTCAAAAGTACGGACTTCACAGCTGAATCGAATCGTTCAGCTGCAACACCCTTCCAGTGCCTACCTGCCATGCTACCCGAAGAAAGCACGAGGGCTGGAATGCTGTCCGGTTGCCCAAGCCTAGACAGGACAGCTGAGTGACCATTTTTTAGATGTCTCAGAAGACTGTTATGAAAACATTATGAAAACATTGCATGGCATAGAAAGTTCCAAAAGTTTTTCACAAATGCCCATGAATGCCGTGATTTTATCACATCGATCTTTATATTATTCGTTACATATTTGTGCATGATTTCCTTTCTACTCATAGCACCGTTACCACAATATCATCGGAGATGTGTTGCTGAGTGCTGGAGTGGTTGCCTACCTGGGACCATTCACCGTGGACTTTCGAGCCGGAATTTCACAGGAATGGCACGAACTGTGTATCAAATTGGAAGTTCCTTGCTCTGAAGTGTTTCGTATCGCGGACACGCTTGGAGATCCAGTGAAGATACGGAGTTGGAATATTGCCGGATTGCCAGTCGACAGCTTCTCGATCGACAACGGGATAATTGTGACAAATTCTGATCGTTGGTCACTATGCATCGACCCACAAGGTAATTGAAGTTTACGATGAAATCCATCTTGAACTTGTGGCCATGAGTACGAAGCAGCTTGAACGCTACCGAGTCAAGTAGTTCCGCTGACAGGGTTCAGAAGAAACCCATATTCTTACACTACTCAATAGCATGAGATCACACACCCTGTATAAGCCCGGTCATTGGTTATGTGATGTAGCACCCTTTACCAGTTTCTGACTGGTTTCTCAAACATGAGTGGGATTGGAAACCACAAATTTTTGTGTAAATGCTAAACTCTACTTTTTACCGGCGTCCAACAGTTTCCTTACCCTGTAACATACGTGTTGTACCGTTCTCAACTTTTTTGGAGAAAATACTAGTCAGTAGTATTAAAAAACACCAATCGATCATCCTTGATAGATTTTCCCTCCTGGAAACCTCCAACCCAGCCACAGTATGCTAGAAACTAAGTTTTTGTTTGTGAAGGCGGTGCTATCTGAAGATATGTACGAAACCATTGGCCACGTTAGTTCGTTTTTCGCGACGAATTAGGAGGAAACTGAACTTTCCTGAGAACAGCAAAGACATTATTCGAATCAAAAAGGTCTGATGATATGTCGAGCAGCATGAAGGTCAAAGTTCCGATGGAACGAGTGTTGGAGCTACTGATCCACACAGAGGCGTTTTGACTTCTACCAAACGGAACTGAAAAAGTGTGGATGAAGCACGCTGTTAGATGACTACTGAATCCGTGGGTTGGACAGTGGTCCGCCAGAAGCATTGAATCTGTTTTCTGAAGTGCAGACCATCCACGGTAACTTGGACTTAGATCCAATCCATGGGATTCAGTTTAGCTAATGCAAACAGTATCAGTTTCATGCATTGTTTGAAAACTATCGGTAAACAAATACCCCTCTCCAGGCGAGTTATTAGTCATCAGAACAATCGGCAATTTGTCAGATTCGTTCCATTAGCGTGAACAGTGAAAAAGTGCAAACGGAGGCAAACGAGCGCCCATGGGAGCTCACGCGTTCAACACAAACGAATATCTCTTGCATAATAAACAAACTGCTTAGCTTTCCACTATTTGGTGTTCCCCCGTTCATTATTACCCACAGGTCAAGCGAACAAGTGGATAAAAAACATGGAGAAAAGCCGTGAACTGAATGTGGTCAAACTGAGCGACGCGAATTACCTGCGCACATTGGAAAATGCCATTCAGTTCGGCATGCCAGTTCTCATGGAAAACGTCGGTGAACAATTGGATCCTGTTCTGGAACCAATATTACAGCGTATCGTTTTCAAATCACAGGGTGCCCTATATATGCGACTAGGCGATAATGTGATTGAATACCATCCAGATTTTCGGTTCTACATCACCACTCGGTTACGTAATCCGCACTATTTACCAGAAGTGTCTGTCAAAGTGTGTCTGATCAACTTCATGATCACCCCACTAGGATTAGGGGATCAACTTTTGGGTCTGGTCACAGCGGCGGAAAAGCCAGAACTGGAAGCCACCAAAAACGAACTGATTGTTACTTCGGCCGACAACAAGCGACAACTCAAAGAATTGGAGGACAAAATTCTCGAAGTACTGAGTGTTTCTCAGGGTAATATTCTAGAGAATGAAACTGCAATCAACGTGTTGAGTTCATCTAAAAAGTTGAGTGAGGAGATCACAGAGAAACAGGTTATCGCAGAGGCAACCCAACTGGAAATTGATGCTGCGCGAAATGCATACAAGCCAGTGGCCGAGCACGGATCACTCTTGTTCTTCTGCATATCGGATCTAAACAACATTGATCCAATGTACCAGTATTCCCTTAACTGGTTCATCAATCTGTTTTTATCCGTAAGTTTCGAGATATTGTATCTGCAGTTTGTTAGACCATCCATTTCGGTAATGGAATCAGAAATCTACACCATAGTCTGGGATTTTCCCGTGTAAATGTCCCAAGTTGCCTGACCGTACACGGAATAAACTGAAGGCGCTGGCGCAAGTATACTGTCACCGTCGATCTCATGACCAGTGGTGTAGTGTACACTTTCTCCGCTATTCACCCAATAGACTGGAGAGTTTGCAAGTTTGAGGACCCATCAATGTGAAGCAGAAGAATATGGCTCAACAATGAGAGCGGGTATTTTCAGAGTTAAGGATCGCCAGACTAAAAGTCCCATTGAATTCATTTTTGGCGTGTGGCGTTTGATGGTGATGAACAGTGGCTGGCAGCTGAAAAATCCTAATTCATCCAGCCCCCTGCTAATATATTGGATCCTACAGCAACCAGAACACCACAGAAGCATCTGGGTGTATCTACCATACCATACTGAACTTCATCAGATCCGACTTCTGTCAGATAATATGGGTCAGTTGTAGAAATACATGCTACAGGAACGGACCTCAATACCTAAGGAGATTTTCCGTACACATGTTCTCTCCGGCGGCTCGTCCAGTCCGTGATCGCATGTTTACTTGTTGTTGAGGGATCAGTGACTGCCTCATTGTTCTCCAGTGTAGTCTATCCACCACTTGGGACTGTCCAGGAGTTTGTTCAGATCCTTGTCTCCGTTTATCCATGCAACAATGTATTAATCTTTGGAACAGAATTCCATGCTAGTGAATGAGTGAGTGGTCGCTGTTAGGATTCACAGTCCTGACATCACGGCGTCCGAGATCAACCACCTACAGTCATGGGCCTCAAGCAACCTTGGAGTTAAAGCCTCCCAGCAATAGGAGGACTGATTGGAGCTGATCGAAGGAGAGTATCAGCCTTCGTGTGAAACTTTTCGTCGTTTCCGTTTTTATACTAAGGATGGTGTTGAAGAGCATGCGCTAATGGTGGTCAAATAGCAGTCTTAGGTTGAATAAGCTAAAAATACTAACAGATCCCAAGGGGGATGCAGGACTATCAGTGCCATGTCCTTTTCCGAGTTCGTAAACCGCCTGACGGTTTGCGTGGTGATACTTCCCCGGACGACAGCGACATGCATCTACAATGAAGAGGCGATGTGATCCTCTAACAAGTGCTATTCATCAAGTTTTGTGAATTAACCAGGCGATCATGCCAACTAGGACTAGATCACGTATTCGGATACTACTGAGGCACTACTAGTAGCTTCAGCCAACTCAAAAATGGCAAATGGCATACAGTACAAATACTGTGCTCTCCCATCTTGGAAGCAGAGAATCCACGCAAAAAACACCTATTTGACGGCCTTAAAGAAAATTTCAGCTACAGATTTCTCGTATTTCTGACGGTGCCATCCTCATCCAGTTGAACTTGTTGTCATATTTGCTAAGAACTAAAACTATCGTCGAATGACTAAATACCATGTTTTTCCGCTAATGACACAACCTGGTTCCCCATTTGCCTTGATTCAGTCTATCGCCAACAGTGAGAAATCAAACGTTTTAGAAGAACGCATAGAACTACTGAACAATTACTTCACCAACAGCGTCTATCGGAACATTTGTCGTTCCCTGTTCGAAAACCACAAACTGCTCTTTTCATTGCTGATGTGCTACGCCCTAATGAAAAGCAAGTAAGTTCGTGATAATATCCATGTTTAAATGACCTGTACAAACAATTTAGCTGCGTGTGTGCCATTGTAAACTTAAAACAGTCTTCACCATTATATTTTGTAATGCACTACTCATAAGGTTGCTGAAAACTGAAACTCGGGGAGTTTTCAGCAACCTTATGAGTAGTGCATTACAAAATATACATGTATCGCGATATCTCGAATATCGTAGCGACCGAAATATGAGGCGGCCTGGTGCAACACATTCCGTTGCCTGGAAACATCAAAACCGAGCGATTCAGCTGGGTTCCAGGTGAGTCTCTCGAAAAATCAAATTAGTTTGAAATTAGTGTATACTCGCTAGTCTTCACCATCGTTGTCATTTTCAAGTGTTTGCTGCTCACTAATCCATGAACCTATCCATTGGCAGATCAGGTTGTTTGGAGTAGCCAAGGCAGAAGTGATGGAAGGCAGTTGCATTTCCTATGGTCCGGCAGACCTTGGCCCTCATTATTTTGTGTGCGGCCTCAGTGATGGAAGTGTTCCAGACTTGGGTGTTACAGCTGAACGGTTTTTTCCTGCTTTCCTTATCATCCATCAATTTAGAGCTTGTAGGGACTTTTGGCGTAAATTATTGACGTCCAACGTAAGATGAAGGGAAATTTCCGCGAGTACTTGAGCGTACCGTAACATTCCTGCCCCCTACTTGACTTCCTAGTTGTTAACAACAAATCTGCGTAGTCCGGTCTCTCACAACTCGAGTTCTTCCCAATGCCTGCCGAAACCTTGCTCACTGAAAAGCTGCCGTAGCTACATGAAGCTGCTATTGACCGAGCTTGCCTTGTTTGCATTACCACGGGATCAGATCCCAGAAGAGCTATGTCGTTTGCGTACTCGATGTCTGTGAGCGGAGGCCCAGGGAGCACTTCGACCCCACAGGCATTAGAGGCTGGTAGTGCGTCTTCCATGATCGTATCGATGACGAAGTTGAAGAGGAAAGGGGAAAGAGGACAGCCCTGTCGGACACCACTGGATGTGATGAACTCAGGAGAAAGCTTCCCGTAGACCTTTACACGGCCGCGGGAGTTGGCGTACAGCGCCTTAATGAGGTTCAAGAATTTATGAGGGACACCTTTGCTCCACAGACAATGCCATAGTGCTTGGCGGTCCACAGAGTCAAAGGCAGCTTTCAGATCAAGAAAAACAACCATTGTTGGTTGCTGGAAGCAGTGTCGCTGTTCCAGAATCTGTCGGAGGGTGAAGATATGGTCGATGCAACCTCTTGCAGGACGGAACCCAGCTTGGTTTTCACGGATCTGCCTCTCCCTGTGTTCAGTCAACCTTCGAAGGATAAGGCCAGAGAGCACCTTCGATGCCACAGCTAACAGGCTGATGCCACGGTGGTTTTCGCATAGCGTCCGTGTACCCTTTTTGAAGATAGGGATAACTGTCGACATGCCCCATTCTGCAGGCACTTGCTCTTCGTCCCACATAGTACCAATAAGCTTTGTCAAGTGGGTCACCAGGGAATTTCCGCCTTCTTTGAAGAGGGCTGGATACAGACCGTCCGGTCCTGGTGCCTTCTCACGTTTCAGTGCGGCTACTTCGTACCTTATTTCTTCTTCCGAAGGGCGATCAAGGTTTACATTCCATTCGCCCGTATGCACTATCTCCACCGGCTGTGTTGCAGGAGGCCAGCTGAACTGCTCTTCGAAGTGTTCGGCCCATCTCTCCAGTCGACGTTTTTGCGAGTGAATTAACGAGCCATCTTTTTCACTTACCGTTAGAAGGGCATGTGGGCAACAAACAGCCAATCGGAACGTTGAGATGAGCCAGACGGACAAGGTCAACATCAAGGCCGAATAACATGGTTGCCAGCATCCACGCGGCTGGTGCGACGGGATCCCCATGCCAGTGGAATGGATGGCATGACCGGCGCTGCACAGATACCGGACAGTGGGGCCTGGGTAAACGTGGCAGGAATGGGTCGTCCTGGTGCGGACTTGCATTCGTCCTGTCCGGCATTACCTGAGCTACTTGTGTCGAACGCCTTGGTTATATTGCTGAGGTTGCTTCTGGTTCGATACCGAGGGTTTTGGCAGCATTCATCTGAATTGTCTGACATGATATCTGTGCATATCTTCGCTGGAAAGGTCTGTTAACCCAGTACATCCTACTGATCAGGCAATTGTACCATGGGAATACGCCAAATCATCTTGCCACGGGATTGGACAGCATCTATTAAGTCAAGAGGCTGTAAAATGCCCATAGTGAGGGATTTGAAAGGATGCAAGAAAAGTATGTTTTACAAGGCTTTCTTGCGCAAATTCTGATTACGTGGTCCAGCCTTTTGGTGTGATATGATTGGTTTGTATTGTGCTCACTTCAAATATATACTATTCTGTTGTATTCTGTTAGTCTCGTGAGCCACATGAGTAGCTTTGCTTCCTGCTTGCATCATTCAGAACTTGGACTGTAGCTTTCGGATCGCTGATTTACCAATGCAGTGTTGTGCTCAACTGTGTTTAACACAGTTACTGATATTCGCATTGCAAGATGTGAGGTGAATCGCTCCAGAATAGCCATTTCAAATAGCCCAAGGTGTTTCACCCATGTTAAGTTTACTTTCACTGGCAGGTGGCGTTTTGCACTCAAATTCAGGATGTTGCACGCACCACACATCCGTCTTTCAGTTTCTCCCGCGTCCTCACAGGCTAAATGTCCCCTGATTATATTGCCCAGATTAAGTGAGAGCAACCATCGCCTCTTTGTTCGGCATGCCACAAAACGCAGTAAAATATCGAGAGATTTCCTCGTCAAACCCGTGGCCAGCAAACACAGCAACTGTTGTCATGACAGTTTTCTGATGATTCCTAGTAGATACCGCACACAATTCCCCATTCGTTTCAATCAAGGCCGTTTCAACAGCTGCTCCATACCTAAACTAAGGCTTGCTCATACTGAAGCCTTCGGCAATTCTGTCTTACCTTACTTTGCCCAATCTAGCTAGTTTCTAGATCTGTGAATGGTTAATGCACTCTACTTTGCTTCGTTGTAAGTTCAAAGTAAGTCAGGTAATACGTAGACAAGGTCACGGGCGTACTGGGTGCACGCGGCCAGATAGGTCCGCCTTGCAAAGGGCAGGCAAACAACTGAGTCACATGTCCAGTCATCCAGTTCTCTTATGTATCGAAGGTTAGGTACGCACGCACGCACGCACGCAAACCAATCAGACACGCATCCAATCAGCCACTAAAATCACTCCAGACCGGTGATGGATTGACGAACCGACTTGCACACGCGAAAACTGTCAAACCGAAGCGGCTGCTGCAGTTTTGGTTGTACTTTTTCTACTAAAACTCACTTTCGTGTGAATGTAGCTTTTCTTGGCTTGACCGGGTAAACCTCAATGCAATGTGACAAATTCAGCCAACTGAATAATTTGCTATTGGGATCAATCCAAAAGTAATACAGCCCTTTTCAGGAGCCTGGAAGACTTGAATCGAGTAGTTTGACAGGCTGGCAGACCGATCCACTTATATCGGGTTACATCGAACGCCCCTCAGTTCCAGCTAGGTTATTGTATTCAGCGTTGAGGACTGAAATAACCCCTGTGAATTCACTAGGGATATTGTGTGCCAACTTATGCATTGGTTTAATCATTTGAGTGGTTTGGTTATGTGCTACGCACGCCGACTTGTCGTCTTCAGGAGGGTACACTGTTTTCCCCGTCAGATTAAGAGTGCGGCAAACCAAAGTATGGACAGTCTGGGTGATAGTGAGTCCCATTATCCTCCCTGTGTTTTTGGTTAGGGACACTGCGAGATGTAAAAGCCGACCGAAGTCACTGACGTTTGTGCCGTCAATTGTTAAACAGATAATCTCAGTGAGTGTTTACCAGTGTAAGGATTTCCGGTATTTCTGTTGGGAAGGGGAAAGCTTTGAGTGGCCTTTCTCTTGAGTTGTTCTTGTATCCTGCATTGTAGGGCTTACACAGGTTATTCTGTCAATGAAGATAAGAATAATAGTGAACGGATTCCTCTCTGCCTCCATAATTGTGTCAAACGTTCCGCCCAAGGACTTAACCACGACAGAAATCCGCCCGTTATATTTTCTAACGCTTTATTCAGTTGGGTCGTTCCCCTTTCTTGAACGCGGTCCCAACCAGACCACTATTTTCATGGAAGTCGTTTAGGTGCAACTGTTATTTATTTCAGGAACAAGGTGGATGAGACCGTTTGGCGGTTCCTACTCACCGGAGGCGTTGCGCTGGATAACCCGCATCCCAACCCAGCACCCAGTTGGTTATCGGACAAATGCTGGGCTGAAGTTGTTCGCGCTTCAGAGCTACCCGGTTTTGACGGCTTCATGAAAGGTGGGTTTAGTAAACCTGTACTAGACCATAATCGAAACGCGCTTCAGATAGAACAGGTCATTTTTTCGTTTTTGTTTTATGATATTTCGCGAGAGGATTGTGTGAAGTGCATATATGCACAGTACAGCGAATCGGCTCAGTGGCTAAAGATCGCTAAATTAAGGATTGGCTGCTATCTTGCTTTGCGAATTCACCGAAAAAAATAAATCACTTGAAAAGCGAGGCACTGGAAATTGAACTGGGTGAATTTGTAACCATACGCAAACACTGGAACTTTGCATCAACGCAGCCACCTACAATAACAGTTACCTCGTGGACTAAAAGACTGTCCTCGATGTTTCCGGCTCTACGTAACTCCCGTAGAGTCTGGTCCGGGAGGTGGGCCCGTTGTGGAACCCACAGGTCGTGTCATTCAAGCCACAGCTTAAGATCTCAGGTCTACCAGAGGGCTTGTCTACGCCATGCCATTTGAAAGCAAGCCCTTGATCAGGAACTTCACTCTTGAGTTAACGCAGAGCAGGATTGAGAGACGGAAATCCAATCAACCAGCTTACTGTGAAAAAAATACGAAACATGAAACTCGGTGAAACCAAAAAAGTACGTTTATATTCTTCAATCAGATGTGCTACACAAAGCTGTGCAACTATTCAAGTGGAACGGTGTTCGCAACGTTGAAGTTTTTCAGTTGATATAACACTAGTTTTGGGATTGATAACATCCCAATACCAGTTACACTCTCCTGAGGCTCCTCAGCTAGACTTACTCTTTGTCCTGGGCCGTTTTCGATCATATCACCTTATCCATTTTCCCTGTAGAAACTAACGCTCGTACGCCACCGGTTTATATAAATAGTTTACCCTTCAGATTACCATATGTACTTCTAAGCGCTGGTGCTGTTGTCTCCAGAGCCTCTTAGACTTGCCTCATTTTTTTCTTTTAAGATGTCCAAAACAGACCTGAAGAGTGGAGAGAAATGTACGACAGTATGGAGCCCCACAAGTTTGTTGCCCCAGGCAAATTCGGTCGGCTTGCGGGACTGGAGAAACTGACCGTTTTACGGTGTATCAGGCCAGATAAGGTTGTTCCGGGAGTTCAGGTACGTCCTTGTCCACCCCAAATACACTTGGAACTGGTGCACAATTAACCGCACATATTTTACAAAGCAGTGAATTATTATACTGCGACGAACTTGTGCGTTGTTTCCTAACCCATCTGGGAGAAAATCTTCATCTGTGTCATGGTTGTAACAGGCAAGCGTGCTCGGATTCGGAAACCTCCACTACCTGGGGACTTTCCTTTTTATTCGAAAGGTTCACTTGACCCTCAGTCGTCAGTTATAAGCGGATGATTGAAAGACATTGCATCCACTGGCGAGTCCTACACAGCCGCTGACTTGATCTGAAAGGCGCACTGTGCCTTTGTCTACTGCTGACTTAGACGTAAACGGTTCACGCTGAATTTTCACCGGTCAGTTCATAGTGACAACTTGTTGCTCGCCCCTCCAAGCCCGTGGGTTGGAATGCCGGTCAAACTAACGTGGATATCGAACCACGTTGACTTGCCTCTATGTTGTCTCATGTCTCCTCAATTTCTCAATGTTGAGTCCGTGGTGACTGTAACGCTGGCTCGTTTCATTAAATTTCAACCTACTTCACCTCCACCATACTGTTCCTGATTGCAACCCACTTTTCGTACCATTTTCGCTGCAATCACTCCTTCCTCTACCAATGACATATGTAAATCCTATTTCCTATTCTTATGACTCATGTTCAGTTTGTCTCATCATGTTCATTGATCACCGGACGACCTTGACATGTCCTCCCTATTCTAGATGTTCAGTGTCTATTGTACATTCTTCGGTTCGAGCTCTCAGCAAAACTTTTAGTACCAGGTGATTTCAGTGTGCATAATTCTCTTGCCTGTTGACTCCTGTGCAGAGCTCGCAGGTCGTGAGGCCGCATTCTTTCCCCCAACTTGTTCCCCTTCCTACGTGAGTCACTGACCGAGATGATGGCACCTTCTCTAGTTTTACTAATGAAGATACATCCTTATGGCGTTCGTTCTGTTCCCTTGGGTTCATCCAATCATTGTCACTGCACTTCTCTCCGACGCTAAATCCACGTCCTTTCTCATCGTACTTGCTGTCCAACAGGAGAGTGTCAATTTTTTATCTCTCATTCACAAGGTCAGCTTGAGATCTCATGAGTGTTCTTCATGGTAGAATTAGGTTTGTTCCTCAATTTGTTGGGCTTGTCAGCTAACGCCCCCACTCTCTCGAGTGGGGTTCAGGAGGATGGTAATTCGTCAGGACTTAGCCAGCTGTGACTTTGTCGCACCCCCAAACCCGAGTGTTTCGCCCAGTTTTTCGATCATCCAATCCACAGGTCGCATTCTACACGAATGTGCACATACGCACCTGCGCTTGGCGCACGCACCACAGCACAAGTGATGACAGACGTTGCCTCTCAGTTTTGTAGGTGTGCGGCAGGCCAGCTCAACTCTACTTTCCCCAGAGCGGGGGTTGAAGCTGAGTCACGCGAACAAAAGCTCACGGTGCACTCGATTGTCTCAGGGTCGAGTGGAATATTTATCAATAGATGAGCGTGCACGGACAAGCATAGGAGGCGAAGCCAACGTCAATCGGACGATCGATAGCTATCGGTGGCCTATCCTCCGCAGTCAGGAAGCGATATCGAACTACCGACTGCCCCTGCGACATCGGTGGAAGGGGAAGTTGCCCTTGGGACTGCGCGCGCCTACAAGTAGTATGAATCCAACAATCTTGGCGACTGCCATTCCAGGCGGTTGAACCGTGGCATGATGTTTCACTAATAAACTTGGGTGTCATTTTAAGTTCTCTCCAGAAAACTTCAAATGCATTTATCTAACTTTGAAGAATAATCAACACTCGTTGTTGGTTGAGGTTGATTTGTTCCAATGAGTTTTACGTAACTTTCTGAACAACCGAAAATGTGAGGAATCTGTCTTCAGCCTCTGAACAAGCTTGTCTAACGCTATCGGATCCGAAGCAGCGCAAAAGTAAGACTATCCGATTGTAACCTATATCCTGTAGCGGTCTGCTCTTTTAGAGCGTCAGCTAAATGTGCAGAGATAAGTTATAACACCTGGACCTGTTTTCACTTTATGAGAGAAATAAGAACAAAGGCTCAAGTAAAGATTGCAAGATTAATAGGGGTTGCACGAACATCGGCCTTGTCTTTGTGCGTGTCTTTCGCACTCTAACTAGTTTCAATGGGCAAGAGCGACAGATGATTTGTAAGGAACTTTTTTTGAGGTTGCTGCTCACAAAATTAAAGCGGGTGGGTGATCGTTTGGAGCAAGAATCGTCTACGATTCAGGTCGTTCGATCCCTGACTTAGAGTTGCACATTTCCTAACTTAAACTGATGAGTCCAGCTAAACTTATTTCTGGCCACTTGCCAACTTTACTTTTACGTGCATCAGCAGAAGCAACCACTGAATGCCCGAAATCTACTGAGATCCCCAGCTCCTCTAGATGCTGACCAGGCAGACAACACTCCCTCAATAGGCAGCGCGTCACATTCTTGTATATAACCCAGACAGCGCGAGTCAGCGTTGATCAAGGTCAGACAACGCCCCCGTAATAGGCAGCACGTCACAACCTCGTACCAAAGCCAGACCGCGTGCGTCAGCATTGGATCAAGTTCAGACAGTGTTCCCCCGATAAATAACTTGAGACAGCTATACTTTTTCACTCGTACGCAATCACGCTCTCCCACTCGCTTGTTCGGAATATGGCTGTTGTGTTCCCTTCTGTGAGTCCTTTTTCCGGCACTGGGCACTGGAGCGGGTCAGCAGTCAGATACAACAGATTGGCGAATCAACAGACATAACAACGTGAAACTTAATACCTGGACAAAAAACTAACAGCCTTCTCTCAGTCAGCCAGTTATTCCCTCAGTTCTGAGCCTTGGAGAAGTGCCAAGGTGGGTCGGAGTCATAGCTAAACCATGAGAACTCATCAAGATAGTACAAGCGCTGGTGGGTGCAGCTCTCATCTGTAGTACGCACCGACCACGTAGCAACTCGTGACTGCCCAATAATCTTCAGTACGAGTTCAGGTTGGCCTATGTGACTCCCAACCTGGTCAAATGGATTGGACGGTTTCTGTGAGGCCAGTTTTTTCGTCAGGCCCGCCTTGGTGGCCTCATTCTTCAAACTCTTAACATCAGCGGAAGAAGTCCTTAATACCTGTGCTCTCTTCCTTTCTTACATCAGTTGATGCCCTATATTTCCTTCCACATTCACGCCTTCGCAGATGACATCACTCTCATTCATTCTTTGTCCTGACGTTTTGAAAGCAATATCACTCACCGGTCATGTGATGATCATTGGCAAGTCATCACACCAATGAACATCGACCCCTTCGATTGCAGCCACTTTCATCCCATCCAGCCCACTATCGATCTACCTGCTTTCATCGTTCCCAATGCACCATGACGTTTATTTTTCCATGTGTCTTGTTTTGTGTTTAAGGATTTTGCATGGGCTTTCCCCTTCTGCACTTTGATTTTGTGCGTAATGAACAGACTAGACCCTTAGTGAACAGTAGGACTGTTTATCCAACTAGTTAACGACACCCATTACTGGTTGGCGCAACGCATTTTCTAGTAAATAAAACAGCCCTCTTCCATATAGAAGTCCTGGAAACGCTACTACATGGTTTTGCTGAAAGTAAGCTAGTCAAAGGCTGTAGGTAGTAATTTCCACCGTACCAAAAAACCCGTCGTTTATTCCGGTAAAGATTGGCCCTGAATGAAGTTGTGATCAAGTAGTTACTTCTAGCCCAAATTTGTGCCCTTCTCGCTTCCAGGATTTCATTGCGGAGAACATGGGTGCCACCTTCATTGAACCACCAACGTTTGATCTGGCTGGATCTTTTGCCGATTCCAACTGTTGTTCCCCGCTAATTTTTATCTTATCCCCGGGAGCTGATCCGATGAATGCCCTAATCCGGTTCGGTGCAGATATGGGTTATACGGGAGATAGAATTCAGACAATATCTTTAGGACAAGGGCAAGGACCAATCGCCGCAAAGATGATCAGTCAAGGCACTGAAGATGGGACATGGATTGTGTTGCAGAATTGTCATCTTGCAGTAAGCTGGATGCCAGCGCTGGAGAAAATATGCGAAGAGATCATCGTGCCTAGTAAAGTACACACTAATTTTCGTCTGTGGTTGACCAGTTATCCGTCAAATGATTTTCCGGTGACCATACTTGAAAACGGTATGTGTATGGAACTATGCCGCAAGTAGGCCTATGAGTAAACTTTTATTTAATTCACTCCCGGTATATAGAATTAAATCAGAGGACATTCTTACAATGGTTCACGTGAATTGCATTTTTGCATGCTCTTCTACTTAACCCTCCCACTAGGCCATGTCTATTTCGCCACATTCGCTTTTATTTTCAAAACAGGGCTTTACGAGACACTAAGCTCGAGAGAGCTCAGAAGTTGAAGCGCAAACTTACTGATCGGAAGGTCGGTGGTTCGAACCCAAGTCCGGCATCTCGACCTGGCCTCCTGGCAAACTCATTCTCCCTTCGAGTGGCACTCTATATGCACTGAAATGATATTACAGCTGAACAACTGAGACCCTGATGTTCCTGTTAACCGTGGTTATGATCATATTGGCAATAGTGGTCTTTCAGTTACTGGGAATCAGGATAACCAACGTTCAATTGACTGCTGTTGAAAACAGAGACATTTGACAAATTCCGATCGATTGCTCCTATCATAACATGCTCTCGTATATCTGTGTTTGAGACAATCACAGTTGAATCAGACTGGTGAGCTCGAATAGGGACCACCAGCTTCTGTCATCTGGATTATTGAGGATGACATTGGACCCAAGCTGGCGCGTCATATCAGCTTTGTCTAGTAATCCGCACAACGTCGGTTGGTGGTACAACCTAACCTCTCGTTTATTAGACTGAATGTGTAAATGGCGTTTTAGTGAATTCATCCACGCAGTGCGGTCGAGTTGGATGAATGATACAGACGGATGCTAGCATATAGTGCCTATTTGGTGGTAAAGTACACTTCTGGTATTCGTGAGGCTTGTCGGTATGAGCATGTGATCCAACCATGCATCTTCTTGGCGGTCAGCAACGAGAGACTAAGTGAACTGCTTTTACGAGAACCTGGAGACCGTGCCCGGTCCATTCTGCCTAAGCGGATAGGTTTTGCAATCGAAGTAGGTAGGGTGTAACCAGGATCACGTGATTTATCCCATATCTGACACCACCATTTTGTTCAGGTTGAATTAAAAAACAATATAATGGCACCATCAACAGTCCTCCATTCAGTTGACTTTTTCAAACTGAAAAAAAAACTGGTCCACAAGACTTAGCTAGCCTAGCCAGATTTAGATTATTTAGACTAAAATTGATGGATTATCTCACTCGGGTTGCTAGCACTTAAATTCAGCTGGTGAGTACCGAGTTCATGCGAATTGTGACAGTAGCAGCTTATCTTGGTGCGTATTAGGTTTCGTGTATGCTATTGTACCAGAACCGGACGAGATCTGTACCGAATCACAAAACGTGGCACAGCATGAATCACGACTAAAGCGATCAGTGGTGCATATTGTGCAAGGTCACAGGGCAATGACTGGTGCGGGCCAACCGACAGATTCCGTCGAAGACGATCCCCTAATCTAGTCATACGAAACGGAGTGGGCCTAACTGACTGCCATTCTGAAATAATAGGACGAAAATGGTGATAACCTGGTGTCTTCCAACGAACTATCCGATGTTAGCCCAATCCTAGAAGACGTAGCCTCCGATTTGTAGATCTTCCCGTTTAGACCCAACTCTAACATCTCATTGGATTTTTCAGGCGTCAAAATGACGAACGAACCTCCAAAGGGTCTGCGATCTAACCTCTTACGATCCTATCTGAACGATCCTATTTCTGACCCATCCTTCTTCGACGGTTGCTCCAAGGTGAGTTCATGTCAAGCAATAAAGTTGCGATCACTAAGGTATGATGAAGTTTTGACCCCGAACTTATTCCCATTACTTCATTGTGACTGACTCGCATGAGCGGAAGGATCGTAAGAAAGAGCTGACCCAATGTCAGTCATAATGGAGCAGCTTTTGTCCAGGAATCGTCCAGAAAGTACCCATTTAAATACAAACAAAGTGATCCGATAGCCATCTTCCAAATAACTGTTGTCTGACTGTGTGCAGACGAAAAATGGAACAACAGTGGATATGACATCCTATCAGAAGACCATATCATATAATAGCATGGAAAGTTCTCGTCTCCTTTTTCTTCCGAACAAAAATTCTTGAGTGTTGAAGATTTGTTTATATTGTACAGGGTAAGGTACGGGGAGACTACTAAGTATGCTAAATGGGTGTTTAATTGAGTAGCGGTTGATTGAGGATGGTCGTCCACGATTGTTGTTTGGGTAAGACTCCGGTTTGTGTGACGGAGTGACTGGCTCACTCGAAGTACTATTCACGGCTCCCAAAACCGGTGACCTTTTTTACTATAAGAGTTATATCACTGCGCAGCCGGAGAACAAGCTTTCCAGGTCTAACCAAGAAAATCTGCGACTCCGAAAACTGTTGACGTCGACTTTCAACTGAACACTCAATATAATACATTCATATGCACTGTAAATTAGTTTTAACGATTCAGCTAAATCCCAGCTGATTCTCTTGTTTATGATATTCTTCATCTGAATGTGCTATATATGGGTCGCCTAATGCTTCAGTTGGTTCGATATTCTGGACACCACAATACATTTTATTGACGGAACACTACTCCTAAGGTTGCTTGACAGCCCATCACAGGTTGCACTCTTCTGAGGATAATAGTTGCGTACGGTTGTGTTCATTTAGAACTGGGGGACCGCGTCTACCTGATGAGCCTCAAGAAGAGTAAAACTGGTCGTGAGCTGTCGAAAAGTTTGAAGTAACCTTGTGAGTAGTGTTTTCTTTTAAAAGAATCCCCATTGAAGTACGTTTGATAGTTATTGGCGACACAACAAAGTGTTGGAAACCGATGCTTTATTGTCATAAAACCTTATTTTATTGGAAAAATTTATCATGAAAAGTGGATAGGGGCTGCCTAGTTCTAGCTTTCTGTAGGTACTCTGACATACCTAAACTTCGGGACATCCACTGAGACAGTCCGGATGGAAATTAACAGGAGTTTCACTGACATACCCTGGCAGCTACATCTTGCAACAATTCCAACCAAGCACAGGAAGGATCAGGTGGATCCTATCCTGGAAGACACATCTCACCAACACTACCCAGTCCTTTTCATATCGCGATCTCCAGACCACCTATTCACAGGTGGCAGTCTGAACCGGACAAAGAAAATGTTTTGGGCAGATGATAACTCCGCATACGAAACACATGACTAAAGCAGTGACACGTGATGCATAAAGCCGCTGAAGATACTAAAGTCCTAGAAACGAGATCCTTTGTAAATGATATTGCTGCAACTGGTTTCAAAACTGCATGGGCAGTTGCGAGCACCAACCCGAGTTATGTCCCATGGCGTACCGGAAATCCCGTGAAAGATACAGTGATAAATTCGAGATCGGCCTCTGCATTTGTGGGTAGCATTGATATTTTTGGCAACTGGCTCCGATGATAGAATGAGTCGGCTTTACAGATATTCCACACGGTTACTGTCCTAGAAAGAAATCAAAAGCCAAGCGTACACAGTATACTATTCAGTTACAGTTCTGGCAATGGATATTGCTATGTTCAATTGGAACCAATCCACGTCTGACTTGATCGTACTTCCCTTCAAAAAGTTATCGCCATCCAGGACATGACAAGGGGCAAAAATCAATTTTGTTGGGTTCACGTTCATATTACTCTCTTCTAAACAGTCTTCACCCTGCCCTGGTGCAATTCTTTCTCCAGGGAGAGGAAACACTGGACTTGAGTTTTGCTCTTGTTTGAGCCGATGTTCAAACTCCCGGATGTCTTACATATGAGGCGAGGGTGTTACCAGCTGAATTTTCGCGTCTGAAAGAGCGAACACATTCGCGCCAGAGCGAAGTGATTGGTTTGCCCGATCTTATTCAGTTCGAATTCAGGTTACTGGTAAACCTGATGTCCGGAACACTCCTTTTCACTAGTTTGACTTTATATCTTTATGGTCATCATATCCAGTTGGATCTAGGCCGGTGTGTCTGTGAATTTCACGTTTTACCATACACTACTGTATACTCATCGAGAAACGGTAGCGCATTCCTTGACCTTGATAATTTCTAGTAATATGGACATGTTTGAACCATGTTCGTCATAAAAGAAACGAATCATTCAGGATGGCTGTGAAACAGGTCGGTGAGGCCAGTCGCTTTAATAAGATTGGAGTTTCACATACTGGAGCTCAGAGGTTGCTTTATTTTAGCAGGAAGTCTGTAACTGAAGTCCGTAACTGACCGTGTTCCTGTAGTGTTGCATTGTAAAGAAACCGTATTCTATGGAGGTACGACTGTAGCTAGGAGTCGTTCAGTTTTCAGTCGTTTTGGGGCTGATGATCGTCCCATACCTGACCTGTTTTCAATAGCCAAGTGTTACCTCGGGGACCACATCTCGAGCACTAATCAACCGATCATATCTCTGCGCAATTTTTACCAACTTTTCTTTACTTCTTAGGGCCCAATCTGGCACAAAATGCTGTTCGGTCTGTGCTTCTTTCATGCCCTGGTTCAAGAACGACGCAAATTCGGTCCACTGGGATGGAATGTGCCGTACGAGTTCAACGAATCTGATTTGCGTATCAGTGTGCGACAAATGCAGGTAACGTTGAGTGACTAGGTAAAACTGCTGTAGCGTTTCGCTCAGCTGCTTCTTAGAGTCAGTCGGTTTCAAGTGGTAAAATTCTGTCCTGACCCCTGAAAAGCAGTTTTCCGGTTCAAAGACGTCAATTTAGAGTGAAGGTACATCAGAATCGTCCGTGTTCTTAACGCACCTACCGCCGCCTTCTTTATTCTACAGATGTTCCTTGATCAGTATGATGAACTACCTCTGGAAGCGCTGACGTATCTTACTGGAGAGTGTAACTACGGTGGTCGCGTGACAGACGACAAGGACCGTCGATTACTTATTTCTCTTCTTGGCATATTCTACAACCGGCGAATTGTTGAGGAAGACAGATATAAGTAAGTTCTAACTGGATGTGCAGGCCAGTAGTCAATGATCTTAGGTCTATTAGTGCACAGGTGGTAATAGCCATAATACAAATCAGAAGGTGTATGCNGTTTTTAGTATGGTTGCGACACGTATAAGAATTAATAC
The DNA here is from genome assembly GCF_000715545.1 of Opisthorchis viverrini. Taxonomy (NCBI): domain Eukaryota; kingdom Metazoa; phylum Platyhelminthes; class Trematoda; order Opisthorchiida; family Opisthorchiidae; genus Opisthorchis; species Opisthorchis viverrini. The sequence goes on along the minus strand of NW_008751686.1, from coordinate 2,223,160 downwards.
AGTGCGAAATGGGAGCGAGTCAAAAAAAGGGAACTTATCGTCTGTGAGAGTCCCTTGGTGAACGTCCGGTCGGCGGTAGCGTGTTTTCTCCGCAGTTTGGCTGCTACACGTGTTCCATAATTGTCCGTGGACTTGCAGGGTTTGGCTGACTCCTTGCTCCCTGCGCGCGCGCGAGTCTGCGTGTTGACTATGTTCTATTTCCGTATATGTAGGTCCGATTGTGTATGCGTGGGCGCGCCAGCACATGAGTGGTTACTACGCTCACTAGACGGTAAAGACAATCGATGTCCGATGAGTCACCTTGATGTGACGTGGTTTGCGAGTATAAAAAAAAACAAGTCTCGTGATCCAGTGAGCGAGTGTGAGCTGAACAGCCAAGTGTGTGGGTGACTGGGTAGCTACAGGTCTATCTCCTGCCCTTAATTGATCCTATAGCTTACACCATGGGTCAAAAATCTGCCCTGGATGAATCGTTCTGCGTTGTTAACGAAAGTTTCTAGGCCTTCTGGAAGAGTGGCGTGACTTCACCAAGTATTCGCTAATTTGGTTTTGACTGGGGAGATTGAACTGAATTCATCTGATACTTCCGTTTGCGGTGGTCTTCTTCAGAAAGTATTTAGGCAGTAGCCTAGGCTATTACCTAGTGGCTGATTGTGACACCCTCTTGCAGGAGGACGATGTTACCGCCAGCACCTATTCCAACATCCCCCGTACAAAGTACACTCCTTAACCTTGAGAGAGAAACCCCACATAATCAACCAGAAGAATCATATCGTGTGTGAAATCTCTTCTACGGGGGTCTTGATCGTAAACTTTCGCCAATATGTTCAGAGCTATTGCTTCCTCATCCGGCCATTCCTGAACTATATTGACGCCGGTGAAGATATCATCTATTCTGAAAAAAATTGAGAAACATTTTATAGCTGTTTGATCATTATTGGGAATCATCAGCAGTCTCACGAAACTCCAGGAAGTCTCGAGCCCGCAACCTCCCGGCTTATGGTTTGAACAGTTAATCGTTGGACCACGGATGATCAGCAGTGCGATTTACTCACACTTAGACGCGACATAGGGTCACTCATCCTCCAATCAGGGGATCCATCTCACGTGGTCACACATGTTGATTGGCTCTTCGAGTCATGTCGGTGTCTCCCCCACTCTGTATTCGCCGCTGACCTTTCTCACCACCGCCCTAGTTGTTTTCGTTGCCGTCCCGTCTGTCGAACCAATCAATGATGTCTGGACACTTTCGGCTATCCAAAAGACTCCACAATAGGCACCACTTGCATAAGTCAATTTTTAATCGAGCGTTCTTTGATGCAGATTCAGTGGTTAAAAAATTGGTCTGAAGTGGACATTTTATAGCATAATATTAAAAAGTAGCCATGATTGGCCAACTCCTCGAACCTCTGGGATCATCTCATGAGATGTATCTTTGGACATTTGGTGAACTTGAACATTTGGTGAATTGTAGAAAGCCTAAGAACAAACTTTACCAATGTTATTGATAAAGCATCGCTCGTGACAGGGATTACTTGAAGATGTAGGCACCTCATTATCAAAGAACATTTTTGTTCAAGTATTGTTTTCGCCTTGAGACCTTTCAACTAGACGTTTTGTGGATGTGTGGCTGTTGTATGACGTATTAACACTGATGCTACACGAATACTTTGAGTACAGTTCAGCATTCTTCACTCAGGTCAGTCCGCTCGCATGTACTGCTTAGGGTGGCTCAGTGAGCTGTTCGCTTCTTGAACGACAGTGCATTTTGTACTTTTACTGGATGAATGCATAGTATACCAATTTCAGAAGAATGACATGTAAGTAAATTGTGTTTTCATCAGCTTCGCTTGCGATAGCGTGAAAAGTGAAAACTTCTGAATGCAAGAGAGTAGCAAAAGTCGTCAGACTTGTGGAATTACTACAGACTGACCAGTCATCCACATGTCCTGGAACGACTATTCTGGAAGAACTGAACCTTGGTCTCGCTGCACTTATAAATGAGAGACTTTACCACCTCAAAAATAGTAGTATTACTAATGTAGCACCCTTTTGGTGCCTCGCTGCCATGCCACCGAAGTAATCATGAGAGCTGAGCTACTGTCAAACTGCCCAAGCATAGACAGGATCCATCGGTATTCCGAGATCGGGTTCCGGTCAGTAAGTTCAACCTTATGACACGCTCGTGTCAGTTGAAAAACAGTTGACACGGTTGGTACAGGTTACAAAATAGTCCCTCTGTGGTAAATCTTCTTTCTACAGATTATCAAGCTCGGGCATCTACTACTGTCCCCCAGATGGCCCACACAGCGAGTTTGTTGAATATATTCGACAACTACCAATCAATCCACTTCCTGAAGTTTACGGCCTACATGACAATGCCGATATCACTAAGGACAATCAAGAAACATTCCAGGTAAGCTTTCAGACTGACCAACGCCAGCTGTCGGGCACAGGACAGGTGGCGACATATGATTTTGTGTGTGATCTAGAAGATAAGCTGTTTGAGGAGTTCATTTAAAGCTTGGGCGACCTGACCACAGACTACACTTAGCGAGTCCTTAGGCGAGCAGAGGGTTTTGTTAGATACTGAGTTCATAATCGACGCAAATCGAGTGATAAACAAGCTGTAACTTGGTAGATGGCTTACAAAACAAGGACAGTGTGAGAAATACACTCATTTAAAAATCAATTTGGTTTTCACGAGAGACTTAATTGAATCTCTCGTCTATGACATTCTACAACTGAATGTGCTGCACACAAGCCGCCTCATGTTTAAGTTGAACTTCCGTATCATTCCTTCTCGATTTTAAGAGCACTTTCACACTGATGGCGAAAGTCAGCTTATGCATACCAGTCACGTGTGGACACCAAATTAGAACTCTCGACCTTTCGAATTTCTCGCCCAAACTCAGTCGAGAAAATTGCGAATCAAAGGCTTTGAACACTCCGCCTATTCAGCCAACTGGTTGCTGGTCACGCATTCATGGATTGGGCTAATAAGTTTTTTATTTGTACCATATTGTTTTACTTTCCAATGTCAAGTCGAAGGCACCTGTTCCAAGAGAAGTCATTGACTGGCTTCGGCCGAAAATTTATTTCTATTTAGGCCATCGTATATAAAACGTGTCTGTCTGGTTGCCTATCTTCCAGCTACATGAGCACTTATGCTGTATTGGTGGTTAGTGGGGTGGTCTTTGATGTGTTCACCGAGCTTTTTAGGTAAGGTGGAAGCGCCCACGCCAGTACGCACTGACAATATCTTGTCGACCGGTGACGAAATGTTGGTAGGCTAGTTGGGAAGCTTGGCGAACGATCCCATGGTTACCTGATCAACGCATCCGAGCTTACTCCACTATTTTGACACATTGACCATTCCTACTGTATGCATTTCAGCTGTTTTCTGGCGTGCTACTGACGCTCCCGAGACAGCAAGGAGGATCGGGTAAATCTTCTGAGACGACCGTGCTTGAGCTTGCTGCTGATATCCTTTCCAAATTGCCACCTGATTTTGACCTCAAAGAGGTAAGTTCTGTGATCACACAGGTTTTTTTTTAGATTTAAAACGCAGATGTGCCTCACAGTGGAGTCTAAGGGATACACCAATCATAAGCCAGTGTAACAATCCCCGTGCATACTCACCATCGATGTGATCGTCCTCAGCATAGCACCCGTGATCATTGCCGATAACTCAGTTTCGCACAACGAAGTAATCTGAAGTCCTGGTTATCCTGTACGGTTTGATCTGAATCCTACAGAACCTGGTGTAAACTTGGGGGAATGAGACTAGTGTGCAAGCATGCATTGTCGCTGAGATTAACACATTATGGCTAGTTTCAGTTTACCAGTAGCTAACAGATCAGGAAGCCCATAAGTTATACCCACACTGCCACAGTACCACAAAGTGCCTAAAAGATGGTAGAAAGCACTCAGAGTCACCTGCCTATCAGATGCCTACGTCTTTACCAACGCTTCGCCGAAAGATTCACCGAGACCACTCAACTGTTGTGATGATGCTCGTGGAGGTGGATCGCTTTTTCTAACAAGGTTCACAATGAGTTCTGGTAATGTGTCCTAGAAAAAAACTTGGTTCGACCAGTCGTTGTGCACTTTTAAATAGGAATGAATTGAAACGGAGTCATTCGGTACCGTTATGCATTGTTCCAACCCAGCTTACGGCGTGTTTACACTGTTTGCAAACAAATGCATGTACAGATTGTCAATGAACTAACCTCAGAAACGTGATAGGGAAGCTTACGCTGGAAGTTTGCACGGATGGATCACCTGACGAGTTAGGTGTATCCGTCTTTCACGGGGGATGCGTAACAGCATAGTAAGGATGTAAGGTCTGCCAGCTGCGATCTCAATCCAAGTCAGCTTCACCCATAAGCTGTTGAGAAGTGCAACCAGGGGACACAGCAGAAAATATCAGTGGGGTTGGTATAATCAGCGCCATGTTCGACGAAAGTGATCTGAAGGTACACATTGCATCGCTTTGCAAGACTACGGTGAAGCCAGTAGCTACGATTTCACGTCACCATGCGAACATGTTACAGATTTGCATGTGAGCTATGTACTTTTTCGGTGAACAGTGCGGAGCATTTTCCGACAATGATGTTCTGATTGGATCATAACTGCTAATGTGTCGATTCCTGAAAATGTATCGAGGTCAAACCGATTTCATCTTGGTATCAGTTTTAATATTATTTGCCTGTAATACACTGAAATAACAGGCAACTTGGTACTGCTGTTCGCGGTGATGAATGGATGAATTCGATGTGTGGATATCCGAAATCCCCATTGAGCAATGCCTTCCAAAGGCTGCTTCTGGAGAGCGAAGCCTTCAAAGAAGTAGGTTAAGTGTCTTAGTCCCAGTTTCCTTTATTGCAAAGGAATTGACACCTTTCAAGAGCAATTTTGTGCATTTAAGAATGCTTGACCTATTAGCCCCTACTGATTGCCGAAAACGAAAGGTTTACTACCGTGCAAACACAGCAGTGACATTATTCAGTTACTTCTAATAATGTGACTCTCCACCGATAGAACCATGGTACTGAGGCTACTGGAAAAGCTCACCTACTTAAGGGCGAAAAGGGACGGGGGAAGTGAGGACAATCAGGGGTCCCACACCCCAAACAAAAGCAGTTAGGCCGAGATTATACCCTGCCAATATGCAATAAGGAAAAAGTACACTAAACAAGCACAAAGCACACCTTACATCTAAAGAAGAACTGCCTAACCCAGTACGTCTGATGGAGATCTGACCAACACAAAGCACTAAATATTCGGACACAATAAAATATGAAATGCTACCGAAGTGGATTTCTTCGTGCTACCCACTACCCCAATGTTAAGAAAACAAAGTTCTCAGAAAATTAAAGGTGATATTTGATGTTCACCAAANTATCCGTCTTTCACGGGGGATGCGTAACATCATCGTAAGGATGTAAGGTCTACCAGATGCGATCTCAATCCAAGCCAACTTCAGCTGTTGAGAAGTGCAACCAGAGGACACAGTAGAAAGTATCAGTGGGGTTGGTGCAATCAGTGCCATGTTCGACGAAAGTGATCTGAAGGTACACGTTGCTTCGCTTTGCAAAACTACGGTGAAGCCAGTTTTCTGAAGCCAGTCCTGAAGCCAGACTTCAGGTCACCATGCGAACATGCTACAGATTTACACGTGAACTATGTACTTTTTTGGCAAACAGTGCGGAGCATTTTCCGACAATGATGTTGTGATTGGATCATCTGGAATCGGCAGATTCCTGAAAATGTACCGAGGTCGAACCGATTTTATCTTGGTATTCAGTTTTAATATCATCCGCCTGTAATACACTGAAATAACAGCCACATTGGTAGTGCCGTTCGCGGTGATGAACGGATGAACTTGCTGTATGGCTATCCGAAATCCTCATTGAGTAATGCCTTCCAAAGGTGGCTTCTGGAGAGCGAACCCTTCAAAGAAGGAGATTAAGTGTCTTAGTCCCAGTTTTCCTTCATTGCAAAGGAATTGACACCTTTCAAGAGCACTTTTGTACATTTAAGAATGCTTGACCTATTAGTTCCTACTGATTGCCGAAAACGAAAGGTTTACTACCGTGCAAACACAGCAGTGACATTATTCAGTTACTTCTAATAATATGGCCCTCCACCGATAGACCAATGGTACTACCAATGATAGTACTGGAAAAGCTCACCCGCTTAAGGGCGAAGAGGGACGGGGGAAGTGAGGACAATCAAGGGTCCCACATCCCAGACAAAAGCAGTTAGGCCGAGATTATACCCTGCGAATATGCAATAAAGACAAAGTACACTAAACAAGCACATACCACACCTTACAACTAAAGAACTGTCTGACCCAGTACGTCTGATGGAGATCTGACCAACACAACGCGTTAAATATTCGTAAATTCTTCTATTCGGACACAATAAAATATGAAATGCTACCGAAGTTAATTCCTTCGTGGTACCCACCGCCCCAATGTTAAGAAGAAAACAAACTTCTCAGAAAATTAAAGGTGATATTTGATGTTCACCAAATGAAAGAACAGTAGTATCGACATGACTCCGAGTTGGAGGACGTTCAGCCAAGTAGTGTTCATTTGTGTCTTATTGTACTTCAGGTGATCCAACGGTATCCGGTCGTCTACAAGGAGTCTATGAACACGGTCCTCCGCCAAGAGTTGATTCGATTCAATCGACTCACTGCAGTCGTGCGGTCGACTTTACTCGACCTGAAGAAGGCGATCAAAGGTTTGGTCGTCATGTCGGCCGACCTGGAGGATATTTTCAACTCCATGTTGGTCGGCAAACTCCCGAGCGTCTGGGCCGCCAAGTCATTCCCCTCGCTGAAGCCACTGGGGAGTTACATTCAGGATCTGGTGCTCAGGTAATTGCAGTTCGATCCATTAAACGTTGAAACCAACACAACATTGCGTCCGTACAAGTTTTCACAAAGCGCGTGAGAACAACTCGCGGCCGCAGAACGAAAGGGAAGTTTGAATTGTGAAAATCGATTAGCCCCCATGCGATCGATGTCTATGGTTAATTCGAACCATACGATTCCTTTTCTGTGACAGTGTCGTTCACCCAAGGTCAGCAACTAGTTGAACTAAAAGCAGAGTTAAGTATGGGTGCTGTCAAGACCCAGCAGTCATTCGGCTTCCCTAATACACAACGAAGAAAAAAACGATTACCCAATTTCCACTTAACTAACACAAGTTGCATTCAAAGGCACGGGAACACTGTAATTGTTCACGAGACTGCATGATTGGATCGTGAATTCACCTAGAGTTAATCGTTGGATATTTCTAAAAATGTCTAATGATGTGACTTACATCAACAGCGTTTACATCTTACTCTAGAGCAAACCTAGTAGGTTTCTTACGGAGATTTGGCCATTCATATAAGTCAGCATATATAAGTCATCCATATAAGTCAGTGTACTTTTAATATGGATTATTTTGGAATTTATGGAGGGACCTTATTAGCGGATGTGCTGTTGATCATGCAGAACATCAAGCTCCAACAACTACGCTGGCCCGGCCATGCACTGCACATACCGAAGCATCGTCTATCGAGATGAATGTTTGTCTTCCTGCCTTCTTGGGAATAGCGCGAACTACGAGGTGAAAAATGTATGACTTGGCAGAAGGGTGTGAAAGAAATTATAACAAGCATCGATGTTTTTTGATGAAGGAAACTACTCACTGGGTTGCTGAAAACTCTTCGACAGCCCACTACCGGTTTCGCCCTTCTTGGGGCTCATCAGGTAAGCGCAGTCTTCGAGTTTCCATCAACCTTATGTTCTACTTGAACCCAAATTGGACTGTTTTCGAGAAATACACTCATTTAAGAATCAGTTTGGTTTTCACGAGAGACTCAACCGAATCTCTCGTTTATGATATTCTACAACTGAATTTACTGCACACATGCAGCTTCATAGTTCAGATTCGGTGTTGTTGGCGCGGTGCGCTCTCCAGGCTGTGGTCACCCGTGACATCATCCCTGACTTGGGCGGACACTACGAGAAATGCCCGACTGAGTGCTTGGGGGTGCACGCACCTCAGAATGCATGCGATAGACTGGCCCCAGGTGTCTTCTTCACCCACAACTTTCTCTTCTTTCCACTTTAAGCTTTTAAATACAATTGAAAAAACTAAGAAGCATTGAAATATCAGTGTCAACATCGATGTTATTGCCTCCGATGGCGTATTTAAAGCATCCGTTCCAATTGTGCGTATCTGGGTCTATCACCCATTTCACAGCTCCGATGTTCAAAGGTTTCCCCAAACATCATCAGTGGGCGTCGCTTCCCTCAGTTTTTATAACCATAATCAGTGAAGTTAAAGCTCACTGACTTACACAAAGACATTCTTGCCTGAGCACTGCCCATCCAATGTCTTTGTCCCTATTGACATAATAGTGTCTGTCCACTTCCGCGTACAGCACTACTTGGTCTTCGACATTTTGAACTGACACGTGGGTGTTTGGATAAGAAATCGGAGGTTGAATCAGTTAAGGAGGTTGAGCTGCTAGTATGTTTGACATGTCACGTCGTGATTCAATCGTGCGATTTTGTGATTTCACAACCAAATGGACGGTTGGTGACGCGAACCTCAGGTACAGTAGACCGGACGTGTCCGATTTTACGTTCTGGGGGGGGGGGGTTACTGCCAATATCCAAGGCAAAGCAAGGGGCAGTGGTTGCTACCCGCCCAGGTACAGTAGACCGGACGTGTCCGATTTTACGTTCTGGGAGGGGGGGTTACTGCCAATATCCAAGGCAAAGCCAGGGGCAGTGGTTGCTACTCGCCCCAGCTAAAATCCGATCATTGCGCTCAATCGCGGAAACACCCACCGGGTGTGCAGCTTGGACGCACGTACGCACGCTGTAGGTGCCCACACACCTCTGTGCGTGGCCAACCGTGATACCGCGCCTGCAGTGCCAGTGGGCTAAACCCGCACTCTGCATGAGTTTCTGAAAAACCGGATGAATTTGTAACCAAGGTCAGCCGTGGTCACGAGACCCTGATCGCCGTAGCTGCGACAACAATGGCAGGTCAGGGAGGCGGATGGCTCAAGTGGTTAGAGCGCGAATTTACTGACCGGAAGGTCCATGGTTCAAATCCTACCTTTGCCTCTCGATTCCCCCTGTCTAGGTTTGGGAAACCTGGCAGTATCCTAGCCCTAGTGCTTCCTGCTTCCTCCAGGGAGGCGGATAGATTGCGGTGGACCAATGTCACGTGACACACTGGTGAATATTAGCGATAGCAAGTGCGGTATGGATCAAGCGAAGCGCGCATATGGCACGGGTATTTATGAACTTAGATAAACTGCACCGGTCCCATCCACTGAGTCAGCCGAACAGCGACTAATGTGCGAGACCAGAGTCTACACGCCCGTGTGCAAGCTTAGAGTAGTCCAGGAAATAGGAGCGTAGTTGCGACTTCTAGCTGCACCCGAATTTCAATGAACTCTTGAAAGGCTTTAATTATCCAGGTTATACTCGTCCAAACTATGGAATACTTATACTTAATTAGGATAGTAAACTGTCTTGGGGGCCACAACACCGATAATACCTGCGGAAATTACTCACTCTGGGATAGATGTAACGAAGATTCATTGCTCACGATGGATGAAATGCATACATCTTCCATCAGTGGTGTCACTCAAGCAACCAAATGTCATCTTTATTACGGACATTTTTAATGCTCTAGGCAGCAATTTGCATTGGCTTGTCACGGTTACAGTGCCAACGCACTCCTAAAAATCTCACCATGGTACCAATACATCCCACAGCTTCAGTAGTGGTGTGTGGGCTACGCTTTTCTCGGGTGACGTATGTATTATCAACTACACTAGTGGCTTACAGATCAATCGGTGCGGACCACAGATGTGACAGCATCCGAGTTACTGCGCTGAACTCACAAACCCTGGATCTGAATGGCCTAAGAGCCCCACTGACAAAAGGTAAGGCCGCTTGTGGCGGAAAAGGTTGTGTTCAGACTCGACCGCCGCATGCTGGACGCACCTGAATCATCACGTTTGCAGAGGTGAACATGCCTACGTTTCAGCAGTGTGGATTGGGTTGCCTGACGAATTTCATCCTCAACGAGTTGTTCGAGGAGTTCAGGGTTCCGGCGCTGTTAAAGACAGACCTTGGGAGCTCCATTTAAGGTTCATGTTCAGTTTTTCACTTTTCACAGAGTCCAACATTTGTGTGGCCCATTCTACCATTCTTAATCTAACGGTCAAGTTAATTGCTTTGCGGATATCTTTAAACGGGGTTGGTAAAACTTGGACGCGGGAAAAAGTCAAACGTAATGTGCTCATCTTTTCGATGTAATTCGGCTGCGCACGCGTGTTACCAGCTGGACGAACTTTCTCAACGCTACAGGCAATGCCCAAATGTGTGGGTTCGGACGCACGGACAATGCGGAAGCGACACTATGAAAGCTTGACGGGGCTGGTAATTCACACTATTGTGTGCGCGTCTGCGACGTGCGTCCAAGCAAAGGACCGAGTGAGTGTACCGGCGACTGCGCACAGTGCTCGAACTTTGTCGGGGTACATGTGGCCCAAAACTCGTTTAAGGACGATGACTTTCCTGGTGGTAACTTTGCCTACAACATGCGATTTTACGAGAGGCTGTCACGTGGGGAGATGACATGAGGCAACAGAACATTCCCTTGCTCCCGGTACGCGGGCCTACGGAAGGAACTATTTGAAGAGGTCGAAAAGAACGGGAACCTGGTTGTACGATGCATAGGAACTGTTTTACGGAGGCAAATCTGAGCAATTCATCTGGACTTCTCATGTTAATCAGATTTGTGTCCGATGCACATAGCCACCTAACAGTAGCCTCTCATATCCTATTCTTCCCACCAATGTTTTGAAAAAAAAACGGTCTTCAGTAAACCAATGAGGCCGACAACTCAACTGTCATCATCAGCCTCGACAACGCGAGTTTGGAGCTCTCATCATCAATGTTTCTCACTCCCCTTCCCACAGTCACAGCACTTGAGATATGACATTGCCAGCATTTTACACGGATATGAATCACTAATTCTTCATATAAATCAGTTCATTTCACCATCAGAAAACACGTGTCTATCACAGTTATTGTTTTTTTTGAAAACATCGGCATCAAGGAATAGGTCCCACTAAAATCTACTGAATAATTTTCTCCAAAGGGGCCTGTGGTAGA
>NW_008751686.1:2173364-2211648 GCF_000715545.1 Opisthorchis viverrini | reverse complement strand
AGCTTCAGTAGTGGTGTGTGGGCTACGCTTTTCTCGGGTGACGTATGTATTATCAACTACACTAGTGGCTTACAGATCAATCGGTGCGGACCACAGATGTGACAGCATCCGAGTTACTGCGCTGAACTCACAAACCCTGGATCTGAATGGCCTAAGAGCCCCACTGACAAAAGGTAAGGCCGCTTGTGGCGGAAAAGGTTGTGTTCAGACTCGACCGCCGCATGCTGGACGCACCTGAATCATCACGTTTGCAGAGGTGAACATGCCTACGTTTCAGCAGTGTGGATTGGGTTGCCTGACGAATTTCATCCTCAACGAGTTGTTCGAGGAGTTCAGGGTTCCGGCGCTGTTAAAGACAGACCTTGGGAGCTCCATTTAAGGTTCATGTTCAGTTTTTCACTTTTCACAGAGTCCAACATTTGTGTGGCCCATTCTACCATTCTTAATCTAACGGTCAAGTTAATTGCTTTGCGGATATCTTTAAACGGGGTTGGTAAAACTTGGACGCGGGAAAAAGTCAAACGTAATGTGCTCATCTTTTCGATGTAATTCGGCTGCGCACGCGTGTTACCAGCTGGACGAACTTTCTCAACGCTACAGGCAATGCCCAAATGTGTGGGTTCGGACGCACGGACAATGCGGAAGCGACACTATGAAAGCTTGACGGGGCTGGTAATTCACACTATTGTGTGCGCGTCTGCGACGTGCGTCCAAGCAAAGGACCGAGTGAGTGTACCGGCGACTGCGCACAGTGCTCGAACTTTGTCGGGGTACATGTGGCCCAAAACTCGTTTAAGGACGATGACTTTCCTGGTGGTAACTTTGCCTACAACATGCGATTTTACGAGAGGCTGTCACGTGGGGAGATGACATGAGGCAACAGAACATTCCCTTGCTCCCGGTACGCGGGCCTACGGAAGGAACTATTTGAAGAGGTCGAAAAGAACGGGAACCTGGTTGTACGATGCATAGGAACTGTTTTACGGAGGCAAATCTGAGCAATTCATCTGGACTTCTCATGTTAATCAGATTTGTGTCCGATGCACATAGCCACCTAACAGTAGCCTCTCATATCCTATTCTTCCCACCAATGTTTTGAAAAAAAAACGGTCTTCAGTAAACCAATGAGGCCGACAACTCAACTGTCATCATCAGCCTCGACAACGCGAGTTTGGAGCTCTCATCATCAATGTTTCTCACTCCCCTTCCCACAGTCACAGCACTTGAGATATGACATTGCCAGCATTTTACACGGATATGAATCACTAATTCTTCATATAAATCAGTTCATTTCACCATCAGAAAACACGTGTCTATCACAGTTATTGTTTTTTTTTGAAAACATCGGCATCAAGGAATAGGTCTCACTAAAATCTACTGAATAATTTTCTCCAAAGGGGCCTGTGGTAGATCAGTTACCAAAACGAGCTGCTGAACGCGGTCTGACATTTCACTGGTTTGTATGATAGTACTCAGAATATTGTTACCGCTACGAATCGAATTCAGGCTGACCTGCTGGAGCGTATTTTCCCCAATTCGGATGATCATGTCATATGTCACTCGTTCCAATATGATTGGTTTGTCATCAATCACTTTCTACCACTGTTTCTCACATATGTTAGGTTCGCAGTCCCCAAAGTTTTACTCGCTCTGTGTACGGTCAGCCGCGCGGTCAAGTGTCTAAGTCAGGTAGCCGCCAATTCGACGCTAGTAAGCTCAGTGATTGACCTCTTTGAGCTGACCGCCACATGCACTTCTGAGCACAGTGTGTCGGAGCGCAGACGCCTGGGACAGACGTTGCTGAGCGACTTCCAAGCAGCCGAACAGTCTGATATTGAATCCCAGCGTAACCTCCAGTGTATGGTATAGTTCAGCTGAATATGCTGCACAAACGCCGCCTAATATTTCAGTTAATACGATATTCGAGATATCATAGCATACTTTATTGACGGGACAAATTACTCATAAGGCTGCTGAAAGCTCTTCGACGCCCAACGACCGGTTTCCCGCTTCTCCGGACTCCTTAGGTGGGCGCATTCTGGCGGAATCGCTTGTTTATGACATTTTCGCACAATTTTGTCTTAAGTAGAATCTTCATTTGACGAAAACTCGAAAACTATACCTACCCGATGAGCCCCAAGAAAGGCAAAGTTGGTCGTGGGCTGTCGGAGACTTTTCAATAACCTTATGAGTAGTGTGTTCCGTCAAGTCTGGTAGTGATTTATTCCATGGGTTTTCGAATAAAGATTGCATCCAAACAGCTTGTCACGAATAGAGAAAAATGAGGGAATGACGAGGACAGTAGCCCAGTTAGTACCGCGAGGCCATTGACGGATAGAATGACTTTCTGGAGGATATTCATTATCTGGCTCACTCACATAGATCTGGTAGCCGAATCAAGAACAATCTTTGAAAACTGCCTCCGTGAGTTGCAAATTTGGAGGTAAACCGGTCACTCAGCAGAAAAATGTCTATCAACCTGACCATGAAGCTTTCAGGATGTCTACAAACCACCTTACTCAAAGAAACCAAGTGAACGTGATCGAAACTGATGAATTCCGAGAGTTCAAAAAGCTGTAAAAGTTTAGAAGAAGACGGTCGTTTGTTCACACTAATCAGCAAAAATCCCACTTGGTTGATCGACTATCCATATACAACTTGACGACTTCGGCATCTTGGTGTCATCACAAAATTTTGTCGAGGCTGCATCACCATCAGGTGTGAGAACCCCGTACTTGTCGTAGTGGTTCTAGCTGCAACAGAATGCCTTGCCGATGCTGTAGGGAGGTGGGGTAGGAAACACGCATTGGAGGCGTACGACTAATCGTCCGACGTCATCATCATCAGATGTAAAAACCGCGTAATTTGTGCAGCGAATGAAGCTTGGGGAGGTACGCGTTTCCCATATGTAATCCAAATGAATATCTTGTTTTTTTTTCATGAAGGAAACTACTCACAAATTTGCTGAAAACTCTTCGACAACCCACGACCGATTTCGCTCTTCTTGGGGCTCATCAGGTAGGCGCAGTCCCCGAGTTTCTGTCAACCTTATATTCCACTAGAACCCAAATCGGACCGTTTTCGAGAAATACACTCATTAGCAAATCAATTTGGTTTTCATGAGAGACTCAACTGAATCTCTCTTTGATGATATTCTTTCCTTTATGAAAATATATTGCGATATCTCGAATATCGTGCCAATTGAAACATGAGGTAGCCTGTGTGCAGCACATTCAGTTGTAGAATATCACAAACGAGAGATTCAGCTGAGTCTCTTGTGAAAACCAAATTGATTCGCAAATGGGTGTATTTCCCGACCTTGTTTTTTTTGTTCAATTTTCTGTTACCCCCAATTATCTTGTCCGCTATAGAGGAGAACGTTGGTAGCTTAGGTAGCATAGATGGTCTCTTGTTTCAAAAGTGTGTATTTGGAGGCGTTGTGGTATTATATCCTTGTTTGATGGCCAAATGAACCTCATTATTCCTGTCTGTTGAAGATGCTATTACTAAATCTGTTGATTGACACTTCCTTCTCACTTAGCATTCGGGATATCCACTTTTCAGCTCTTCATATTCCGAATCATTCCACAAATGGGTTTTTCCGGATTTCATCTAACACTAGCAATAAAGTCATTGTGACAACCCGATGACCCATTTTCGGTTCCGCATTGCTTCAACAGGATCTGTAGTGCCAATTCACTTTGCTGGTTACATAGACCGGGTACCAAATTTGCCACTATCGATATTAACGAGAAGACAACTGTTCAGCAAACGCTTTCTTTCCGTTCAGAGTCGAGGGTTGGCCCTAGTAGCAACCGGTAAATAGCTGTGTTGGCTTCGATGAACACCAGAGGGATCTGTGTTGGTCATAGTATATAAAATAGTTTCTACTGCTCTCTTATCAACAAAAGATGAACGAAAGGCTAGCTTTGTATATCATGTATGATCGCCTTTCAGGGACGAGATTAGAATAAATTCGCTTACGTGCCCTATGCCTCTCATCACAGGCTCAAATTCTTCGCCGACTGGCTCACTTACGACTCGCCTCCAGTGTTTTGGATTTCCGGGTTTTACTTTACACAATCCTTCCTGACCGGCGTGTTGCAAAACTACGCGAGGAAATACACCATTCCAATAGACACACTGGGCTTCAGTTTTGCAGTGACCGATCGGTACTTCAACCATACCAGTCTTTTGGAAAATGCTCCCTCTGTGCCTGAATTCATCCCACGACCGCCCCCAACCAGACGTACCTCGGTGGTCAGCGTGATTCAAATGCCACTTATCAAGACAAGACCAACGGAACAATTCGAGGGGTTTGCCAAACCGGAGGATGGAGCCTTTATATCCGGCTTATTTTTGGAAGGAGGCCGTTGGGATCCGGTAGAGGGTCAATTGGCAGAATCAAAGCCGAAGATTTTGTTTGATACGATACCAGTGGTAAGTCGGTTGTGATTTCCTTAATAAGATATTTGATATTCCGCGCATCTGGGAATTGACCTTAAATTAAGCACGATTGCTTTACGCATTGATACTGATTCAGAGTAATGGAGGGCATTGATGAAGCAGAGAAAAGTGTTAACCAGAAAATAATACTTCATAGTCCACGTGCAAGATTATTCTCCTGCCATGTCGTGTGATAGGATTATTCACTAATATATTCATTCGTACAGTGCATCGCACCAAACAGGCCTCAACCAGACTATACGATTGGAGGATTTCGGAGAGGTTTGCGAATGAATCACTTTCAAAGAAAAGTGCAATGCCTTTCGCCTAGACTCTGAAAACGAACTGTCATTCTTCTGAGAAACGAATAAATTGCTTCAATACCATTGTTAATCATGCATTCAATCGTCAAACTTTTGACTCGAGTATCTTACGTCCAGTGGATATCAGCTATCGTACTGGTAGTGGGACCTGATCTGTGCCTTTTCATGCACAAAAACGAGTTTCAGTTAGCGCTAATAAATCTCCCCATCCTCCTGCGCATTCACGAAGCTACAGCCAAATCGGTAGGATGGATTGTGTATATATAGGGCGGTGCATATAGGGTGGTCTAATATTGTATAACGACTTATGCGAAGGTAGGATAGATACTACTGAATTGCTGCTGTAATCTCGGGCTTTCATTCTACATATAACGCGACGTGGAGCAGTATGCAGCTTTGTTCCTGCAGTGGGATTACTCGATGTACTCTCTTTGCACATTCCAGATTTGGCTCAGACCAGAGAAACTATCTAATATCAATGTGGAAGGAACTTACGCATGTCCAGTCTACAAGACATCAGCCCGCCGCGGAGTACTGTCAACAACCGGTCACTCCACAAACTTCGTCCAATACATCCAACTAAAAACTGCCCTGCCCGAACAACACTGGATCAATCGGGGCGTTGCTGCCCTATGCCAGTTGGACGACTGAATTGGCCGAACTCAAGAGCGAAACACGAGCACAATCATCATCATCATCACTGTTGTCTTCCCATTAGAGTATCCACTCATTTTCGCACAGAAACTCTATGCTAAATACCTACAGATTCGAACCCGATTCCAGATGTGGAAATTTACTTTTCTCATTCATTCAACTTTCCTATGACCAAAGGCGTTTGCAGTAGTTACAGCGCTCAAGTCACCACGGTGTCCGTGACAGAAATACATCATTCGCAACACGCGAAAACAACCTCCACTGCGATCCTTCAACACTTTCAAGCCATGAAATAAACTCAGTGACCTAGATTAAGTTTTATGAGGATAGAAGGTTTGTAGTGGGTAGTTAAATTTTCAATCAGATGCAGAGCCTAACCCAAGGTGGTTTCGCGCGCCATCGATGAAGGAAACCTAATCACAATAGACCAACAAATACACAACACAAGTTCACCGGAAACGCTATTCGGTGAGTCCAGAAGCAGTGAGTTGATATCAAGTTCCAAGTGGGCCAGGCGTTCATCCAACTGACTGAGAGTTTCGAATTGGAAGACAAACAATGTGGGTTATGAAGTGAAACAGTATCGGCTTAACACAGAGTTCCATTTGAGAGGGGCGCATGGTGACCGTGGAACTAGAGTGAAAGACGCCTCTATCATTGGCTAGAGGCTGTGTACTCATTCCTCCATTCACAAACCCTTAATAACCACACTTGTGACCTCAAGCTAATCAAACCAGATATGAGTGAAAGATCTATCATTGGCTAGAGGCTGTGTACTCATTCCTCCATTCACAAACCCTTAATAACCACACTTGTGACCTCAAGCTAATCAAACCAGATATGGCACACTACCCGTGGTCATTTGTCTAGCAACTCCAACCACGTATGTAAGTGGACGCGACCCACTGTAATGAAACGGACATATACAGGAGCCACGCACATTACCCTAGCATTTAATGCTGGGTAGGGGTGGAACTTTTTCGAAAATATCCACTTGTTTTTAGTGACACTTGAAGCACGGACCGTACAGGGCGAGATGGACTAAGTGGTTAGAGCGCGAATTTACTGACCGGAAGGTCCGTGGTTCGAACTCGACCTGTCTCTCGACTTCCCCTGTCTAGGCTTGGGCAACCTGGCAGTATCCCAGCCCTCGTGCTTCCTTCGGGTGGCATGGCAGCTAGGCGCCGAAGGAGTGTTAGAGCTAAACGGCCCTACAGTGGCGATTCAAACTTTACCCTAGTGGGACAACCTGACATGTTTGTTATCGAAGAAATGTACGTAGGCTCCTGATCGCACCGTATAACATCGAGAGCTGCACAGACATCTGCTAGGCCACCGTAAACCATGAGGATGTAACACACTTATGAGAGCGAATCCCAAGATAGCTCACAATAGCACCAGTCAGCGGTCACGGCCTACTGTGTGGTTCCAGTGGGTGATAAACTTTTCTGAGGTATCCTCGCTAGTCGGATTAATGAGTACGAACACCTACCGAAGGTCACAAAAAGGAATGCGTCGAACCTGAGTCGTCGTATGAGCGAACTATAATTTTCCAGTGGAAGTATTTCCACGATATGAGTCTTACGATATTGTCACGAATGCTGGTATGTTCTTGTGGACATTTGGAGATGTCCTAAGGTCAAGGTAAGATGTCTGGTTTTGCTCACAGGATGGACGATTTTCTATGACTTGACCTTGAGGTTTTTATCGCGACTTCTTCATTTTTCCCTCAGGACATCTGAATAGTACGAGAATGACTTGACAAGATGCGCGGCGAGCCCGTTCCCCACAACAGAAGATGAACAGACAAGGCATGAATTTTCGGTGTAATAGAAATACAAATCAAACATAAGAACGGCTGGAGACGTGTGCATCAAAATGATCGATTGACAGTGAACGTGTATGCTCCACTTAGTAGAAAACGATGAGGTCACCAAGAAACCGTGTAGACTGAGTTTCACAACAGAATCGATGAGATCACATGTCGGGAGGTGAAGGTGACCTTGGTCTGGAATAGCCTATGCCAGAAACGGACCCACTGGTAGTACTCCCGTTGTTGGCTGATCTGTGAATCGACGGTGACGGACAGGAAGTGCTGAATTCCGCACCGAACTGTTGAGCGGATACACCGAATGCGCCCAAACTCGAACTTGACTGACCAACACTGGAGTTCGTAAGCAGAGGACTGGAGGGACGGAACTCTCGTGGTGGTGTGGAAGGACGCCGCGGGGTGGGTGGCATCATGCCATGCCCGAGTGCAAGATTATTCAGATGGGGTGTGGCACCCATCAAGCCTGGATTAGTGAGTGGTGTGCCCATGGGTAGCTGTGGTCCGACGGATGACGAGGATGAATAAAACGAAGAGGAGGGGACACCATAACTCTTGAAATCGAATCGAGATGTGGTTGAAAAGGATGACTGAGGGAATCGTGATCCCTTTCTGTCCGATGATGGACTACGGGGTGTAGCACCTGCCCAAGTTACGGAGTCCGGCTGAGCAGGAACTTGAAATCCAGCGAAACGAGTTGAGGACCCACTGGAACCGGAACCACTGAAAGGAGTTGGTTGATTGTAGGGAAAAGGGATAGACTTTGGACCAGGCAGGCCGGTTGGGGTAAGGGGCAAAGATGGGGGAACCTGAAGAAGAGAAACGATAAAAAGTTTGAGTTGAGCTGCCAAGCAAATTATCCTAACTGCCGGAGACTATACGGGTATTTATCAGTTTTGGACGGACCACTATATGTGGCTGCTATGTCGTATCGGGGCTACAGAAGACATAAAGGGGACAGAAATTAGGTTAATCGGAAAACGGACGAACCTATTGCCACCTTATGGATGTACTAAAGTGCGGGTAATGTCGGACGTGCAGGAGAACGTGAATAAAGATACGAAAAATCGGGGTGCAGCTGTACAATTGGCTCACTAAGACGGGATTCCTGCCTATGACCGAGCTACCAGAATTGGCTGAGGACAGTCGTTTATTAGGAATTCACGGTGTGCTGGACCGTAAGACAAATTATAGGCGGATAGAGATGAATAAACCTGAACAAATGTGGAAGTTTTTAGTGACTTTGTTGTATTAATCCATGCTTACAATATCAGCAACGTAGTCGAGCACACCCGGTTCCATCTGACATTGTTCAGTTTTTCAACCGTGAATTTCGGGTCACCAAAACATTTGGAAGCCGGTAGTCCAAGAAGACAAAGGGAGTTAATCAGAGTTCCCGAAGGAAGAGGGAAAATGGGGCAAACAACTGATTGAAGGTTGGGGATAAACGAGTGGATAATGCGGTGCTGTCGGCTATTCGAATGGACCATGTTGGTGGGGATGTCTAGTCATTGGTGGAGTGAGTCTCTGATAAACCAACCACATAAACGGCATGAACAATAAGACTGAGGCCAGTTGTTAAACCTTTCACATTTCACCCGTAGGTTATGTTTTGTCCATACTGCGTCTTCCCCAAGTTAGAGTAAGCTCTATCAAACAGAACGCAACAACGCGGTTGGATCAGTCGTATTCACACCAACAGGTAACCAAGTACTTGACCTTCAATCAATTGGAAAAGTTTGGAACCGATTGAGAAGTCATCGTTTCAGAAGGGTTTGGTAAACAATCCGTACCTTTTAATTGGGCACACAAGCTTCATCAAGCCAAGTGAGCAGGTCACCAACTTGACCAGACGGAGAACCAATCAGTAGGTTGTCTCCAGTGTCAATTAAGGGCTCCTATCGGTTAGTGTGGTTGCCAAAACGGAGAACCAATCAGTAGGACGTCTCCAGTGTCAACTGGGGGCTCCTATCGGTTAGTGTGGTTGCCAAAATCTTGCGCTGATTAGTTAGGGAAGTTCCAAATTAGATTCGATAGGGTTTGGTTCCTTAATCTTCCACTTTAAAGTGCCACCGCGGGTGATACTGGTACAGTTCATTGGTCTTTGTGGGCTTGTGAGTGTTGCGACAATTTAGTCGGGGGGAAGGGAGTGGGAGCGGGGTGAGGTTAACTGGAATTCGGATGATGACTACTTCCTCTGATAACCGCACACCAACACATGTTAGCTAAACCGATTTAAAACCGTTCTCCATACGCTTGCCGGTTCCACGCCTTGTACTCTATAACACTGAGATGCTTGGCGATTTCTACAGTCTTGGCCACTAGTCTCTGTGACGTACTCCTCACCTCAAAATCTCAACATTTTCTAAATCTATTGTGTCCCACGTCCAGTGAATGCTCCGCAATTGCCGAGTCTTTCAGTACCGCACGATGTCCATCTGCATTTCTCGGTGGCCTGTTTATTTGCCTCCTATGCTCTCCGATTCTGGCCGTCTGTCCTATATAGACTTTAATGCAGTCGTTACGCTTAATTTTACAAACACAGTCCTTGGTTCTGTTTGCTGGGAGGCGATCTTCCAATTGCACCAGCACACAGCGCATAGTGTTTCCCATCTGGAAAGTTATTCTCATGTTGGCCGTGTTTAGAATCCTTCGAATGATCTCCGATGTCCCTGGTTTATTTGGAATGAGGACCGTTCCAAGCCATTCTCTTCTGGGTTTCGCCACCGGTACCAGCGCCCTTCGTAATCGACGCCTAATCAAATTAGTCGGATATCCATCACTCCGAAGCTTGGACTTTACTTCAATTTGGGCCACTGTCCGATCAACTTCTGTGCAGGGGACCCTTACACGCTTAAACATTGATGAGGCCATACTAGCGAATACCGACTTCGGATGGACAGACGAGTAGTTCAAAGCCAGTGTCCGTTGGCTTTTCGTACACTGTGGTCTTTAGTTCCCCCGACCTTATGTGTAATGCAGTCTAAAAAGGCCGGTGTACCCCAGATGGTCTTTAGTTCCCCCGACCTTATGTCTAATGCAGTCTAAAAAGGCCGGTGTACCCGAGGTTGACTCTATCTCCAAACTAAATTCAACGCGTGGATTCAGTTCGCCCAGATAGTTGTATAACTCACTGATCCTGTCTCGTTCCATTACGACGTAGGTGTCATCTACATAACGCCAGAATATCTAGAGTGGGTATGGGAATCCGGCTGAAGCTTTCTAATCAGAATCTTCCATAAATATACTTGCCAAAACCGGGGATACGGGAGATCCCACCACAAGACCTTGTTCTTGAGTGTAAATCACGGAGTCAAAGAAGAGCACTTGACTTGTTTTTACTAAGATTGGAACTCAAGTTAGCAGGAAAACGGGCAACTCATTGTGACACTACTTGAGACTTGGGCACCTACACCCGGATTGCATAAATGTTATACAGCCAAAGGGATTTAGGCCTCAAAAGAAAACATGGTTCACAGAGGGAGAGAGATTATTTGGCAAGGACTTACCAGACTTCGGTCGATATCTTTTCGCAGAAAATCCAACGCCTGTAAGACGCGAGGGTCAGTAGATTTGTACGGACCAGATGTCGTCACTACCGATGGAGTAGCTTCAGTGGGAACAGGTGTATCGGTGACCGCGACAGACGTACAATGTCGAGCTAACTTTCGCAGGAAATCCAACGCTTGTAAGACGCGAGGGTCGGTAGATTTGTACGGACCAGATGTCGTCGCTACCGACGGAGCAGCTTCAGTGGGAACAGGTGTATCGGAGACCGCGACAGACGTACAATGTCGAGCTAAGGTATTCGTCAATCGTTCACGCTCAGTCATAACAGGAGATAGAGGTTCTAACGGACCAGTGTCTGTTGAAGATAGCAACGACGCGTTGGTGTTGGAACAAGCAGATGCAGAGGCACTAGGACCTGGAACCAACAGAGCCAGTTGAGCCAACGCCAGCAACTGCAAGTCACCCACTAAGGTGAGGCTGGCTCTCAGTAGTGTAGCGAGCTCAGCACGTGTGATCATAGTACTGGATGAAATCACGCGACTGTCAGAAAGCAGGCCACCGTGCCCGCTGCCAGAAGCGGATCTAACTTGTCCTGCAGTACCCGAAGTAGCTCCCGAATCACCAGCACCAACAGAAATAGGACCAGGGCCTAGCAACTCCGAATCCGCAGCATCTGAACTACTATTGCCGGTTTCCATTTGGTTGGCATTATCAACCATGCCAACAGATCCCGTGCTGGACGATCCATGAATACCACGGCTTACGTCAACAAAAGCCGGAACGGAGTGTGGCAGTCGGGCGATTCCAAGGACAAGGGCCTATTGTGGAAGTGTCGCAAAAGAGGCTATCAGATGTAAGCTGAAGTTTCCACACACACACACACACACGCACACAACAACAACAACAGAGACATGCGAAAAGAATGCCAACCTGGAGTACTTCGGGCCGCCAACGAAACTGTATCTGAGGCGTACCGGGGTCAAGCGGAGAAGGCGGGGAAGAAGGTCCAATTTTACCCGCACATGCTTTGTTGGCACGGGTCGCCCGTAACTGTTGTTGTACCACGTTTGCGGCTGCTTTTAGCAATGCTCGCAATACAGATACCTCATTTCGCTCCAGTGCGAATAGGGTATGATATTGCAAAATCAAGTAACCGATCGGGTGTGCAAAGTAGTCGCTTGGGACTGCTACAGTTGTTGAGTTGGTTGCATCTGAACGGAAAAATGCATGACGAAGAATAGTACAAAACCATTTAAAAGGGTTTGAAATGAGCATACAGAACCCCAACGAGTAGGCTGTGGGAAGACCAGTTTACACGGAACCTTGGAGCCTTAGATCTATGGGAGTGGCCCTGCTTACTGAGCACCGTAACACTTTCAAGGAAGAGCACCAAGAGGAAAAGGGTTTTGGCATCTCCTGGGGATGGCCTCACTTCAAGGGGGAGTTTCCACTGATTCGGGGCTGTCAAGGAAAACCGGTAGGATCTTTTTCAACGGGAAACTACCGCATACAACGTCTGGTTCCTGAGTGAAGATGAGCCACTTTCTTGCATACATGCTAGACTGTCTGAGATGAGATGGTAGTCCCATCCAAAGGTGTTCTCGGTTGATGCGAATTCACATAATCTAGTTAGCGAAGCAACGGAGCACTATTACGTCTTTTACGCATCATCTAGAGACATGATACGTTTCGTACGGTAGGATTATCGGTATTCCATTTTACGTGGTCCACTTGTAAATTCCCCCATCAGTTATGGGCTGGGCGCGCGATTCTTCGGAAAGGCAAGGTAACCTCTATCCCTGTAGTAGCCTTTCCTAGGGAATTACTTTGCAGGGAAAAATGCAAACTGGCCCTGGATAAATAAACGTCTCACTAATATATCTAAGATACAAAACATGTGAATGCATTTTTCGATTTGCCCGATAGAGCTCATACGTTGATCGCAACCGAAGCATAAAGGATCCGTTTCGAATGTTCATGTAATCTACCGTAAGGAGTCATTTGCGTCTTGTTTATCCGAGCTCAGAGGGCTGAAAGACCACACTAGATGTGGACTATACTCATTGAATATTTGGAAGAGAGAAAAATTATTCCGAGGATTCAGAACAGATTTAATCAACGAGGAGCAACAGATTTCGTGTGAAAAGTCACTCGGTTTGGGTCAGTTGTATCCACCTAACGGCATAACCATCGAGAATGTCCGGGAAATCGACGAACAGCCTTGATCGGCATTTAAAAGAGATATTTCTGGCCGTGTATCACCTAAATATCGAGGTACCTGATACAGTACAAAACCTCCGCACAAACGAGAGGTTGTGAT
Source organism: Opisthorchis viverrini (assembly GCF_000715545.1). Classification (NCBI taxonomy): domain Eukaryota; kingdom Metazoa; phylum Platyhelminthes; class Trematoda; order Opisthorchiida; family Opisthorchiidae; genus Opisthorchis; species Opisthorchis viverrini. The sequence continues at coordinate 2,198,567 of NW_008751686.1, read as the reverse complement.
AATGGGTCACACACAGAAAAGTTCTTCATACCTGTAATTTGCTTCTGTAGCGCGGCCGGAGGTTGAGTAGACTCACGTGCCTCAGTCGTACCACCCGAGGAGCAACGGCGAGCAGGCTGTGAGGAGCCACCTGGGCTGAGCAGTGAGGAACTGATACCAGCTCCTGGCCAAACATTGCTACTAGACGCGATAATTTGTTCAGCAACTTGAGCTCGCCAAGTGAGTACTTGAAGTTGCGCTACAGCAGGCAACACATGACCAATAAGCGCCTTCGAAGGAGATTTCGGAATCGCACATCCCTCATCTGTATTCTGAGAGCCTTTCTTTGACCCAAAGCAGTCTTTCCCTTGCCAAGGTTGTCTGCGAGGAGACAGGTGCTGAGTGAAGTCGTCGCCGACACCCAAGATGAGAAAGTGCACCAGCAAACTAACTTCAGGTATTTCCTTCAGGAGAACAAGAGAGAGAGCGGTAACGTTTCATTGAACACTTGCTAAAATTGTGCAAAAATGAGGTGTGAGTGGTGTTGGAAATTGGCACAGATCCGGGAACACTCATCGAGGGGTTAACGACAGAGAGGAACTGTCTGACGAATTTGCCATTACGAAGGCTGGCAATGAGAGTAGCTACAGGATAAAAGACAATATTGCTACCTAGTATTTGACATCAGCAAAGAAATGGGTGGAGCAGATTAGTTATATTCGGTGACAAGACTTACTCGGGGCAATTTGTTCTCGTATAACCCGTTCAGGATGTACCGAATAAGGGAAGTGCAAATAGTGTACAAGACCCATGGGTCCCGACAAGCCATATGTATATCCCTGGAATGAGGAACGTGAACAAGTAACTTAGGTCTCCCGGTTTACGTTGTCGACATGAAAATCAAATCAAAACGTGGATTGACTCAACAAAAGCAGAAGTCAACACCACAGACCAACAACTAGTTTATCGCGTGCAGTGCCGGAAACAACAGGAGATCCAGATGTGTACTAACCTCACTTCCGGCCATCGATCATGAGTTTAGGTGATTTGTGAAAGCTATCCAAAGCAAAATAAGTGAAACTTTAACTGAAAGATTGAGGGGATGTCCAACACAACACTGAGAAGTATGTTTCACACTAAGAAGTGTCCTTGCCAAATTCGTGTCATTTATCATAGCATGTACTCACTCGCTAAGCCACGAAATAGATATCTTCGAAGAGAAGCCATCGTTACTGGTTGCCGTCAGCCCCCTCCGTACCTAACCTGGCTGGGATGACACAATATACCTCAGCAATAGGTGTTTGCAGATCAAGGATACCTGGACACATAATTCAGTACCAAATGCATCTTACTTTGGAGAATGACATTACGACCAATTAGCAAATGAGACAACTAAACCATTAGCCTTTCAGAACGAATCTTCTCGGGGGAAAGATAAAGACAAGTGTGACAGTGTGACCGGACGGAACTGATGTCATTGATTTTTAGCTAAGTATATCAACCATAACCGACTGTGAGCGGATGCCTTGGGAAGACTGGATCATGTATGAAAGATGGATGAGAAGATTGGACAGTTGAAGCTGGCTAAGCATACATTTCGAGCAGCTGACTTTCTGTCACTGCTTCTGATCCATCAGTTTCTTCTGTGTTCGCTGGGCCTTCCGAGGAGGACTTCTTGTAACCGGTTTTAGAACTTGTCCCAGCACTGTGTTTGCTTGATCTGGAACGAGCAGACCCAACCTTGGAAGACGATTCATGATGGCTTCCAGACTCTTCGTCAGTATCACCTGATTGCTCACTAGCAGCAGCATCCATCTTCTTCGCCCGTTGACGCTGAACCGTCAAGTGGTAGGCTAGACCACTGGCGTGCCGCTGGTCGATTCGCCTATTTCGTACACAGGCATCAAGGCACCAAACAAATTGATGTATGCGATCCGGGACACAAAGCCTGTCGATTTTTGCCTCGTTCAGACTCATCAATAAGTCGAAACGGATTGTGGACAACAGAGTAGACACCACAGCAGGTTGGTTGGGTAAAAAGGCTGGAGGTGTGAAAGGAACAATTCCGGATGTGGGAGTCTCCGTTTGCCGGGCTCTTTCTGCTGGGCTTTCAGTGGAGTCTAAACGACGACGGCGTTTGGGAGGTGGTGTTATCGGCTCGGCCGAAGCCTCTCGGTTTGTGAATCCCAGAGCAAGGTTAGAAGCTGCTTGTTCCAAACGGACACACTGATCCCGCAGGAAGGTGACGGTCTAGGAGGGAATGTAAAAACAAACGAGCAGAATCAAAGCCCATGACAGTGAAGTCTATGGTGAGAGTCAGCCTCAATATTAGTGGATGGTTTCGTATCAATCCACAGCACGTTACGCGCAATCATGTGTAGTTATTGCGGGAAAATCAAGAAACCAGTGCAGACCGTTCACCGATTAACCTATCATCGTCTTATTGCTCAAACAAATTTCAGCAATGGTATCTGTGCTCAGCAGTAACGCGACTACTTAGTCCAGCTTCTAGACCAACATGGTCAGAGGGTGAACGCGGAAGGGAAAACGTGAGTACTTGTCCTAAGCTACAGGATCGAGTACTCAGGGTAAACTACAACACTGAGATGGAGTTAGCAAGAGGAATCGATCCGATTATTTCATTCTGGGAAGAAACTATCCATCCAAGCGCCCAGTTAGTTGGTTTAAACTGGGATTATTGTCCGCCCTGCGGTCTCGTCGCCTCGGTGCGACATGTGGAGCAAATCGACTCACCTTATCGTACAGGGTTTGTCCATCACCAATCATTTCGACCATGCGGATAATCGCTGTATCCCGGCGACGGCGTTTAGGTGGCCAGTAAAGTAAGGGTAACAGGTCAGCGGTAGACGATGCAGTTGAGGTGATTCCCATGGACAGAGCATCTAGCAATGCATCAGACCAACTGTTTTGAAATCTGGCAATGACCTTGTCCAGTTCTTCTTGAAACCTGGTCAATAAAAGGCGCGGAATAAGTGGCGGTGAATGAACCGGGACGGTGAAAAAGGGAAGCACTATGTTTTCTGGATTCCTGAGATGATGGCTCATACCAACTACTAATGAACGTATAATGGACGCACAGGCACAATCGTAATAAAAAACAAACTAAAAAAATCGTTCAGCTGTAACATCCCTTTCAGTGCCTAGCTGTTATGCCACCCGAAGGAAGCACAAGGATTGAGATGGTATCAGATTGATTAAACAAATCGGAACTGGGTATAAAGCGGTTTATCCTCCGTAAATTGAAATAACAGTTTAGATGCGCCGGATTGTTAACACCGAATGAGACATACGGGGAGCGAGTCGATTGCCACGGTGAAGAGGACCCTAAGATCACGCTATCTCGGATACCCGTAGGGAGTGTAACTCTGCGGGAACAAAGTTGGTGTATCTGTGGACGAATGCTCATACTGCATATATGAAAAAAGTTAAGCTTTTCAGTGTAACGCCGGACTTCCCAGCATTCAAAATAACTCCTGTGGAGGCTAACTAAACCTTACAGCATGATATTTGCGGTGAAAATCCCGGAAGATCGAATAGAATTTATTCATTGTGCCTTACGCTCAAGTCAAGTGCTAACAGGTAGCTAAACCCGTCTCAGATTTGAACACTCCAAAATAGGGTCAGTGCCAAAAGCCGACACCGACACACAAGCGCAATAAAGCTCCAAATCGACTGTGACAGCCCTAATGAGAATGAATGATGCTCAATTATTTTGACGGTGCTAGCAAATGCTCTGTCGTAGGTTATTTGGGCCAAATACATGTCGACGGGTGTCAGCAGTGACACGGATGAGCCAATGATGGCACAAATGCCATAAGCGATCCTGATAGCATAACCAATTACGGCACATTACATTACAGCATGTAGGATGCGTTTCGCCCAAGATGGGATTCACCAACTGCAGGCAGCAGGGTGTACCAAACTCCCTGTAACAGCAAACAGCCCTATCACGTCGCGGGGTACCAGTCTGCCCAGAGCTCGTGTGTGTTGAGTGGCCACAGGAGGTTGAAGGTAAAGAAATGCACGTGTGATGTGAGTGGCAACCTAACTGTCGACAGAAAAATTTCAAGTTTTTCGGTCTGGATAGCTTGTTCAGATGGGTGGGTCAATGATCCACCAAATCGATTGAATAAACTCCCAGATATGCATACAAGAACAGCAAGAGGCTCCGAAGACAAAATATAACATACGAAGATGGAAAGTGGAGTCGTCAGGCCTCTTCCCGAAAGAAATGATAATGTGGACAGAAGGTAGCACTCTAGGACCTCCATCGCACAACATCCAGTGTTAAGATAGTCTTCGAGCATTGACTTTGTAGCACTTAAAGTCATTCCAATTCAACTGCTTGGTTTGTTTTTTGGCTAGCGGAAATCGTCGGTTTGTAAGTTCAGGTTAGCCTGATCAAGTGGATGCACGTTCAATGGCTTGGTTTATCGAGCATGAAATTAAAGGTAAATCGTAGGGGTTCGTTCGTAGGCAGTCCGAAGCCAGGGATCTACTAAAGTTGTTTACTTTAGGGCATTTCATCATATGCTGAAAAAATCTATTCCATGAAATAGATCCATCTTACTGATGCGGATAGGTCTTGGAATGGAACCGGGATGGTTCAAACTAAGTTCGTGCATTGTGTCATGAATGACGCAAGTTAGTATTAACTTTACCAGTTATGCAGTCGCCTCATCGGTAAGAAAAAAATCACCGGTCACAAATTTAGGACAGGTACAATCACCCGCTCATTGACTCCAAGTTTTATGGGTACAAGATGACTGGAAATCCTGCAGCTCGGAGGTTCACACCTACGGGTCGTTTAGTGAATTGCTGACCGGTATGTAAGAAACATCACTCTTGTAGTTCACTTCATGAGACAGAAAGCTTTACAGTCTGGGGTGAAAAAGGCGAAAGATTCAGTCTTAATCGGAACACAACGTGTTGCGAATGCTATGTGCACGGAAGTTCCCATGATATTGGAGACATCTGCTCACTTGTGTGGGTGTGCGACCCAGATATGCCGCAAAACAGGCAAGGGGGCATCGTCATACAAGTATTGATTGTCCACAATCATATTGACGTGTCTCTCTTTGATAGCGTTCATTTTACCAAGGACCTGAGAATATACAACCAATCAGCACTAATGGCTGTGTATACCTGCATTATGAGTGCACGCATGTACGGATGATGAATGTAAACCATTCCAGTTTTGATAAGCTTTTGCCACAACTTCTGACATTTTCTCTGATCTGGATCTTCACATTTTGCCTCTACACCTGCTTTGATGGCGTCCAGAAGTCGGTCATTGATGCTCTGAATATGGAAAACTAAGAGACTGGATTGCATAAAACGTACCCACAATATGTTATGCCTGGGAACCCCGTGAATATCAAGCAGCTTGAGGGCTTGACTAAAATTGGGGACCAACTGTTCCCAGTACCGGTCTTGAAACGCCTCGACATCCTCCTTAGTGATGATGGGTTTCGTGAAGAGATCTTCAATGGCTTTCTTCATCACCGGGAAGACAAATGGCTTTGGAGCCTAAAAAACCTCGTCACAACAGGGACAATTACCGTTGGTTTGGAAGTCATCACCGGAGAGTAATTCGTTTAACTAGTGTGATATTTACACTGAACTAACTGAAAAAAGACAGGAAACATGGATAATTAAAAAATGAACTAAGACCTGAGAAGTTTGTCCCGGGACAAGAGTTGATTCGGCTTTAGCGGATTGAATAGGTCAAAAGCAAAGTGTATTGTTATCTCTTTATCTGTTAGGAGGGCCCTGATGAGTATGTATTGGGGATGTCTGTAAGAAACTTGTCACCGCACAAGGCCCTTAAATCGTCCACTTGGGATACTAGTTGAACATTGAGAAAAAATCGTTCAGGTGTAGCACCCTTTCTATGCCCAACTGCAATGCTACCAGAAGGAAGCATGAGGGCTGGCATACTGTCAGGTCGCCCAATCCCAGACACGGGAAGTCGAGAAGCGGAGGTCGGGTTTGAACCCCGGAACTTTTGGTCAGCAAAGTCGCGCTCTAACCGCTGAGCCATCTCGCCGTCGTTGAGAGCGACCACATCGTGAGTATTGTGTGCAGCGTGGTCACCGTCCCGGAATCTACCACTGTCGTGTGGATAATGCCCAGGTTAGGAAGCTGCAGTGTTTGTCCAACTAGCGCTCATTACCCGCATTATTGAATCCCAATAAAACTCGGCGATGTGCCATGATCCCTTTTGCCCTATGAACCTCGGTACCAAGGCAAGTGAACTCAAAGTGATGTTTAATCGAAGTCCCGTCAAGAGGGGAATCCTATATGACGCCCTCCACTCCAAATTCGTCACCCTGGGAGATTTTAACGTACCCAACAACGAAGGGATTAAGTCATGAAGACAAGCGACGTCCATTTCAGAATCTTCACTGGCATAAGCTACCCAAGATGCTAGAATGATGCGATGTGTCAGGGAGCAGTCAGAGGACGTTGGAAACATAGGCACATCGCGTCCGAGTTTGTTTACGTAGTCACCGACAGTGTCAGCCAATTCCATCTTTCTGAGCGCAGGAACTAGTGATTTCAAGGAAGCGTCGGTCCATTTGTGGGTGACAGTAAGATTTGAAGGAGGGTATCTTTTCAGTCCTTATATATAAGAAACCAACACTCAAATATTCAGGTTGACGTAACGGTGTAGACTGGAGGTCTACCGGGTCCAGATAAATACACAAAGAACCTCCGTCAAGAACATATTGGGAAAACTGCAAGGAACTTCGTCCTATAGCCAATCTGCTGGGGGACTATGTAGTCCTTTTGAGTCTGATCACGAACTACATGACACATTCAGCACTATACGTAGGGGAAGGTGCGCTTTTGAGTCAATTTTTTTAGTGAATTAATAACTGGTGTCATACCATACTATGACATCCTGAATATCATTCCCACTGAAATATGGAGTAACCTGTGTGCCGCACAGTTGAAGAACATCATGAATGAGGGATTCAGTTGAGTCTCACTAACGGCGAAGTAATTTGCGATGCATCAGTCTCTGTGGAAACAGAGAGGGTTCAGTCATACACATGCAGGAGTATCTCAACAAAGAGTATAAGAAGACTGTGATTAATATGCAATTATTTCAACCTGTTATGTTTTCGGGCCATGCGGAAGCGGAAAACCCATCAATCAAGATCTGGTTTCTTCGGGGTCATAGTAGTTTCGCAACCGGGTAAAAAAACGCTTTTAGCAGCGGATGCACGCTTCTGATTGTTCACAATGAATGCGTACCTTTCCGCCGTAGTTAAAACTGAACCCAGATACGTCTCCTGCTCGGAAAGACCCCTATAAGAAAGAGTAACTTAATCAAATAATACAACAGATAACAATCGTTCAGGTGTAACATCCTTTCGGTGCCTGTTTTTTTCAGCTGTGCCTTTGGGTGCCTGACTGCCATGCCACCCGAAGGAAGCACGAGGGCTGGGATACTACCAGGTTGCCCAAGCCTAGACAGGGGAAGTCGAGTGGCGGAGGTCGGACTGGAACCGCGGACCCTCTGGTCAGTAAATTCGCGCTCTAACCACTTGGGCCATCTCGGTGCCTGACTGCTAAGTCACCCGAAAGGACACAAGCAAACGTTCCCTAAGGATAGTCTTGTTGTATGGTTTCCCCGACGATGAGTCGAAACAGAGCTACTTCGTCCGTAGAGTCGAACAGGATGCGACTAAATGTAAAATGTTGCCACGACCCTCAATAAGTGTTTTGTCCTCCGCTGTTTCCAGTAGAAAACTGACTGAAGGTGCTTGCACGATCGGGTGTAATGAAAAAAGTGTAAATCTTCCTAACTTCTGTCTGTATATGAGGGAAATAATAAGAGGAATTCTCTGATGTTCCATCGCGCTCAGAAGCAGCAACATTAATATTGCCACTGATCCTTCACCGCCGTACACCCAAAAGCGTAGTTAGCTGATTTTAAAGCGTCAAAATGAAAACAGAAAGCAATGGATGAGGAGGAAACCTGGTGCCAGATTACCCAGAGATGCCTACAGTCTCAAACGCTCACTCCGGAACGAAGCCACTGGTAACGATCGGCCACGTCTTGCTAGATTTCCAGCCATGTATAAGGAAGAAGATGAAGAGAATCAGACCAGATACTCCAAATTCTGCTAAACTCTATCACACCCATAGGCGAAGTCACGTGGTTCGCCTAACTGTTCGAGCTATTCTGAAAGGAGAGCGGAGGACAGTTCTCGTCCAGTTAGACTGTGTTTTGGCATGCGTAGCACATTGTCGAGCCAGCACAGATGACGGTGCTGAATACTTTTCGCAAATGAGGTAAGTGTTGCTTCTTCGATCATCCCATCGACGACACCCAATACCGGCCACGCTTCTGAGACGTCGGTAGTAAAAAATTGAAGACGTTTTAGAGCGTCTTGCAACCGCATAACAACAAACTCTCTACTGGTACGCACGAACTTTGAAGCTCAATTATATGAATGTTGACCCCACAAGTGACAAAGACTGACAAACACGATCCAGGCTTTTGGTTCCTACAGTGACTTTATCAGCAATAAAACGACTACTCAAGGTATCTAAAATTCCTCACGCCTCCAGTGCTTCGCATGGAATGGCATGGAATGGCTCTGAAGCATGAATTCGCACCCACTGAGTATGTAGACGTACTTCTGATCTGATGTTCCTAGTGGACTCCGGAAATGTTCCGAAGACACTAATGGTCAAGGACTGAAGGTTTTTAACGGCCACAGCGTGCAGCTGCCGGGTTTCCGACTGACATGACAAAATGAAGCGCACCACAGCATCGTAAACACGAACCCTGACAGATAAGCTGATGTCACATCTGCGCTACAGGTAATGCAAGCTCACAAAAGGTGTCCTGGTCTTTCGACTCCGGATGGAAATATCGTCTTCGACTGGGCCACCGGGAGGAATAGCTACCAAGGCAGATAAATTTGGCTATTACCTCAATCGGCTCATCCGCAAGCATGAGGTTAGGGTTCGAGAACACCCAGGCTTGAATCAGCACCTAACACGCGCAGGTGTGAATCGCATATGAAATCAAGAGGTAGAACTATCTGTCTAGCTTAATAGTGTTTCAAAGGAGGCCAGCACCACGACTGCGTCATGTGCAAGAGCAATGTCGTCCATGTACTTGACATCTGTTGTGAACGTCTTGGGAGCATTTCGACCCAACAGGCCTTAGAGGCCGGGCGTGAGCCCTCCAGGATGATTCCAAAGACGATATTATGGAGATGTCGAAAGGGAGGTCCTTGTCTGATGCCACTGGATGTGATAAGGTTAGACGAGAGCTTAAGCACAGATGACGGTGCTGAATACTTTTCGCAAATGAGGTAAGTGTTGCTTCTTCGATCATCCCATCGACGACACCCAATACCGGCCACGCTTCTGAGACGTCGGTAGTAAAAAAACTGAAGACGTTTTAGAGCGTCTTGCAACCTAATAACAACAAACTCTCTACTGGTACGCACGAACTTTGAAGCTCAATTATATGAATGTTGACCCCACAAGTGACAAAGACTGACAAACACGATCCAGGCTTTTGGTTCCTACAGTGACTTTATCAGCAATAAAACGACTACTCAAGGTATCTAAAATTCCTCACGCCTCCAGTGCTTCGCATGGAATGGCATGGAATGGCTCTGAAGCATGAATTCGCACCCACTGAGTATGTAGACGTACTTCTGATCTGATGTTCCTAGTGGACTCCGGAAATGTTCCGAAGACACTAATGGTCAAGGACTGAAGGTTTTTAACGGCCACAGCGTGCAGCTGCCGGGTTTCCGACTGACATGACAAAATGAAGCGCACCACAGCATCGTAAACACGAACCCTGACAGATAAGCTGATGTCACATCTGCGCTACAGGTAATGCAAGCTCACAAAAGGTGTCCTGGTCTTTCGACTCCGGATGGAAATATCGTCTTCGACTGGGCCACCGGGAGGAATAGCTACCAAGGCAGATAAATTTGGCTATTACCTCAATCGGCTCATCCGCAAGCATGAGGTTAGGGTTCGAGAACACCCAGGCTTGAATCAGCACCTAACACGCGCAGGTGTGAATCGCATATGAAATCAAGAGGTAGAACTATCTGTCTAGCTTAATAGTGTTTCAAAGGAGGCCAGCACCACGACTGCGTCATGTGCAAGAGCAATGTCGTCCATGTACTTGACATCTGTTGTGAACGTCTTGGGAGCATTTCGACCCAACAGGCCTTAGAGGCCGGGCGTGAGCCCTCCAGGATGATTCCAAAGACGATATTATGGAGATGTCGAAAGGGAGGTCCTTGTCTGATGCCACTGGATGTGATAAGGTTAGACGAGAGCTTACTAAAAGCCTTCACGAACCCATGGGAGTTGGCGTACGGAGCTCCAAGGAGGGCCAAGAAAATAGTGAGGACACAATGCCCCATAGGCATCAACAGGGTCAAGGGCAGATTTCCAGTCAAGAAAGATGACCATTATCGAGGCTCATGTCAGATGCCATATTTTCCGACTTCTCGAGCCCATACATCCTGCTGCTCCACAAACTCACGTCTTATGGGATCCAAGGGGAAATCCTGCACTGAATTGAGACATTCCTAACAGACAGAACACTACGAGTGAAAGTAGGCTCGACCTACTCTTCTCCGGCGCCGGTCTCAAGGCCCCGTTTTGAGACTACTGCTGTTTCTGATATACGTCAACGACCTTCCAGAGGTTCTTGCAAGTCCATGTTTACTTTCTGCGGACGACTTAGAGTGCTTGATTTCGAATATCAGTGCTCCCAAATGGATGTAGACGCTGCAAAGCAGTGGTCGTTGAACTGGCACCTTCCTCTGGAGGACGAAAAATGCATCCATATGTCATTCAGAGAAGACCCAGCGAATGCTTTTGTCGTACATGGTGAGAAAGAACCAGGAAACATCATGAGGATAGACGCCAAAAAGCATTCGGGGGCCTGGCTCTCTTCAAACATGTCCTCATTGCGCCATGAGAAATCGGCCCAAAAGACATTCGCCACTTTATGGATGATTCGGCGCATCTCCTCCCGTATTACTCGCATGGACTTCCAAATACTCTATGAGGCCTATCGCTCATTGAACACGCCAACCAAGTTGTCTACTCAGGACTCACGAAAGACGTCACCCTCATTGAGCGTGTCCAGCGAGCCGCTACGAAAATGGTTGCCTGCCTCAAATCCGTGGACTACAAAACGCGTCTCGCGGTGCTTGACCTTTTTCCTCCGAAGGGACCTAANGGGACCTAATTCTTACTTATGCCCTGTTTGAACAAGGTTTGTCACCGTTGACCCAACAAACACGGCGGGGGCAAGGTAAGAGGATTTTCAAGCTCAGAGCGCACACATTCATTAGGCAATTTTTTTTCATCATTTTGGATAGTGGAATAACCCTCCGACGGTTGTCCACGCTCCATCCAGAACCAAGTTTAAAGCACTATTGGACACTTTTTTATGGGAGCCCTCGCGCTGGCAAACTTTCTGATTCGCGCTGAGAACTTAAGGAGCAAGGCCACACCCTTTTTTCGCCTGTGCCTCTCAGGTGAACGACAGCCACTAAACGACGAGAAAATCGACCCGAGAAATTTGGACGAAAGCCTCGGTTCGGTGTGTCAATCTGTGTGTGGGGTTTGCGCGAGCTCATGAAGATGCCTCTGCAGCATTCTTCTTTATGACCTTTTCGACTGCACTTGCTGCACCTGTAGTTCCGATAGGGAGAAGGGTGTGGACAGTGCCATTCTTCACAAACGAACAGGGTGCGGGCGGATTCCCTGGAATTCATTTAGAATTTGATTGCTCTTTGGAGGTTAATTTGCAAATCATGTCAGGCTGAGAGAATTCGGAATGTCCAGTCGTTGCAGCATCAGCTTTGAGATTGATAAGATGCTGGCATTCGGTTTCTGAAGCGTCAACTCTGGATCCTGTTCAGTACAATTCAGTAGCCGGGCCAGAATGTCCGCATTACGTAGCGACTGAAGATCAGCCATGGAGACGAGAGATTTGAATTGATCCTTGGCCGCGATGCTGAGCTGAAAGCGCTCGCATTCTCGGTTGATCACACCGGCATAAGTGATGAAATCTCCCCTATCGATTGTGGTAATCTTTAGACACTGAAAGCCAATATTTAACAAAGAACTTTGCTCATCGAATATTTGGGCCAGGATCTTGACAGTATCGGCGGGACCAAGGTCGCGAGGGAGTTTAGGAACCGATCATGTTCAGCTGTTTCCGTAGAACTTTTCATGTATAATCGGACCGAGCAAAGTCGGTTTGAAACATGTCCCAATATTTTTTAACCAACTTTCGAAAGTTCGTCCAAGATTCATCACCGAAATGAATTTGGTAATCGAAATGTCAGCAGCATCTGTTGAAGAAGGCGGAGGCCCAAATCTTTGTCGCATGCCGCACCAGTGATTTAACAAGCCTCACTGGAGCTTCTTCGAAAAGCCTTTGTTGCTGCTGTAAAATTACTTTGAGTTGCTCTGCCGAAACTGATATCGTGGGTTTGGATTGACGCCAGTTGTTGTGACCTGTTGAACGGTCGAGCAAATCTATCTCGATCCTTGGCCTCCTACTCCGTCTACTATGGTACATAAGAGGGCAAAGTAGCTTCAAACAGCCCTTTATGGAGACAAAGGAAGATTATTACAACTACATCGAGCGGGTAATCACAGGTCGCAATCCACAAGGTCGCGCAAGGATTTCCGTGGGGGGGGGGGAAGAAGCGCCGGGCTCGATCCAGATTGGCTGGCATTCTGATCAGTCAGGACAGGCTTTCGTTTGTTCATAGCCGTACGCGACACGTCCGTCCAGCTGACTTTCTGTTCGGCTATTGGGGCTGGTTGGCCCCGGTCACAATAGCCCTGGTCAGAGATGTAGAAGGTGCGGAAAGTGCTGAAAGTGTGCGCAGGCTTCTGAACGCGATTCGTTAGACCGGTCCTCGAAAGCCTCCTGTCAGAGAAAGCATCGGGGACCAAAATAGCTCTCTGATATCCAGCGAAGAACAATCAGACTGTTGGGCATGGCAGTTCGGACGCCTTTTCCACTGCTTCCTCCAAGTCGGACTGCCCGCCCTCAGCAGAAAGATGAACTGTTAACATGGAGCCCACATAACCTCAGAAGTGTACATCCCTACCCAGGTGTTATTGTGTTTCTGTCCGGAGGTCAGCCGCCCCTGATAACCGAAAAGTACATTTGCTGAATGGATGTGTAATGTGCGGGAATCGGACCAATCGAGGGCATGCCCTGATTGGTCAAAGTGTCAGCCAACTCTGATCGAGCACCTTTAGCTCGTCGCTTCTCTCACACTCGCGGAGTTTCAAGTACGATCATGGAGAAAATTCTGCGGTTACCGTATAAAGACAGTTGTAGTGATCTCCTTTTGTTTTCACTAAGGGTTGTCTGCAGCCTTCCAATATATCTCAGTGGGTGGACCAGGAAGCGAAGGATCGATATATTTTCATGACAATTCAAAGGACAAAACAGCTTTGTGTCCTGGCTAACCTCCACTTTATCTGTTCGAGGATGGCGGGGATTTCCAGATGGTCTCAGACAACTGAGGTGAGTCGATAGTATTGGAGGGATTTCAACTGAGACGAAGCTACATATGCCACACCCTCCCACTCCGTCTGGCGTTTGAGTAATTTCGGTATGTACGCACGGCCCACGGTCGAGTTAATCCCTGTTTCCAAGGGTGTGTTTGATTCTGTCGATCGGTCAGTGCTCCTAACCATGCGTTGAATGCAGTTAACCACAGAAGTTTTGGGAAAGAATTCAGCGCCTACATTAGCATACTTCTGAGGATGCGATTGTATGGTGAGCTCCCTAAAAGCTTCCGTAAAAAACGTGATGCCCCACAAGGATATCCACTCTCTCTTTGCTCCAATTCTTCAATGAAATAATGAGGGAGAGGATGAAAGAAGATCAAAGTTAAGGTGGTCAGATCGCTGTAGATCTGGAGTATGCAGACGGGGTGGATCAGTAGTTGTAGCGCATACTTACTGGCCAGAAAGTCTAGTTCGAATACAACCTCCGCCTCTCGACCTATGTAGAGGTTTGGGCAACCTGGAGGTTTCCCAGCCCACGTGTTTCCTTCGTGTGGCATGGCAGCCAGGTGCTAGAAGTGTTGCGGCTAAGCGGTCATATTATTTTGTGAAAACAAAGTCACCCTCGTCTTTGAAAACGGAGCCTAAGCCCAGTTGAACGGAATAACCGCCGTCATGTTATCTTCGGCACTCCCTCTTTACCTTCAAACTGTACATTATGCTTCGGAGCACGCAGGCTCTAAAACACCTATTACAACTCGAGGAGAATCACCGGAGGTTGTGAAGCGGTTATACGAACTCTGACGGCAATGTCTGATGGACTTAATGCACGAACCTCAAAGCCATAATCATGTTTTATCATTTGATTTGCATGGCTTGTGGCATCAGGATGGCATATCACCGAGCATCTAGAGTCTCTTTCACCACTCTGCGGTGAGGGCTGCTTCCTTGTAGGCTTGCGAGGCAGTCTCCGCGGGCATATTGGGATATCTCCAGATTTTTGGCCTCCGATGCCTCAGGAGCGCCGCTGGTGTGCGATGACTTCGACTAATTTTTAACATGGTGATTAGTAAACGGGCATTTTGTTGTGCGGAGGAAAACATCCAGCATCGACAGCTTCAAAGGCGCGGCCGTGTGCCATGCAAGCCGAAACACCACCTGCTGTACCTGCTTTACAATGCGGAAACAGCAAGATAAACAATTAATGACTCAACAAAATGGTATGGAGGAGATTACAAACAATATGGATGTTGGTGCGGCTCACCCGACCAGTGACCCCTCCTGTTCTTGGCCAGGGACCTCGCAATAAGTTAAGACTGGTCGGCATCAAAGGCAGTGCCATCAAGTTTTCCAGGTTGTCTGGTTCAGCTTTTGATGGGAGTCCCTCGGAAAGCTTGCGACAGGTCAGTATTAGGTCCCTTTTCTCACATGCCCCTATCTCTTTTTTTATGGCTGCGCAGCTGAAGGACATCGGTGGCAAGCGTTTTGCTTTGTTTATCGTGATGATGCCGGACATGCGTTCGCCATCATACTCGTTCTTTGCTGATATGGGTGCCCGAGCATTTAGTCGGAAGAGACAAGTTGGGCGGGCGCCTTCGAATACCTGTGGCTTTCTGCGATGCGTGCTGCTTATTAGCATGTTGTTGGCTTTGTGCACAGAGTAATTAAGTCAGGCCGGGTTGATAAAACTGAACCATGGTAGTTCTCCGAAGTTGGATTTTCATGCTTCCCGCCGACTTGCAAGGGCCTGAAGCAAAACGAGTCGTCAGACTTGTTCGCACTATGTCGCGTCCGGAAAGTCGTGTGATCATCATCATCGTGGACAGCACGGCATAAGCGATCAACACTGATGCTTAGCTTTCGTAGGACTAAGACTTATTTGAACCACCACCAGGGGATCGATGGTGACTGAGGGAACACGCACAGTCGTAAACCCCCACGGTTGCAGGGGGTTCCACGCTCGCCGTCCAGGGTTCTACATCAGTTGCGGCCTCCAGCTGAGTGCCAGCTGGGGGCAACGATAATTGTTGTTACAAGCGTTCAGCCCACAACTCCATTTCGATCCTTGATGTTTCGGCCCGCAGGCGGTTTCTGGGGGCTGGTCGCAGGGATGAACTGAAGTAATCTCCGAATATTCGCGACTTCCCGGGCCTCCGACATTCCCTTGAATTTCCGAGTCCCACTGACTTCACGGACGATGTGCGCGCTTACGTTCACTTGATGCCCGATAGTTTGTCGGGCCATGCTGTGTTTGGGAGGCTGAGGATGTACTTCCGAGCCCAAATCACGTCGGCCACCTGACTGAGCCTCGGATGGGCATTCAGATCTCCGGTGTGAAGATTTTTGTGTGCGTATTATTACACTTACCATATTTTCTTGTACTAAACATTTGTATGCACATCTCAGCTCATCATCGCTTGTTCTTAGACAATTAAAATGTTGTTTATACTCGATAACTCGGACTCTTCTAACTTGTTCTCAGGCGCATGCTCAAGGTCTCAATTTATTTGTCCAAGAGCGCAATGAACATTGGCTGCAACCTTGGGTTTTTGACGCTGACTCAAGCTCAGCGAGCGCGGCAAAAAGCTGGAATTACTGGTTCCCTACCGTCGACACTGATTTGAAAACTCTCGAATCTTCAAACTCGGCGAACTCAAAACTCTCATTCACCTTCCGGATCCTCTCGTGAACGATCACATTGCTGATCACACCGACTATGAGTCTGCTACCGACACGTTACGACAATCACGTCCGCCCAAAAATGTCACATATGCACTCTACTATCTGCAGACCTACAAGCAGGAGAATGGATGAGATAATGATCAGCTCGTACAACAACTGAAATCATTAGCGAAGGACTGATTTTAAATCGATATCTGAAGTTCAATATCAAGATGAGTACGTGCGTGATGCCACAACAAACGGCCTGGAGTCTATGTCGATCCGCAAAAACTAGCATAAAACGAAACCACTTGGCCAAGCACAACAGCTTGCTAGATCCTTCGAACTGGCACATAAGCAGTCACTTCCGCCGCGTGTGACGTTCAGAAAATAACATCGAGTTCCATACAAACTGCACAGTGAAGCACATTTTTTCGTCACTATTTGTTGCAGCAGCACCCACCCGCTTGGTACGTGCCATCGCAAATTTGAAGGTCAGTGACACCACTCCATGTGCTCCGGTTGATACAGGAAGGTCTTGCGGTTTCATTAATTCTAACGTTGTAAAACTACATAACTGTGGAATTTACCCAGGTTTCTCAGTTGTCACAATAGCGTCCACATCATGATCCTGCCTAATGACCGGTCAGGCTTGCGTTTCTGTCCGATCCAGGGGTACAGCATACGATAAACTAAAGCTCTTTTTGATGCCAAACCTCCGCACTGACGTTCTACTTGGACACAATTGTATAGGCTTACACGGCAAGATAGAAATTTTCATTCGGCGGGGATCGTGCTGCGTTCACAGTCTGCGGCCTAACGGCAGTAAACGTTCAATCACCATAACTTTTCGTCAACTTGTCGTCAGATCGCTGGTCTGTTGCAACCAAATCAAGACAGCATCATCCGGATGATGCAGGATTTTTTGAATCAAAGTTGACCGCCTACTCTAATAAGGCATCGTCAAGCGGCCTCCCTTGAGAGTGCAGGTTTTGGTTACCAAGGTTGTCAATCACAAACGCTGGATGACCGCTGGCTACAGCCTAAATATCAACCGGTTCACATTTCTGGACGCTTACCCTTGGGCAGGACGATTGGGGAAATTTCGCACCACGAAGTCTGCAGTGCATTAGACCTCTTGTCTGCTTACCATTAAGTACCTATCTCTGCATCCGATGCTCCTTTTACAGCATTCAAAGATATAGTGGCCTGTTTCAGTTATACCGCATACCGCTCGGTATCACAAACGGTTTATTATGTTTTCAGCGAACTATCAACAATACCGTTAAGTCTCAAAAGTTGAAAAACACACATGGCTACCTAGATGATGTGGCTATTTGTGACGATACCCATGGTGAACGCGAACTCAATCTCCAATCATTTGTAAGAGCTACGAGGCAGCATGGGATCTCACTCAATGATAGCGATTCCGTCACTGCTTGAAGCTGTCCGCCACCTAGGTTATGATGTTTCAAGGGGTGTCACAAAACCAGACCCTGAGCGAATGAAACCTATCCACCAGTTATCTCATCCGAGTACTACCTCGAAAACGTAATGCATCTTCGGTATGTACGCATGTTACGCCCACTAAATATCTTCGTTTTCTGACGAAATCAACAAACTGACAAAGAGCATGACATTCTTCTGAAGTACAATTAGACTTCCATGACCAAAAAACGAACTGAAAAGTGCCATGCTAATTTCATATATTATGGCTAGCCTTCAGTTATTGAAACGGACGCCCCGATATTGCTATAGCCACATTCCCCAGCGAATCCATCGAACGGTGGCCTCTTTCCCGAGGACGTTTAATTCGAGCGAGGAGAATCGTTCTGACCTCTAGAAGGCCTACACTATCTTCGAATCCATCAGGAAGTGGCAGCACTATTTTCTCGCAAGAGCCTTTAAACTGATCATCGATCAGCTGTCAGCCACATTCATTTATGGCGATGGACAAAAGTTTAAAGTCAAAAACGACGAAGGATTGGGGTTTCCGAGTACATGTATGATGTTATATATAAACCTGACAAGCACAATCATGTCGCCAACACTCTGTCACGCAAAATACCTGTTTCCATGAAAAGCAACAGTCAACTTGTGGACATCCATAATCCCCCCTGGCATCCAGGAATTGCTCGTATGTTTCATTTTGTGCGTTGCGAAATTCTCCGCTACTCCATCGACGATGTCAAGCGCGTATTTCTTCCTGCAAAGTGCGTAGGCGTCAAGGCTTGACAATTGATTTCGAGTGGTCTGAGGATGTCGGCGCCGAGTGACGCACAGATGTTGCCTGTGAAATGGATACAGGACGAATAGAGTTATCAGTCCTAAATGCTGAGCCTACAAGGAGGGAGTTAATAATAAGTGGGGAGAGGGGGAATAAAAAGTACGTGAAAGAAAAAGAAGGGGGTGTCAGATGTGCCCTGTTTCCGATTACACCCTCTGCTATGTGCAGTAAGTAAAACGACGTGACAGATGGCACCACTCGACGGTCGATGTGGTGTGAGTTTATTTATATTCGTGTAATTGATTGTTATAAGCAGGTTGGGACACTTCCAGGGCGCCAGCAACTATACAGAAGAACGATCAGGGTCCTCAGCCAAAGCCTTTAGCGCGAAAGCCTTACCTCAAAGCGGCGGTGTTTGGCGAGAGATGCAAGCGCATCTCAGTTTTTTACAGAACAAGCCACTCAGCATGGTCTAACCTCAACGTGAGGGACCACGAGGCTGTGTTCGTCAGACACCTAACCCTTGACTAACCTCGCATGATATACTGTGACTGTCGTATGGACACCCCCAATGTAGGTCGGTGGGTTGCAAAAGTACACAAACTGTCTCACGACGATAAGGTCTAATCTGTTCGTGGCGGAAAGTTGTGTGCCCCAGATGCTGCCGCCCTCCACTGATGGCTGATAATCACGTTACCCTCTTGCATAATGTTGAAGTACACTTGGTGGTCGTCAGCTTAGGTGGCGCGGGCGTTCATGTTGAAAGTTAACGTTAGTCAGAGGCAGCTGATGGTCAGCGCATAATTGAACGCTTTGTTCTGTTGGTATGTATGGGAAGCATAGACTCCAACTAGACCACCCAGATGTGATAAAAAGGCTCGGATGTTCAGCCTGGGCCTTGCAGCCCTCCGTTTATCGACGCTCACTCACATCATATGAGGGAAGCAGCCGTTCCAAACGACGGATATGTCGGGAGCTGGTCTTAGCTCAACCAGAATACAAGCCAATCAGGGTAAAGTGTTTTCGGCTCAATGCTACTCACCTTATCATGAAGATGCTGGTTCACTGTCCTTGAAAAGGACAGTGTTTAAAGGCCACAACAGACTCCCTCCATAAGCATTTGAGCAATGTACTGCTGTTAGCGCGTTTTCCAGTCTCCCAACCATTTTCACGCGCCCAAACTATCGCCTGTGAAAATAAAGAATACTCACCCACCGAACCCAGAAGATGTGGTTAACTTGGTAGGTTCTACTAGCCGTACTCTATGAGATTGTACAACGGGAAATTTTTGAGAAAACATTGCTTTTAGTTTTGATGCGGGTTATTTTGGAACGAAGTCAGTTGCCTTCCACACCACTCTTCTTCTGTCTGGCCCTCTTACTGCAATGGTTACCGTAATGGAGTAGCACTTCTTCCCAGGGCTGAATCCAAAAAAACGGCCGCCTGTGCGTCGTATGGTTTTCCGGTTCACTTATGATCACTGCAAGTCGATGGCGCGAATAATGTCATATCTGTCGTGTCAGCATGTGATTTGGCGGACAGTCATTTCGAATACGAGGGGACCGAGTTTTTGAGGCCCGTCGTTACTGAATCGGTCACCATAAGCGATGGCTCTAGAGTTCGTGGGGGTGATGGTTAAGTTCAAATTAGACGAATAATTCCGGGTAAAGTAGAGTTAGATGACAGATTTGAACCCGGTGCTAAGCGTACAGATAATGATGAGCTACTGCTCCGGTTGTATGGTAAACATTGTCCGATGCACCACAGCACAGAGTTCTTCCTGTTGACAGGCGCACAGCACGTTTGTGGCATTATCCACAAAATCCAGTGAGGTCTTTTCACCTTGTTTCTGCCTTCAAACGATTTCACCCTAGCATTTCTTGCCTTGATTGAAAAATACACCGGGATAGCAGAAAATATCGTGAATCGCATGATTTCTCATCATTAGTTCTCACGAGTAAGCCTTCAACTGGCCGCGTTCTTGCGGACATCTCTCAAACGCCGAGAAGAGAGCACCGTCCTCGGAACCACTTTAGACCACCCAGATGTGATAAAAAGGCTCGGATGTTCAGCCTGGGCCTTGCAGCCCTCCGTTTATCGACGCTCACTCACATCATATGAGGGAAGCAGCCGTTCCAAACGACGGATATGTCGGGAGCTGGTCTTAGCTCAACCAGAATACAAGCCAATCAGGGTAAAGTGTTTTCGGCTCAATGCTACTCACCTTATCATGAAGATGCTGGTTCACTGTCCTTGAAAAGGACAGTGTTTAAAGGCCACAACAGACTCCCTCCATAAGCATTTGAGCAATGTACTGCTGTTAGCGCGTTTTCCAGTCTCCCAACCATTTTCACGCGCCCAAACTATCGCCTGTGAAAATAAAGAATACTCACCCACCGAACCCAGAAGATGTGGTTAACTTGGTAGGTTCTACTAGCCGTACTCTATGAGATTGTACAACGGGAAATTTTTGAGAAAACATTGCTTTTAGTTTTGATGCGGGTTATTTTGGAACGAAGTCAGTTGCCTTCCACACCACTCTTCTTCTGTCTGGCCCTCTTACTGCAATGGTTACCGTAATGGAGTAGCACTTCTTCCCAGGGCTGAATCCAAAAAAACGGCCGCCTGTGCGTCGTATGGTTTTCCGGTTCACTTATGATCACTGCAAGTCGATGGCGCGAATAATGTCATATCTGTCGTGTCAGCATGTGATTTGGCGGACAGTCATTTCGAATACGAGGGGACCGAGTTTTTGAGGCCCGTCGTTACTGAATCGGTCACCATAAGCGATGGCTCTAGAGTTCGTGGGGGTGATGGTTAAGTTCAAATTAGACGAATAATTCCGGGTAAAGTAGAGTTAGATGACAGATTTGAACCCGGTGCTAAGCGTACAGATAATGATGAGCTACTGCTCCGGTTGTATGGTAAACATTGTCCGATGCACCACAGCACAGAGTTCTTCCTGTTGACAGGCGCACAGCACGTTTGTGGCATTATCCACAAAATCCAGTGAGGTCTTTTCACCTTGTTTCTGCCTTCAAACGATTTCACCCTAGCATTTCTTGCCTTGATTGAAAAATACACCGGGATAGCAGAAAATATCGTGAATCGCATGATTTCTCATCATTAGTTCTCACGAGTAAGCCTTCAACTGGCCGCGTTCTTGCGGACATCTCTCAAACGCCGAGAAGAGAGCACCGTCCTCGGAACCACTTCTTGTTCCAAGTTACTCATCTAAATGTGCGTGGGCGTTGAAGTCGAAACAGTCACCCAATTTCTTGTTAGCATTTCGATGACAGTTGCTATACCACTTATCCTGTCAGTATGGTAGACCATCTGAACACTTACTTCGCTGGCTATTATTTGCCCCTTCCCCCAGCGTCAAACCTATTCTCTTTGCCGCACATGTCACTAATCCAAACGTTCAACGTAGCCAACCGTCTCCCTGCGGTTGACGTTTCTGCCCTTCATCTTAACTTTAAGAAATCGGTTGCGCCTGGGGCCGATGGCCTTCCACCACGAATTCTGAGACAAAGTGATCAAGAGATCGAAACCATTCCCCTGAATCTTTTCATGCACCCGATAGTCACTCGAAGAATTTTGTGGTCTACCTCATTTCAAATATGGGTCTAGACAACCTACTTCCAGCTTTGAGGGATCCACCACACCCATTTTCTAGGCTATAAATGCCGTAGATGACCAATAGTACGGATTTCTGTCTCAGCGATCCGTCAGCGGCTGTCAGCTTTACCTTTCTGAGACCATCAAGGCAGCTTATGACTCCGGGCACTCTACTGTAACAGTTTACTTGGATATACAAAAGGATTTCTACCAGATCTCCTATGCACCTCCGATACGTAAGCTTCGTACCGTTGGCATCACAAGGGCTATATTTCAGTGGTTCACCTCCTACCTATCCGCAGGGCGCAAATAACACAGATCGCCATTTCGGCATAAAGTAGATTCACTTGAGGGGGGAATCTCCACAAAAACACAAATTTCCTTACACCACCAACAATAAAAAATCATTCCCACTATCGATCACTAGTGGATTAATTCAAGGTGTTTTTTACCCTATAACAACGACGTCCTCGAAGCAGTGTCCCATTGTATGGTCTTCCTGTTTGCAGACGATATAAATCGCTTACATAGTTTCGTCCTCTGCACAGGCGCTTACCTTTCACCTTATTCACCAAAACTTAGAACCAGTGACTCGCTGGTCAAACAACTCTGGCCTAAGCTTCTCCTCCACGAAATCCTGCACAACATTCTGTTGCTGCTCCCTTCCGGCTGGTGCGTTCATAATCAATGAGAATCTTGTCACTCACTCCGCACAGCTCAACGATTCTGGTCTCGGCTGCTATTGTACCTTCGGTTTTTCCCACCAGGCACAGTCCCATGTTAAACCTGGGCTCATCTCTTTTATATTGCGCCCCTTCACCTTCGAGATACACTGGTCGCTATTTTAAGCTCTGCGTGTAGCCAGTTTTGGAATTATGTCCCGCATTTTCTCCATTTCGTATACAAAGTAGTAGACTAGCACTTGAAAGCGTTCAACGCTCATCCACGAAAATGTTATCCTAAAAGTCCAACCCCTCCTAACACTTTCGAAGTTCAGGCCTTGGTCTACTATGGCTTCGTAGATTTAAGCTAAATCTAACCTCCTCACACCGTCTGCTCCGCAAAATACCTTCATAGTAGGAGCTAAACGAAACCTCAATTTACGTTTTCGCGATCGATTTCGTAATTGCAACAACCCCCTTGTATGCCCTTTAGCTCATACTAACTTAGGTCAGTACTTCCTTCTAGTTTACCACACCTGCATCTGAAGCAGTCTCCCCCAACAGCTGAAAAACAGCACGCACCGTCATAATTTTTCGCAGTCTGTGGACAAATTACTTACCTGTAAAACTGCTACTACCTCGCTTAATACTCACCTGTGATCTTCTCTATGATCCGGGCCCAATGCGCATTTGAATTCAGCAACGATACAGTTAGTGGGCAGGTGTAAGCTTCCGTTATCATATGATGCTACCCCCTTGACTAGTTTCAAGCCACCGTAGTATGTTAAATGCTTGCTTTATCCGAGTGTGTTGTAATACTGGCCTGTTTTTAATTCTTTTTTTTCTTCTGAGCATTTTATACATTGCACTAGCCAAGTATCTACCACGGGTTATTCTATCAGCTCCTCTAATGACCAGTACTCTTTTTGGCCTGGCTCCAACGAACACAAACCAGATCAAAATCAAAATCAAATATTTTTACTACTAGGGCGAATTACACTCCAACATACATGATCAATGTGGTGACGTGCTCCACAGCTCATCGAATGCTCGCGTACAGCATCGCGGCATGCTTCTGCTTGACATGGTAACTTACACCAATGCTCAGCCTCCGTTTAGCCATAGTGCATTAGCTCTGAAAATCACAATTTAATTCCCACTGTCCTTTTGGTAGCTGCCATTTTTCCATGCCTCCTCCGAGACCTGAATTTACCAGCGTCTGTTTTCTGTTTGTCCGTTTGAACTGATTTGGCTGTCTCAATGGCCCGGCTTTGACCCTTACCGGAAAGAAGATCTGGTAACTGGAGTGCTCTATTAATCCACAATCAGCGCTTGGGACTGCTTGGTGATTTTACACCTTGAAGATCTGGTAGAATGCGCTAGGGATAAAAACCTCGTGTGGTGGTCAGGACGATCTTCAGAGAGAGCCGGCATATTAGACTCTACCTCGAACTTAGATTCGAGACTTTTTGCGTGCAAGCCTCTCGGAGATGTGTATCGCCCTTGATCAAATTAAACCGACCGGTTTCGATGAAGGAGACATCCATGATCGTTGTCCACTTCAGAGAGGGCATATTAGACTCTACCTCGAACTTAGATTCGAGACTTTTTGCGTGCAAGCCTCTCGGAGATGTGTATCGCCCTTGATCGATCAAAACCGACCGGTTTCGATGAAGGAGACCTCCATGATCGTTGTCCGAAAAATTCACAAAGGCTGAAGCGGTATTTATCCCATAGTAACAGGCGCGCAGCCGAATATACCAGAAACCATCTAAGAGGACTCGGCGTCCCCTAAAACCGAGGCCCAGGCACTCTTCAAAAACATGACCAGAGAAAACGCAGATAAACCGGCCCTTCGTGATATTCGGAACCGCAATAACCCAGAAGTCCCCATAGAAGAACACACGAAATGGGCGACGATACTAGAACACAAGAGCATCAAGGAAATAAGCTCACAGCTTCCTCCTCGTGGGACGAAAATAGGTAACCAACGAGTGACCCACCATGAGTGTCTGGAGCTTGCACTGTGCAGGTTTGCATTTTGCCCCAGAGACCTCATCACATCCAATCTTTGCAAGATGTAACCGTGAACGGCATCTTATTGACTTGGCCTTCGAGGTAGAGGTGGCTGGTCAGTGAGACAAATCCATTTGATAATAATAATAATCATAATAATAATATTTATTCCCAACTAGTGGGTAGCATACCGTCGGGCATGATCATAGCATTACAGTCAGAATAAAGGCGTGACTGGTGGGGTTTGTGTTTAATGGGAAAGGGGAAAGTGACGTAAGCAGTAAACCTTATTGGAGTAGAGTTTATCACACCTTAGGTGGCATGGGTAGGAATCCAAAATTACAAGGTCTCTTTATGTCCTATGGAGAGCATATCAGATGGCACGAGATCTGAACGTTGAGGTTTAAAGGTGGCGGGCAAAGAAAACAATACAAGTGAGGGCATAACAAAGAGCTTCCAGACTGG
>NW_008751686.1:2171665-2172198 GCF_000715545.1 Opisthorchis viverrini | reverse complement strand
GAGCTACCATGTCTAGCAGAAGCGTACCGCGTAGTTGTGTGTGTTTAGTGAACTGTGGAGCAAATCATCATGTGGATTCGATGTAAATACATCGGTGTACAATGTGCCATAGTAGTGAGGAAAAGCTGACTTTTGTTTCGTTTTTGTCAGTTAGAGTTTAACCGACAGCACCACTCACTAGACAGAGCTGGTAGGGTAATCCGGGGTAGGGATTTGACTAGAACGATGTATAGGTTGGTTGGTAGGGTTAGGCCAAGTCTAACTAAGGATCCTGAGAGTTCGCTTGCATTGGCAAAGAGTTTATTCCTGGTGCTTCGTCACTCGCTCGGCAAAGGTAACCTCTGCCCTGCTAAGAAGAAAGCAACTGTCGTGCCAATCTGCGAAACTGGCGATCACTTATCACCCAGAAGCTACGATCCTATAGGTTTCACTAGCATACCTACAGGGCAGATTCACGTATTCACGGATTGATACACAAGATCGAGGCTTTTGCCCAAGTTTGCCGGGTCGATTTTGCTCTTGTCGTTCAGCGG
>NW_008751686.1:2164590-2171375 GCF_000715545.1 Opisthorchis viverrini | reverse complement strand
GGCTTATGCCCAATTTTCCCGGGTCGGTTTCGTTCTTCTCGGTCAGTGGTTGTCGTTCCCCTGAAAGGCACAAGAGAAAAAAGTGTGTAGCACTGCTCTTTATGTTCCCAGCGCGGGGCAGTATGCTTGCCAGTGCGAGGATTTGCATAAATAAATGTCGAATAGTGCTTTACACTGGGTTCTAGAAAGAGCGTGGACAACCGTCGGAGGAAGGTCATTTCACGCAGCTACTACTCGAAAGGAGAAAAAATTTGTCTAATGAATGTGTGTGCTTTGAGCTTGAAATTTTTCTTACTATATCCCCGCCGTGTGTTTGCTGGGTCAACGGTAAGAAACCTGTTTGCCAAGCTCTGTTCAAACAGGGCACAAGTAAGAATTAGGTCTCCTCGGGGGCGAGGGTACACCAGGGGAAAGAGAGCGAGCATCGCGAGACGCGTTTCGTAGTCCACGGATTTGAGGCCGGCAACCATTCTAGTGGCGGCTCGCTGGACACGCCCAATGAGGGTGACGTCTTTCGTGCGTCCTGAGTAGACAACTTGGTTGACGTACTTCAGGATCGGTCTGACGTAGCCCCCATAGAGTATTTGGAAGTCCATGCGAGTAATACGGGAGAAGGTGCGTCGGATCATCCATAAAATGGCGAACGCATTTTGGGCGGATTTCTCATGATGCAGCGAGAAGGACAAGTTTGAGGAGACCCAGATGCCCAAATCTTTTTTGGCATCTATCCTCATGATGTTTCCTGGTCCTTTCTCACCAGGTATAACAGAGGCATTCGCTGAGCCTCCTCCAGATGACATATGGACGCACTTTTCGTCATTCGGTGGAAGGTGCCAGTCCAACGACCACTGCTTGATAGCGTCTACATTCATTTCAAGGGTTCTGGCATTGGAAATCCGGGATTTCAAGTCGTTCGCAAAACGTTGACATGGACTTGTAAGAACATCTGGGAGGTCGTTGACGTAGATCAGGACGGAGCCTTGAGGAACTCCAATGGAGACCGGCGCTGGAGAAGAGTAGATCGAGCCTATTCTCACTCAGAATGATCTATCTGATAGGAGCGCCTTGATCCAGCGAAGGATTTTCCTTTGAATTCCGTAAGACTCGAGTTTGTGGAGCAGCGGGACGTGTTGGACCCTATCAAATGCTTTTGAGAAGTCGAAAAATATGTCATCTGGTATAAGTCCTCCGTCCTTGACTTGGGTTAGGCTGTCCATAAACGCGAGCATGTTTGTCACGCAAGAGCGGTGTGGGAGAAATCCGTGTTGAGCTGGAGATATCAGATTTCTGGAATCGAGGTGATCTAGGATAGCTCGCTTCAGAATGCGTTCCCTCACCTTGCACGGCACGCTGATGAGGCTTATAGGCCTGTAGCTGCCAGACGATAGTCGGTCACCGGTTTTGTAGACTGGCGTGACAATTGCTTCCTTCCAAGCAGAGGGAAGGTGGCCTTCGTCAAGCGCCTGACGAAACACCAGGTGTAAATGGTTTGCCAGTGTGGAGGACGTTTCTTTCAGGATCCTTGGATGGACCTCGTTGTGTCCCAACGCGCAGAATAGGTTGATCTTGTACAACATTTGAAGAATGTCCTCCGCCGTGAAGACCAAGATGGTCGGAGGCTTTTCGTGTTTCCGCCTTGACAAGAATGGATGTGACGAATTCGCTGGGGCTGAGTATAGACACGCATAGTGTTCTCTGTAAACCTCAGATACCACTGTTGGATTATTCGTCGGTTTTCCGTTTCTGTCCCTCAAGGAGAACGCGGATGACTTGTTTCTGAGGCGATGTCTCATGTATTTGAACGGTACGTTTTTTTCCAAGCGAGGTCCAGGATGGCGGCTTGTTTTCGTGTGTTCCATTGGCGGATTTCTGATTTACAGTGGTTCCGCACTTTACGAGATGCCAGTTCATCTCCTGTATCCCCTGTAGTCAACTATTTGTAAAAGAGTTGGGACCTTTTTTCCAGAAGTCGCCGAATCCTTTTTGGCATCCTGCGGTTCATCCGAGTGCGTGCTGGTTTTTTTGGAACGAACGTCGCGTCAGCCTCGTGAACTCTCTGGACAATGGTCCTGCATAGTTCTTCCACCAGAGCTAGTCCCAAATTCTACCGCCCTATTAGTGCCTCTCATTTTCTCTTGCTTAAACACTGCACCAGGACAAATCTATTGATACCTGTATTCCACCGCTGCAGTTGCCCCAATAGTGACCATCGTATCCTCACTTGCAGCTAGAGAGGTGATCACCCTTCTCCTACTCCTCCTCTCTTAATCTCCCCCTACCTTTCCCCTGATATCCTTGAAATCTGCAATTTTGTTTCTCCACAAAACACGGAACGCTTACATTCTCTCTCGTGACTTTCAAAGGAAGGCAAACATTTTTTCAGCAATATGCTACCATTACCATGTCTGGTTGCTTGCACACGAGCTTACTGTGTCCCTGGTTCTTGTTCAGCCGGACGATTATCCACTCTGGGTCATAAACATAGAAAGCATCGTAGGCTCTCCCGCAAAACCCATGACCTTTTCCTTCCCATTCTAACTAACTAAAACCAAGACTATCTTTGGAAAGCACGACGAGCCTAGCGCTGTAGCTCATTCTTTTTTATGTAAGATGCTGAGGTGCCTCTCTCATGGGCATTACTTCTCCAACTCTCCTGAAATTCCAAAATTAGTGGTCGCTCACGAAATGCCCCTCTCTGATCCTCCTAACATCGTGGGATCCACATGATCTTAATTTTCCAGCTACTGTGTTCCTTTTACATCGGCTTTCTCTGCTCATTGCTCTCCATCTGGTTCCGTAACGGCCACATTTATTGATGAGGAAAAATCCACCCTCTGCGCATTCCCAACTGCCTTATTTGACTTAACTACCTCGCTCGCCTGCCTTAGAGCCTCCAATTTTCCAGGTGCTGACGGTATCACTACGCTCATTCTAAAAACTGATAGCCAGAATATCTCCCCCCCTCATCTTCGATCATTTCAATATCTTCGTAATTACTGGCACAGTTCCAAATCACTGAAAGCACTCCACCATTCTTCCACACTGTAAGTTAGGTCCACGGACGGCTTCAACCATTATCGTAGCATTCACCATGCCTGCTGGTTCTCCCGCATCCTACAGAGCCGTATCAAAATCCTTTTTATGGATTACCTGCTCACCACCAAGGCCCTCAACAATCGACAGTATGGATTTACGGCGCCGAGTCCAGCTGACACATGCCAGATTGATTTCCTCAATCATGTCATCTGCGTCTTATCTATCTTGATATTTGTGGTGCGTTTGACCAAGACCCCCACGGTACACTCCTCAACAGATAGTGATCTACAAAAATTGGTGATCCGCCGCTGCGTTGGTTCATTTTGTACCCCACTGGGAGAAACCAGGTTACTAATATCGGAGGCCCATTCTCATCACTACCTTTCATCACCAGCGGGGTTACCCGGGGTAACGTGCTTGGTCCCTTACTGTTCTTGCTACACAAAATTAAGGTCAATGATCCACTCACGCGCAAATCCTTTTTTATATTTGCTTTTAAGATGGGATGCTTATTTCTACTGGACCCTTGAATCATACTCTTCCGGAAGTGAGAGACCTAAGTCTTAGGTATTCCTGTGGGTTTAGTTTTTCCAAACATGTACGGTACAAAGTTGCTAAAGCTCGCAATCTCTGCTTCTCCATTGCCAATCCTTATACGGTAAACCATGCTAAATTGCCATCTTCAAGGGTTTGTAAGACCCATTCTGGAATTTAGCCCTGAAGTCGTATAACACTATTCACAGGCATGCCGGACTGCCATGGAGAATGTGCGGTGCTCGTTTATCAGGACCTTGTTTCTGGCGCCATCCATACTACTGCTTTTCGTTAATTGGGCTAGATACTTTACAGCTGAAGCGCATTAGGTTAAACCTAGGTCTTCTGTATCGCCTCGTCGAACATCGGGCTTACATAGCTGACTTCCGCCCGGAGTTTCCCTCCAGTCCTCATTATTCTGTCTACAGCTGTGTTTTTTGCTCACATTTTCAACCTGCTGCACTGTTTTCAGACAATTTTTTCCTTTTCAGACAATTTTTCCCATGCTCCAAACCATGGAACAAGCTCATCCTCAGTAGGCATACTACACCTTTTCATGTAGGTTTTCGAAACGCCCTCGGTTCTTAACTCTCTTTTGAGGATGCCGGGAATCGCAGCTGAGAGCCACAGCTTAAATCAGACATTTTTCTTCAAGCGAGGCCCCAAGCTCCACTTAGTGGCGCTGTTACCCCAACTGTCCTATTACTTTGTCCTGCCATGTAAACTTACCAGATTGAACAGTCTAGTACCAAGCCACATAAGGGTCGGCTTTCCTCGCACGTGATCTTGGCCAGTAAACAACACCTTGCTCACCTCGTAGGCAGAAGCTTTATTTCTCGGGACTGCATCTTCACCTACTATCCGAAGTGCGGATCTGTTGCTCATCGTTTAGTGTCTGCCATCGTAACTGTTTTTATGCCCGTCTTCGCCGATCCCGGTGTATTTCCTTACATTTGGCCTTGAGCTTCTGTGCCCACATAACTTACTCCTCGTTCTTTCAAGCCGCGTCCCATGCCTGAATAACTCTGTCAGCTCTGCCTAATGTCTGGCACTTTGCTTTGCCCCGGTTTACCCAGCATTAGCCCAACCAATGCCTCATTTCCCCACTCTTCAGAACCATTCCGCATGCCCTGGTCGCTCGCAGTGCACACAAACCAAATACTAGGTCAGCAGACGCGCAATGAATGAAATACTTGCCTGAGTCCATAGCCCTTTTATTCACATATAACAATGTGTTGCATCTCTAATTGCTATGGCTGTCCACACCAAAGTTCGCCATAGCGAACAGACGCTGGACATCTCCATTCTACTCCCATGGCCCAAAATGTAGCCACTGCTTCATTTACCTCTACGACTTGTCTCTTCCAGTGGCTGTTCGCTGTTTGTTTTTTGAACTGACGGAACAGTTTTATTGGTCTGGCCCTCACTCCGACCAGATTAAATGACTGGCAGCTGGAGTTCTTTATTATTTCACATGCCGCACTTATGCCTGCACGGTGGTTTGTCTCCCTGTAGATCCGGCAGCATACACGGGGGACGAAAACTTCGACTGGAAAGCGGGTACGTCCTGCAGGGGTGGTCGCCCGTTAATCTGTACCCCGGTGCGTTCACATACTCGCCACCCATATGTTAGCACGGGTGCTTCACCCACGGCCGGTGGTTCTGAGCCTGGTGTACAGTTAAGGAAATCCAAAGAAGAGCACCTTTGTTGTTCGTCTTTGGCTGGTTTGGATTTACCCAGTTTGTCATTTATCGGACAAAACCACAAAATACGAGCAAAAATAACCGTCCTTTCGTCTAAATTATCAACTATGCATGGGCTAGTCCGAAGCTACTTTGTGGGCCTTACGGCTAACACTGACGTGCAAGGCATTTACACCGTCTTAATTGGGTTTGCACCGCCCCAAGTCCATTTCATGTGACAGACATAACATACAAGTTCTTCCAGTTTTTACGAAGCGTTCAAATAGATGTGAATTATAAAAACTATAATTCGTCGAATAATAGCGGTCACTGCTAGCGCCTGTTGACTGTTTTTGCTATGCACCATTCGTTGCTTGGAGCTGAGAGCAGTGATTCAGCGATTAGCGAACCATACTCTTACCTTTCTGTTGAGTTCGCACGGTTCTTGTCCAGTATCTCGGAAGCTGTTGATCAACCACGTTACGTTGCACCATGGTGCGTTGGTATACCCGCCACCCCTCCGGTAGCACGGGTGCATCGCCCATCGCCGGTGGTTCTGAGTCTGACCTTTAAATTCAGGAAATCAAAAAAAGTACTGCTGACTTCTATTTGTTGCTGCTGGTATTGGGCTCGCCTCGGTAGAGTTATGCAACTGGACTCTCATCTGTAAAAAATAAGAAAAATAAAAGATCACTTGGGGTAGCCTGAAAATACTCTGCAATGCTCATGACCTACATCGGTGAGCATAGTTGTATCTGCTTTCGTCAGGACAGAGGCTACACCGCACCAAAGTCCATTCCGTCATCCAAACAGATAATACATCTACTCACCACTCTCTGTGGTAGACAGAAAGTCTTCACCGCTATGCATCACCTACAGATTAGAGCTGATAGCAGTGTTTCGGGGACTGGTGACTATTTCTCAAGCACACACTTTCTCTCCTGGTTTATATCCAACTCATGTAATAACCACTCGATTAACCATTCAGCTTAGAATTCCATTCCCGCCAGCCCTTACACATCTGATTCCCATACCACGCTTTTGCTCGCTTATATCGGTTTTTACTGGATCCCTTGTAATATAATACTGTATATCAGCAAAACCAGCCCCTGGTCGCTAGCCTACTAAGCACAAATCTATCTATTCCCTACTCCACGTAATCACATGTCATCATCCTAGTTGCATCAGACGCCAAGTTTTTCTTTCTATGTATATAAATGCATATTATCCCATTTCATATCCCCTCAAACTCACTATGTTTTGCAAATCTCCTCCCATCCCCTCAACTTCCCAAGCTTTAAACTTCGGAAGTGCCCGCTTTGGACGAACTGGTTAGCTGATCCCCACTACACCCGACCTATGATCTACAACTCCGGGATCACCAAACGGACCAAGAAAACCTACAATGCCATACCGGTTTCGTTCCACCTTGTTTCCTCGACCAGGTTGAAATGAATACCGCTGCTCAGTGAACTGCATACCCAAGCCGAATCATCTCAAATGTGACGTCCGTCACGGGGCTGTCCAAAAAC
>NW_008751686.1:2151780-2164260 GCF_000715545.1 Opisthorchis viverrini | reverse complement strand
AAAACTGGCGACCAGCTATCGCCCGGTAGCTATAGGTCTCGCGGCCACACAAACGTGCCGTGCAAGGTGATAGAACGCATCCTGAAGCAAGCTGTCTTTGATCACACTACCAAGCAAATTGATATATCCAGTTCAACACGAAACTCATGATCATGCCAGACGGTATGCCACCCACAAGTTGGGAATAAACATCATCATTATCATTATCATTATCTGCCTGTTGTCCTTATTCACATTACTCATCACAAGTTGCACAACGAAGACCCTCTGATTTGATTCTTAACCCTAGCTGAAAACAACTTCAGCTACATGTATAGTCCACTGCCTAATCGCCCGTTCCAGCTAGCCCAACGGCTAGCCTCCCTGCTTGCAACCTCGGCGGCCAAGTCCTTACCTTCCTAAAATCAGGCGCCTACTCACGCTCCGGCCTTACGGCTTCTGTTCGAATGACGCTCAGTGCAAAAGTAAGACGCAAATCTTGCTACCAATGATCGTCTTTTACATTTCTATCTGAAGGTATTGCATGCATACCGAATACAAGCTCACATATATCTCCTCATAATATATCGTCAGCCTCAATCAGCCATTGGTTGCCAAGTAAGCCAACAAGAGTCCACTCATTTGCAGGTTAATTTGGCTTGTTGTCACCCCAATTTAGTTTTTTTCTGTTGGACACCTTTTAACTTACGTCTCCAGGGTCTCACCGGACGCCACTGCTCTCATCCTACTACTTTCATTTCCCAAGCTCGGACTCCGGCAGTAGCTGCTCCAAACGCCCCGTATGGCCCTCAGTTATTCAATCTGGCTGGTCCCCGTTTCACACATACATGGTCCCCCAACTAAATCAAACTTACGCGCAACTGTTGATCGGTCTGGCTGAGCCTATGTGAGCCCCGCCTCTAACCCAAATCGAGCCGCCACATGCACGCACATCCCTTGCCCGACTGTTGCAACCTTGACATCTGCAACGCGACTGTCCAAAAACCGAAGTATGTCAAGGCGATGGTGAGACGTCACTGCCATACCCGGTCTGGTGGCACTCTTGTAGCTATTTTCTTTCTATCTCCGGGTTTCACCTCTTGCCCACTGGGTCTCTGGTTGAAGCTACGAACAAATGTTTGTCCAGTTTCAAAAGTCTCTGGGACTATTTCGTTCCAACCCACTGAAACTTTTGTTCGGATTTGACCGACCTGGTTTTCCGCTGCAATTTCAGTTTTTCCCATCCAAAAGTTAAATGAATTCATTGTTGACGTTTTTTAGCCTTAAATACTATCATCATCTCCTCATCAAAAATATCCTTTATACATGACGTACCTACAACAGCGACACAAGTGAGTTAACTTAGTTTCAGTTTAAACCACTTTCTTGAGATAAAACTTTCCATTAGTCTCCGCCTGAAATTATTCCATCTCCATTTCCATTTTCGCTTCTTGTGATTCTGACGATCTACGCAACCGCCAAAGTTCATTTAGGACCGGCAACAATTTTCCATTTTAATTTCACGTCAACCAGCTTTACCATGGAACCAGTCTTACCTCGTGCCCGATCGCTCTAGTTAATAATAATATTGATGACGTTTATTCCCAACTTGTGGGTGGCATACCGTCTGGCATGATCATATTTTTACAGTCAGAATGGAGCATGACTGAGGTATTTGTGGGGGTGCGGATTGCACAAAAAGAGGACAACGTCATAAACAATGGGGAATACCCGATGATATGGTAATAGTAGGTTATCTCCCAACCTGTTGTGAACAATGGACATGAAGTTCGACTAGCTCAAAGAGAGCCAGGTGGCATGAACTAAAACTGAAAATCATTACTGGTCATGAGCGACCTTGGGTGATTAGGTGAATGGTCGGAGTCATAACGAGCAAAAGTGGAGATGGGGATGGGATAATTCAAATTGCGAGCACATGGCAAGTTTTGTCTCAAAAATATGGTTTAATCTGAAGGTAAGCAGCTCACTGGTTGCACTGTTGTTGGGAATTCAGGTGCAGGGGAATAGGTGGGATGGGGGCAAGTTGCAAATATATAGGGCGACCCGAACTACGAATACGGATTTGAACTTGTGCAAGAGGCAAACCGAAATTGCAGCAGAAAAGCCAGGCTAGCCAGATCCGAGCGAAAATTCATTGGGTACGGAGGAGTTCATCCCATAGACGGAACCGGATGAGAACTGCTCGAAGTTTTGGCTGCAGGCTTGAGGGGCAAGAGGTTGCGGTCGAGATTCTGAGGAAAGTAGTTGCGGTAGTCCACACAACTATGTTAACTTTCACGCAATGAGCGCGTCTCTTCGGCCGCACTTTCCTCCCCGTTGTGTTATTGTCCCTTGCGCTCAGGTTGTAACCACCCGATAAAACATTGGCTCGTTCCTTCTGACTGGTGCTCCTGAGCTTCAAGTGTAGGAAATACGAGACTTACCTGAAGTGTGTGACGTTTTAGTAGGGAACGAAAAGACTTGAATGGAAACAGCATTCAAGTGTAGAAATACGAGACTTACCTGAAGTGTGTGACGTTTTAGTAGGGAACGAAAAGACTTGAATGGAAACAGCAGCGAGACTGGGGGTGGAGGAATTTATTGTGTATCTATATTGAGGATATTTGTTTACTTATTGAAAACAATATCTAAGCAAGACTACCGAGTCAATATGGCTTCGGTTCAGGCGAGTGGCCCTTAAGTACGCCACGTGAAGACGTTATTGTATCTTTTCTCAGATTGCCGCACTGAGGCCTTGGTACTAGTAATAAACCGTGAACTCGCGGCTTCCAGTTAGCTCCTCCTTGGATTCGAGATTTCGGACAAAAACAGAATTCCGGGATACAGTGTGCTAAAATTCCGTGCTTTGGTCCAGATGAATGTCGTAATGTGGCCACTTTGCAGGCCGTTCGGCAACCATATCTTTGCGCTTTCCGGGCGAGTCTGTGGCTAGGCAGCGAAAATGCTAACCCATATGCACAATCATTTTAGGGGCACGTTTGAACTTGTCACCGCGCAGCGGGTAAGCTTCACCATCACAACAATCAACGAGATATTATAAGCGATCCCTTAAACACCAACTGTCATTTCCTTATCACTATCATAGCGTGCAGGTCGTGAAGATCACCGACGGTAGGTCGTGCTTCGTAGATATCGGACCGGCATAGATTCAATGATATTAGGTATATTTCGCAACTTATAGGGAACACGACATTTGAGCATGATCGGTCCAACCGTTTGGAAGCACCTGGGAGTTCGCTGCCGAAACTATGTGGTGGTTAAGGTAAATTTACATAAAACCTTGTTAGTTCTGACATAATGGTAGTGCAACTTCGAGGATCATGGCCAAAACAGCCTCACACGAGTAAAGACACATATGTAGTCATTCTACAGATCATGTCTAGGACGTACTCATCGTCTTTGAGAATTTCCCTTTGGTCGTGGCGGCACGATGTGTGCGTCTCGTTTTCCAGCATGAGACCCTCATCTTGCCAGAACATCCTCTGTATGGCTGCTTCATGGCGTCGGAGTGTTGCACCGCCTTTTTCAGACAAGATCTGGCGTTTCTCAGACGACTATCAGTAAAGCTGCAAAGTGTACCATCCTGGTGTGTAAACGGCACACTTGAGGGTGAAACAGCCAGTGAGCCATGAGGCAGGAGGTAAATCCCAGGTACGTGCGGCGCTGTCCTTGCATGCCTTAGCAGAATCTGGGTGTTAGCATTGTGAATAACGGAAAACCTACTGTACGGCATTGTTTAGGCAGTCCACACGGTGGGGAGTGTATCGACTGCTTGCAGAAGGTTACACCACCACAATACATGGATGATATATGATATGTGCATGCTTCCCGATTGCTTTGCGAGTACGAAATGACAGAAAGGGAAGTTGCAGTCGAGCTTTACTCTTGCCACCTGCATTTATGCCTTAACAAACGTCTTAACTTGATATTGTCTACTCACCACCTGACGCGCGGCGCAAATCCCACCTTTGCTCAGGAACGTTTAGTGGTCGAAACTTCGTTGCTCTAAGAGGGCTTACACAAAGTTTCGTCGACATTAACTACATCCGGATGAGTGACGCGTAATACCAGAATCTCCTTGAAGGCAAAACGAAGTCGGTGCTCGTTCCTTATAAGGTAATTTTAGTGTGAGACAAATTCAAAAAATATAAAACCTTCATGGTAGATACTCTTACGCAACAAATGTTCCAATCGGACTATAAAGGTACAAACCAAATGTGCAAACAAGCTCACACGTGGGTGGTCATACGTGCGTACGTTTGACAAATTAGATGGACGATCTCAAGAGCAAATGACTGAAGTGGTAAGGACAAAATAACGCCAGTTCGCGCGCACGCACTGAAACACGAAGTT
This sequence comes from Opisthorchis viverrini, assembly GCF_000715545.1. Taxonomy (NCBI): domain Eukaryota; kingdom Metazoa; phylum Platyhelminthes; class Trematoda; order Opisthorchiida; family Opisthorchiidae; genus Opisthorchis; species Opisthorchis viverrini. Next base: position 2,159,907 of record NW_008751686.1, on the reverse strand, counting down.
AGAGCGCGTGTCACAAATAGGAACAGAAGAAACGGGAAACTTCAAACGTCGAAGTACTGAACGTTAAAAGCGCTATCTGCTGGCACTTGTGAAAGCAGATATAGCTGCAATGACCCTCGACTGCTACGCACGCACTCGTACAAAGCTGCGAAGCTGAGTCTAAACCAAGTATTAATCATCTGTCACGATAGAAACCCGATCGTTCATCAGCTACTTAGGGGAGGTGGTCGTGTGTTTAGTGAACTGTGGAGCAAATCATCATGTGGATTCGATGTAAATACATCGGTGTACAATGTGCCATAGTAGTGAGGAAAAGCTGACTTTTGTTTCGTTTTTGTCAGTTAGAGTTTAACCGACAGCACCACTCACTAGACAGAGCTGGTAGGGTAATCCGGGGTAGGGATTTGACTAGAACGATGTATAGGTTGGTTGAGAAAGAAAAACAACTAGGCCGGTAACACAACATACTCAGATCATGTAAGCGTTTAAGTCCTGCAGTGGCTTGAGTTGGGGAAGGTAGGATGACTGGATCTTCTACTCGCATCTTACAGTTTGCTCCTCCTTGGATTCGAGATTTCGGACGAAAACAGAATTCCGGGATACATTGTGCTAAAATTCCGTGCTTCGGTCCAGATGAATGTCGTAATTTGGTCACCTTGCAGGCCGTTCGGCAACCATATCTTTGCGCTTTCCGGGCGAGTCTGTGGCTAGGTAGCAAAAATGATAGACCATGTGCACAATCATCTTAGGAGCACGTTTGAAATCGTCACCGCGCAGCGGGTAAGCTTCACCATCACAACAATCAACGAGATATTATAAGCGATCCCTTAAACAACAACTGTCATTTATTTATCATTATCATAGCGTGTATTTCGTGAAGATCACTGACGGCAGGTCGTGCTTCGTAGATATCGGACCGGCATAGATTCAATGATATTAGGTATATTTCGCAACTTATAGGGAACACGACATTTGAGCATGATCAGTCCAACCGTTTGGAAGCACCTTGGAGTTCGCTGCCGGAACTATGTGGCGGTTAAGGTAAATTTACCCTACCTTGTTAGTTCTGACATAATGGTAATGCAACTTCGAGGACCATGGCCAAAACAGCCTCACACGGGCGAAGACACGTATGTAGTAATTCTACAGATCATGTCTAGGACGTACTCATCGTCTTTGAGAATTTCCCTTTGGTCGTGGCGGCACGATGTGTGCGTCTCGTTTTCCAGCATGAGACCCTCATCTTGCCAGAACATCCTCTGTATGGCTGCTTCATGGCGTCGGAGTGTTGCACCGCTTTTTTCAGACAATATCTGGCGTTTCTCAGATGACTATCAGTAAAGCTGTGAAGTGTACCATCCTGGTGTGTAAACGGCACACTTGAGGGTGAAACAGCCAGTGAGCCGTGAGGCAGGAGGTAAATCCCAGGTACGTGCGGCGCTGTCCTTGCATGCCTTTGCAGAATCTGTGTGTTAGCATTGTGAATAACGGAAAACCTACTCCACGGCATTGTTTAGGCAGTCTACACGGTGGGGAGTGTATCGGCTGCTTGCAGAGGGTTATACTACCACAATACATGGATGATATATGATATATGCATGCTTCCCGATTGCTTTGCGAGTACGAAATGACAGAAAGGGAAGTTGCAGTCGAGCTTTACTCTTGCCACCTGCATTTATGCCTTAACAAACGTCTTAACTTGATATTGTCTACTCACCACCTGACGCGCGGCGCAAATCCCACCTTTGCTCAGGAACGTTTAGTGGTCGAAACTTCGTTGCTCTAAGAGGGCTTACACAAAGTTTCGTCGACATTAACTACATCCGGATGAGTGACGCGTAATACCAGAATCTCCTTGAAGGCAAAACGAAGTCGGTGCTCGTTCCTTATAAGGTAATTTTAGTGTGAGACAAATTCAAAAAATATAAAACCTTCATGGTAGATACTCTTACGCAACAAATGTTCCAATCGGACTATAAAGGTACAAACCAAATGTGCAAACAAGCTCACACGTGGGTGGTCATACGTGCGTACGTTTGACAAATTAGATGGACGATCTCAAGAGCAAATGACTGAAGTGGTAAGGACAAAATAACGCCAGTTCGCGCGCACGCACTGAAACACGAAGTTAGAGCGCGTGTCACAAATAGGAACAGAAGAAACGGGAAACTTCAAACGTCGAAGTACTGAACGTTAAAAGCGCTATCTGCTGGCACTTGTGAAAGCAAACATGGCTGCAATGGCCCTCGACTGCTACGCACGCACTCGTACAAAGCTGCGAAGCTGAGTCTAAACCAAGTATTAATCATCTGTCACGATAGAAACCCGATCGTTCATCAGCTACTTAGGGGAGGTGGTCGACACCCACGACTGTAGTTGCAGATGTCCCGGATAGCAACGGCCTTGCCGAGTTCATCGACCACGCGACGGCGTTTTGCATGTCAAGCCTCCTGACGATTAGCCGTCAGATAACAGGCCCTTGGCCGTAAGGTAACTGGGACATCTTATGGTTATTTTCAAGATTGCAACGGGTGGCTGAGAGATGGTTTTCTTGTCTCCTTAGACAAAATTTGACTAGACAAGCGGTGCTGAATGTGCTATTTTTGTTAACAAATGCGGTCAACTTACCAGCCTCTCCTGTTTCCTCGACTGCCGCTTGTGGTAGGGAGTCACCTAGCGCATTTGCAGTACAATCACCCTGGTGCATATGAAATGGCGTCAGTTCTTGCAATGTCTCACGAATGAAATTGTTTACATGTGAAGGGATCCAATGGTAGTTGAGTTAACCACCTTTGTTTTGGCTATACGCAGCACATAGCCCTGTTTGTCAAAATGATAATAGTGTTTTTTCCCAACTTTTGACCTTCTGTGGTAAACATTTTCGATGCCATAAAAGGCGCCAGTCGCACTGAGTAACTTCCTGGACATATTCATTCGGCGTGCAAATACAAACTGTACTCCTTAATATTCATGGTTGGATCATGGTTGGTGGTCAGTTGGCTGGCCAGTTATGCCTCTTCAGGGCAATAATTATGCGCTTTGGCGCAAACTGTTTAACGCTTTCAAAGAAATGACGAAGTAAAAGTACCACAGTGGGAACTTTCTAATGGACAGGATTATGTTATGATAATACCGTTTATTTCCGACTGATGAGTGGCATACCGTCAGGCATGATCATTTTACGGTCAGACTAAAAGTATGACTGGCGAGATTTGTGGGTACATGTGATTACGCGGAAAAGAGACAGTGCGATAAACTATCGGCATTATCTGATGTAGACGTGGTCATCACTTAACCCGAAGGGGCAGAAAAGCACAGTTACTAAAGTGTTTTTTCCTTTAGGGAAAATGTCGAGCTGAGGCAACATCAGACCGTTAAAATTTAGGGTGGCGGAAAAAACAAAACGAGGGTGGGCAAAACAAGAAGCATCCTGCCTGGCATAGGACAAGAAAAGTCCAAATTATGGTAAAGTGCGGATCCACAACGACGGATTTTTGAAGCAGCAGACTTGGTGTAATCCATCCGGTCGATTTGAACTAAAACATGAAACCACCGGTGAGGCTACATGGCCTTGGACTGTTGGGCTGATGGCCAGAGTCGCGAAAAACGTGTGGGGACGATAAGGAGGGGGATCAGCAATGCGAATGAATGGCAGCAGGAAAAACAGAATCATGATATACAGTGAACTGTAGAGACTCACTGGTGTCGCTGTGGATTTGTGTATCGGTGTTCCTTGGAAGAGTGAGTTACTGTTTCTGGTGGCCTGCCGGTAGTGCGCGGTCTCTGTTGGCCGATGTGACGGCGGGCGACACTTATATTTAGTAGGTGCGTGGAATGACCTTCCTCCGACGGTTGTCCACGCTCCTTCTAGAACTCAGTGTAAAGCACTATTAGACATCCAGTTATGCGAATCCTCGCACTGGCAAACATACTACCCCGCGCTGAGTACATAAAGAGCAGTGCTACACCCTTTTTTCACTTGTGCCTTTCAGGTGAACGACAGCCACCGACCGATAAGAACAGAAGTGACCCGGGAAACTTGGGCAGAAGCCTTGATCCTGTGTATCAATCCGTGAATATAAGTCAACGACCTTTCAGGGGTTCTTGCAAGTCCATGTCTACTTGAAATCTTGAAATGTCGACTTGAAATCTTGGAGTTCCAGTGCCAGTGCCATCCAAATGGATGTAGACGCTGCAAAGCAGCGGTAGTTGAACTGGCATTTTTCTCCGAATCATGGAAAGTGCGCCCGTATGCCATTTGCAGGATACTCAGCGAACGCCGTTGTCATGCATGGTGAGAAAGGACCAGGAAACATCATGAGGATAGACGCCAAAAAGCATTCGGGGGCCTGGCTCTCTTCAAACATGTCCTCATTGCGCCATGAGAAATCGGCTCAAAAGGCATCCGCCATTTTACGGATGATTCGGCGCACCTCCCGTATTACTCGCATGGATTTCCAAATACTCTATGAAGCCTATCGCTCATTGAACACGCCAACCAAGTTGTCTACTCAGGACTCACGAAGGACGTCCCCCTTATTGAGCGTGCCCAGCGAGCCGCTACGAAAATGGTTGCCTGCCTCAAATCCGTGGACTACAAAACGCGTCTCGCGGTGCTTGACCTTTTTCCTCTGGAGTATCGTCGCCTCCGAGGGGACCTAATTCTTACTTATGCCCTGTTTGAACAAGGTTTGTCACCGTTGCTCCAACAAACGGCGGGGGCAAGGTAAGAGGACTTTCAAGCTCAGAGCGCACACATTCATTAGGCAATTTTTTTCATCATTTTGGATAGTGGAATAACCCTCCGACGGTTGTCCACGCTCCATCCAGAACCAAGTTTAAAGCACTATTGGACACTTTTTTATGGGAGCCCTCGCGCTGGCAAACTTTCTGATTCGCGCTGAGAACTTAAGGAGCAAGGCCACACCCTTTTTTCGCTTGTGCCTCTCAGGTGAACGACAGCCACTAAACGACGAGAAAATCGGTCCGATAATTCGGACGACTACCTCGGTTCCATGTATCAATCCGTGAATCCTCGAATTGCTGAAACGCGAGCTATGCCATGCTGATGATAATAGTACTTATGCAGTTCGGCTTGGCGCCCAGTTAGAGCCTATGCTAAGCCTTCGATCGGAAACTCTGGATGGTGACCCACTTTGACGAGGAAGTAGACATGGAAAACGCTCTGAAGACCCAGGAAGATTACCCTGAAATTTAGTAATAGCCGACGAATTCTTGGAAGAGACATCTAGCGGTGCTCTTGCAAATAAAGTTTCCGGGTGTTCTCTACAGCTGCACAAAAACGGTCAACTTCCAATTACCTCGCCGCAAATTTATCGACGATACCTAGTTCCTTTATCGGCGCTCCGAAACTTGGATATGCCCCAGAATCAAGGAAGTGCATCCCCTACAGTCACATTAGCGCACTCCTGACTGTGGTCTGGGTCACAACCTTCGAGTTTTATCTCTATGGTTTTTGACGTTACAAGCAATAGAAACAAACAGGCATGATCGGGGCCCTCGTGATTCGCGCGCTGACTTCATCAGAGAATCTTCCGTCGGTGCTAATATTTTACCGAGATATGCGTCAGAACGTAATTGCGGTCATATGAGAAGGGTATCTGCCTTGTGGCCTCGATATTGAGAAGCTCCAAATCATGTTTTGCGACTGTCAAGTGACACTTGCGATGTCTCAAAGCCGATGTCGTCTCGCCCGGTTCCAATGGTTTTCCTATACACCTGATTGTGTGGCACGACCGTCCCATAGTTTATGCTCCAGTTGAGGATTTTGGACAGACAGAACCGCTTCTGAGCTTACGTGATTTTCATAAGGTGGAACTAGAAGATACCGTCAAGGCAGAAGTGGTCGCCGTGTCACGTGATTTTGCTATGGCCTTGGTGAGTAAAACTCAACTGCCACTGACTCTTAACGTTTTGTGATATTACCACGCGCTGCAAGTTACAACATGCGGGTACTATTAAATAAACTGGCCAAAATTTGTCAGGTGGAAGAATTTAATTAGGCTTCCGGTGAGGAACATCATTGTTCACTGTCAAAGGTTCTCTCTATTTGGGTAATCGGATCGATATTTTCCCAGGCTTCCCGTCAGTTCTTGACCCAGTTTCATAGCGGATTTCCATGGATAGGCGGCGTGAGAATCCTTGGTCCGGTACGAATGAAAAAATTAGGCAGATATACCGGAGCTCTTTGTGGCCCGAATCTGGCGAGACTTTGACTTGGTCCCGGCAAAGAAGTCCTTGACGGTAATCATGCGAGTTTTCGCGATGATAATGATGACTTTAGTCCCAGTAATCGGTAAAGCCTCTGCTTAATTGTTGATACCTTCAGTGAGCAATCTGAAGATGTAACGCCCGAGCCAGTAATGGTGTCACCCATCACTAACTTTCGGGATCTGTTTTCTACCGGAAACTCGCTTGGGGTGGCGGTAACGTTGAATCCCATGAATTCCGTCATCACGCCCGAAGGCTGAGCGTCAGATTTATTGCTTACCAAATAGTCCATCCATGGTCAACCTGGGTAGCCGATAGTTTTGTAGCCATAGTTGCAAGTTTGTTGACAAGATAAAAACTGACAAAACACAGTGGATGCCTCAGACATTTGCTGAAATATACTGCGTCCCTCAATCCAAAATTGTTGGCAATCGCTCTCTAGCAGACGTTTTGATAGGCGGACAATCGACGCTAACTCGTGGCAACGGCTCGCTGTCATTTATCACAACTAATGACATGTAGATAATCATCGTTTCGTTACCAGGATGGCACCAGTACACAACTGATCTTCCATACCACCCATAATCTACCCTTTTCCGCAAACTATTGCATCGGGAAATTGTGGAACCTGCAGCGACAGTCTTAAGTTGGGTCATTGGCAGAAAGAGCCTAGGAGGGCCAAATCTCTCAGGGAGGTTTCAAAGAGATGCAAACGAACCCAGTGATCATGGCATCCAGTGTCGATATCCGTTCACATTGTGCTGGCGTTGGGACCCAAAGACTTCGTACTACCCGCAAGAGGCTTTGCATTGACATGGATCTGAAAACACATCCAGAAGACTGTTGACATAAATCAGATAAAGGACCGGTCCCAGGATGTAGCCATAGGAGAGTGGAGAACGTTGCAGAACTGACTCTTCTACTGGAAAGGAAAGTGAAGACCAAGCGTAGACTCATTTTGAATCCCATGGGCCTCGTTTTTGTGGAGCAATGAGATGTGTGGAACTCTCTCCGTAGACTCATTTGAATCCCATGGGCCTCGTTTTTGTGGAGCAATGAGATGTGTGGAACTCTCTCAACTTATCCTTCGAAGGTTGACTGAACAAAGAGAGAGGTCCGTGAAAACGAAGCTGGGTCCCGTCCTGCAAGAGGTTGCACCGATCATATATTCACCCTCCCGCAGATTCTGGAACAGCGACACTGCTTCCAGCAACCAACAATGGTTGTTTTTCTTAATCTGAAAGCTGCCTTTGACTCTGTGGACCGCCAAGCACAATGGCAGTGTCTGTGGAACAAAGGTGTTCCCCACAAATTCTTGAGCCTCATTAAGGCGCTATGCGCCAACTCGCGCGGCCATGTAAAGGTCTACGGGAAGCTCTCTCCTGAGTTCACCACATCCAGTGGTGTCCGACAGGGCTGTCCCCTTTCACCTTTCCTCTTCAACTTCGTCACTGATACGATCATGGAAGACTCACTACCAGCCTCTAATTTCTGTGGGGTCGAAGTGCTCTCTGGGCCCCCGCTCACAGGCGTCGAATACGCAGACGACATAGCTCTTCTGGGATCTGATCCCGTGGTACTGCAAACAATATTAAATAATCTAAATAATTCTGCCTCGCGGTTCGGCATGCGCTTCACACCTGTAAAGTGTAAAGTGCTACTGCAAGACTGGGTGGGCGGGCTCGAACCCTAGCCTCATGCTTGCGGATGAACCGATTGAGGTGGTAGATAAATTTGTTTACCTGGGCAGCTGTATCAGTCCCGGTGGTCTCACGAAAGATGATGTTTCCATCCGGATTGGGAAGGCCAAAGCAGCTTTTGTGAACCTACGTCACCTGAGGTGTGGGCTTGACACCAGCTTCTCTGTCAGGGGTCGAGTTTACAATGACGCGGTGC
>NW_008751686.1:2151068-2151319 GCF_000715545.1 Opisthorchis viverrini | reverse complement strand
CCCCATTCTGCAGGCACTTTCTCTTCGTCCCATATGGCATCAATAAGCTTTGTCAGGTGAGTCACCAGGGATTTTCCGCCTTCTTTGAAGAGGGCTGGATACAGACCCTCCGGTCCTGGTGCCTTCTCACGTTTCAGTACGGCTATTTCGTACCCTATTTCTTCTTCTGAAGGGCGATCAAGGTTTACATTCCATTCGCCCACATGCTTTACCTCCACTGGTTGTGTTGCAGGAGGCCAGCTGGACTGCTG
>NW_008751686.1:2089270-2147950 GCF_000715545.1 Opisthorchis viverrini | reverse complement strand
CAGTGTAGCCTGCGGGATCATTGCAGCACTGAAGCCCGACCACGTCAAGGTGGAAGCTTTAGGTCGGGTCGGTTACCAGTATTGGGCCATTTGTTGGTTCCCGGGCTAGATTTATTATCTTAGGCTGATTGTGTAAGTTCATTTGGTGGGTCTGCTTCACGGGGGTTCGCATCTTACTGAGTGTCAGCTCTTCCTCTGAGTCTGCCATAGTTATCTTTTTCGAAGAATGGTTCGTTACCGGAAGACTTCGAATCCTCTGACTGTTTTTGGTTCGTTTGACATTGCCCCAATTTCTTCGGGGTGAAAACCTTACCAATTTCGTGGATTCTCTGAGCAATTATTCTGTATGTCTCCTCCACTGAAGCCTTTTTTCGCTTCAAGGTGTTCGAAGAAAATACGCAGTTTCGTCAAATCTGCTCACATCAAGCTTCAAATAAACTCTTGAATTTCAGGGTTTCTGGCCCAGTAGCAGATGGAGTCGAAAGTCAACACGGTGGTTACTATTTCCTAGATGAACCCTAACTATCAGCTGAACGACGAAAAGTCTTCGTAGTAACCAGATCTGGTAGGGAATGTAGTGGTGCTCTGTGATAACTGAGCACCGAAGGATGAATTTTGTTTGCTACTACACAATATCGGCACTGTGCGAGTTGCTGCCTGAGTCGTATTCTACTTTAACCCCACTTCTGCAGTTGTTTTCTATTTGCAATAGACCTGTTTCAAGTTTCGCCACTGCCCTAGAGATTCACAACCATGATACCACAAACACTCATTGAATGCCTTGTTTATAGCTCGGACATCTGCGTACTTTCCATCTCATGTTATCCCCACTCTTTGGAAATGCGGATTTTCGGTTCCCTGAACGTCTTTCCTAACTTCAGGCTTGTGCCGTACCAACAGATACTTTTTTGTCTTCAGACATTAGCGAGGCAGCCTCCCAAGTCTCATTTTACAAGTGTGGTTAGGCCAGAAGTAACCCAGTACCACCAGGAGGTAAGCGTGCTGTCATGTTTTTCATATCCTTGATTATCTCGCTTCTTCACAGCATTTAAAAGCATGTTGTGCAATTGAAGTTTCGCTGAATCGACTTACTTTCGCTAAACTACGCCTGGACAGTACGGGCCCAAATCGTGTCTTACTGGAGGTGTGGGATAGCGTACCACTCAAGCTCCCTGGTGGGAAAGAATTCAGGCCACAGCTATGTGAAAGCGTGGTAAGTGAATTTTCTGGGTATAATTTTTATAACCAATAAGGATACAATAACTGTGTTAAGACAGCGGATCACGTCTAGCTAATTATTTTGGCTTGTTGGTAGCGTGATCTACCGGCCGCGTCTGTTTTACTTGCCCAAATAATCTATTTGTCTCGATCAGTGCACACGAAAAACCAATGACTACGTGACTGTCTTTGGAAGTGAACTCAACGTGGTTACAGATAATTTACTATGCTTAGTGATCACGAACCTTTGTTCTGGTTACGAGGCTGAAGCTAGTTTCCCTTGATAAGCGGTAATCACTGACTTGAGAGCTTCTGTGTTAGAGCTTTTGAGTCTTCCGATTGGTTGGCCAAAGTTCTAATCCTCATTTCCCCAAATATCTTTGACTATTGGGAGCCCCTGAGAGTCCGTGGACGGCAATCAACGGGGCTAACTGTAGTCAGTTGATCTCTAGTGCTTATTGCTTGCAGTGTTTGAGGCTTAATATTCTCAGTGAACAAATTGAATAGGTCAGTTTCCATTTGGAGCTACACTAATCTCTATACTGTGTTTACAGAGGTAATTGCTTGTGATTTGCTAGCCCACAGGAGGTCAACGCCTCATTGAATCTTATGCGGTCTTTCTAAAACAATGATTCAGCAGTGTTATGATCAGTCCCAATCAGTTTCCTCCCTCTTAAAGGGTCTCGTCTTCAGACTGCACGATCACCATTCTGCACCCCTCGAGAGCAGGGCGATATTCATGTAGTGGCTTTCATATTAATAGTGTTCAAAGCTGGTGCAACCTGCACTTTAAACAGAGAACATCAATTGTGTTGATAGCCAACAGACTGCACCACCGGTACACTCAAGGGAAGCTTTTACGACACCTTGGGAGCTTTGTTGCGGTGGGCTAAAAGCTCAGATATTGTTGTGGTTTCCGGGGACGTGAATGCGCAAACAAGTAGTAGTAGTAGTAGACTTAGCGCTGCCGAGGCTCAATTAGGTAGTCGTCTGCCACTGGAGTGGAGACGCGCATACACCTGATTACGCATGCTGCATTTATGTGTTGACCACTGACTGTTTCTCTGATGTACTAACTTCCGAAACGACCGAACCCGCTTAGTCACATAGTGCTTCCGCATATGAGTCGATATCCGTCATAGACAGACCATATCGCTGTTAGTTGTAGGTGACGATTTTTGGTTGTCGCCCGTTCTGGAACACTTATGTGGACTGGGTTGCGCGCTTGTTCTTTCGTGCACTTTTCAAGAGCGCGCATGGTGCGCATGCTTCGACTGGTCATTACGAAGTTCTCGGACTTTGATGTGAAGCGAATCTACCGAAACCACCTGAAGCCCTTTTCGGACAAGACATCTGATATTGACTCTTACTGGGAGGTCTGTCCATACTGACCTCAATAAGAACGCTTGAATAGTTTAATTGAACACTTTCTGAAACAGTTCAATTGGTCACCTGTAGTTGCTCAGCTGACCCCTAGCGCAAGCCTCAACAGTGAACTTGGAACCTACGATGGCTTCGAAAATAATGGAGCGCTTTTTTGTCCCTCGAGCACTACTGAGCTTCTGGTCCTGAGGAACTCTCACCGGTTCTGTTCAAAGATGGAGATGAAACCCTCATTTGGTGCTTGTTTAACCTATTTGCCTCCGTCTGGGTGTCTCCCACAAAGTGTGAAGTCATGCTGACGGACGTACGGTCTTTGAACATGTCTCTAAGAGTTCAAAGGGTCACATGAAGTGGTGGAAAGCCATATGTATCTAGGACGTTGCATTAGCTATGACTGTAGTATGACAGACAAAGTCAATCCACGAGCCTCAAGTATCATAATTGGTCTTGCCAATTTGTGCCACTTGTTGCATCAAAACGGCATATCACCTGGTCCCAAGGGGTGCGTTTATCAGACTGCAGTTGTTGTGTAGCTGCGAAATTTGGCCAATTTATGTGGAGACTAACAGACATCTTTAGGTCTTTGACCCAAGATGCTTCAGAGCTGTAGCTGGGGTCGACTGGAACCAGCGAATTCGGGGTGAATTGACCAAGAACTGGTTTCTTGGTGAAGCAGAGAGTAGTTCACCCAAAGAATGCATCCTAAACTGTAAGCCACATGTTGCTCATACGGAGTTTCCTTACGGAGTTGTCTTCTGTGGCTAATTCGGAGTGGTGGAAACCGAGGGGTGGACAGAATTTGGCATGACAGAAGGGAATGAAGAGTGTTACGAAAGGTTTGTGTTCCGTTGGTGCTGTTTCCTTTCACGTGATCTCCATACGCTTGGCTGGATAGACTGAATGATACTGCGGCTATCCGATGTCAGTGGCATTCATGTTGTCAGTTTTCATCCAGATTGTCTAACTGCCTTGGAGTTGTTCACGGTATGCTAGCCCTAGGTCCCCCTCCTTGCTCCGTTTTCCTTCTTTCTATCATAAGGCTATATTCGAATAACTAGACTTTGTACGGCAGTTACACACTAGTGTTCCCATTTGGTGTTATCGTCAACAGTATTACTAAACACCCAGAGTAATGGGGCTGTTTTTCTACTCCTCCACATCCAACTTATTCCCAGTAGATCTCGAGATGTTTCAAAGTTCAGTCATATTTACTAGGCTATCGAGTCCCAAGTGTACAAAGGGATCACATTTCGTTTCAAATAAGCTGATGAGCCCAGTTGTTCCAAGATTTCAGTGTTATCGTGACGGACACGTGCCGCATGCTGTAGCGTCTTATCTACTATAAGTAATCCTGACACGGATTGTGGGATGAATGAAATCACACGGTTATGTCTGAGTAGGGAGCAGAGCCCCACGTTGTCAGTATGATGTTGGTGACTGGATGAATGATTTCTCAACCAGGATGAACATTGCAACGCAATTACCGTGCCACCAACAAGATAAGTAGGTAAGTTCCAGCGATGATCGGTGTTGTCTGTTTGGGCAGAACACATAGCATCTGACTTTGGAACATTGAGTTCATGAACTGCTCTCTCCTAACACCTTTCCGATAAAAATACAGCCGCAGATTCCGAATGAAATGTTTCATACGGTTGTGTGAGTCCCGTTTGTAGTGGCTTCATCGATGACTCCACAATGATCGCTTCTCGTATATCCCTTCAAATCCGGTTGACTTTATGGTCCGAGGTTGCATCTTTGCAGCAGAAAAAGTTAGAGCATTTGTCCCCGCTGCTACACTGTTCTCTTGCTGAAATAAAATATTAATGCTATGTTCTGTGACGAAACCTGGATGACCGTTTTTGGCCGGTTCTGTTAAAAGCTGCTGTAATTAGGATATTCAACTCCACCCCTGGTCTCGCGTTCATGCCTTTTATGCACCTTGCAAGGTGGGCCACCACGTGAATAACCACAAGCTGTTTAAGTCTAGCAGTGACAAGCTCGACGTCACGAGAATCCAATAAATGATTTGGAGCTGAATTTAGCCGTCAACAACGGCATGGTTTGTAACTTTCACACAGGTTATCCCAACTTTGTATCGTTTTTTTGGACATTGTATTCGTGTCTTGAAGTACAAATTGAAATGAAGGTTTTACCATGGTAAACTTTCTACCGCATATAGACACCGAAACGGAGAACAGTGATATCCTCAATTTACGAACTGTTTGACAAGCAGTGCAATTCGAGTCTGATCGTCTTACACGCGTATACGACTTCCCCAATTTTTACATTCAGCTCCCTCCTGTGCTTCCTCGTGTGATTTCGACACTATTTCCCAACAATCCCTTGGACTCAGACGACCACTCGGTTCACTCCGATATTGCGTTGATCATATGCAGCTTACCCCTTAAAAACTTTGCACTGAACCGCGCTGGCATGTTGGGCTATTTGCTCGGACGTATACAGGCTGCAAAGCTGGGGTCGACTGGAACCAGCGAATTCGGGGTGAATTGACCAAGAACTGGTTTCTTGGTGAAGCAGAGAGTAGTTCACCCAAAGAATGCATCCTAAACTGTAAGCCACATGTTGCTCATACGGAGTTTCCTTACGGAGTTGTCTTCTGTGGCTAATTCGGAGTGGTGGAAACCGAGGGGTGGACAGAATTTGGCATGACAGAAGGGAATGAAGAGTGTTACGAAAGGTTTGTGTTCCGTTGGTGCTGTTTCCTTTCACGTGATCTCCATACGCTTGGCTGGATAGACTGAATGATACTGCGGCTATCCGATGTCAGTGGCATTCATGTTGTCAGTTTTCATCCAGATTGTCTAACTGCCTTGGAGTTGTTCACGGTATGCTAGCCCTAGGTCCCCCTCCTTGCTCCGTTTTCCTTCTTTCTATCATAAGGCTATATTCGAATAACTAGACTTTGTACGGCAGTTACACACTAGTGTTCCCATTTGGTGTTATCGTCAACAGTATTACTAAACACCCAGAGTAATGGGGCTGTTTTTCTACTCCTCCACATCCAACTTATTCCCAGTAGATCTCGAGATGTTTCAAAGTTCAGTCATATTTACTAGGCTATCGAGTCCCAAGTGTACAAAGGGATCACATTTCGTTTCAAATAAGCTGATGAGCCCAGTTGTTCCAAGATTTCAGTGTTATCGTGACGGACACGTGCCGCATGCTGTAGCGTCTTATCTACTATAAGTAATCCTGACACGGATTGTGGGATGAATGAAATCACACGGTTATGTCTGAGTAGGGAGCAGAGCCCCACGTTGTCAGTATGATGTTGGTGACTGGATGAATGATTCTCAACCAGGAATGAACATTGCAACGCAATTACCGTGCCACCAACAAGATAAGTAGGTAAGTTCCAGCGATGATCGGTGTTGTCTGTTTGGGCAGAACACATAGCATCTGACCTTGGAACATTGAGTTCATGAACTGCTCTCTCCTAACACCTTTCCGATAAAAATACAGCCGCAGATTCCGAATGAAATGTTTCATACGGTTGTGTGAGTCCCGTTTGTAGTGGCTTCATCGATGACTCCACAATGATCGCTTCTCGTATATCCCTTCAAATCCGGTTGACTTTATGGTCCGAGGTTGCATCTTTGCAGCAGAAAAAGTTAGAGCATTTGTCCCCGCTGCTACACTGTTCTCTTGCTGAAATAAAATATTAATGCTATGTTCTGTGACGAAACCTGGATGACCGTTTTTGGCCGGTTCTGTTAAAAGCTGCTGTAATTAGGATATTCAACTCCACCCCTGGTCTCGCGTTCATGCCTTTTATGCACCTTGCAAGGTGGGCCACCACGTGAATAACCACAAGCTGTTTAAGTCTAGTAGTGACAAGCTCGACGTCACGAGAATCCAATAAATGATTTGGAGCTGAATTTAGCCGTCAACAACGGCATGGTTTGTAACTTTCACACAGGTTATCCCAACTTTGTATCGTTTTTTTGGACATTGTATTCGTGTCTTGAAGTACAAATTGAAATGAAGGTTTTACCATGGTAAACTTTCTACCGCATATAGACACCGAAACGGAGAACAGTGATATCCTCAATTTACGAACTGTTTGACAAGCAGTGCAATTCGAGTCTGATCGTCTTACACGCGTATACGACTTCCCCAATTTTTACATTCAGCTCCCTCCTGTGCTTCCTCGTGTGATTTCGACACTATTTCCCAACAATCCCTTGGACTCAGACGACCACTCGGTTCACTCCGATATTGCGTTGATCATATGCAGCTTACCCCTTAAAAACTTTGCACTGAACCGCGCTGGCATGTTGGGCTATTTGCTCGGACGTATACAGGCTGCAAACCGCGAACTTCATCCAACACATACCACTTCTCTGCCAGTCTACACAGTGGACAAGAGACAGCGAAACAAAATTCTCTCCAAGTGGTTTACGTCCGGCAGCGAATCTCCCAGCCTTGATATACTGCTTGCCCGGCTGCATGGTCTAGCCCCGCATCCCTCAGTTCTTTCCCATCTGTCTTCTCTGTTAAAAATCCCCGATGTTGACAGGACAACTCAAGGATCGCTTTTTTACGATCACGAAAAGACTTCGATGCGGTATGAACAATTTCTGCTCGCCAGTGTTCTAATAGATGCATACCTTTTTATGATTCATGGATTGTTGGGCGGGTCCGCCAAGTAACACTGAAGGTGAGATAATCGTTCTGGAGTTTTGTTTGTTGTTTGTTAACGACATGAAGCACGGTTATATAGCCCTGTTCATTGGGCGAGCCCTCCTCTCTGGTTTTGCTGTTTCGTCCGAAGCTGCATTTTGCGATTTGAACAAGTTCCTGCAGAAGCAGCAGTCTTGAGGATCTGTGGAGCCAATTGGATTTGAGCGTGGATTCAGCGAGGAGGACCAGGTGGTCGATAGTGTGTTGTGAACCGTGCGGTGGTTGGGAAACCTGCGCATCCGGCGACATCCGATTCATCAGTTCAAAGTTGCCAACTCCAAGCCGAATGACTTACGTATCAGATTCTCTGTGAAGAATCGATGACAATACAGGGTTCTATCCGATTATACGCACTGACATCCTGGGTTTGAGTTTTGTCGCACATATTTACACCCCCGTCGCATTCCATATTCAGGAGGACTGTGCAACGGAGACAAGCAATGGTTCGAGACTAAATAGGCCAACTCACGTTCCTATAAGCTTCACATAGGTCTGTAAGAATGAAAAGGGGCATCCCTCAGTTCGTTGTCATTAGATACCGCATATTTTACGCATCGTTTCACAAAGTTTGCATCCATTTTCGATGCTCTCCCCATCTGTCTGTCCTGTCAGCCACCTCATGATTGCAGTACTTCTCGTCTCTGAAGTCGTTCGCACCATCGGGAAGGGGGCTTGTTGTCATCTGTCGGGAGATAACTTCTCTTGTAGGGTGTGGGTCTATGTTGTCGCCGCGGCGAACACAGAACGTCACCGCGAGTCTGTATGCACTATATTGCTGATTCAAAAAGCCTGGTACATAGTTTTAAACATGGTACAATGAAGCCCAAAGCGATAAAGTGTGGATAAAAGAGGGTAAATTTGGTGGCGCTTCTGTGTCGTTATCGGTAGAGGATTACCAAAGCAGTTCAAAAGTAAACCTGGGTGAGAAGACTTGATGAGCATCACCCAATGGGTCAAAAGTCGCAAGATGCTTTACCATGTAGGCAGTCGCCTAGTTATGGCACTTGATATTTCTCGCAAGTGGGATTTTATGTTTGGACCGAGTGCAGGAAGTTGACATAGCCGGAGCTAAAATAGGGTGAAGAGGGCGTTGACCGTCACGTGACTTTTTTGGATGGAGTTGTAACAGACGTCAAAGTATTCTCTGACCATTAAGCTGAGGCACTTATTGAGATTTTACTGCACTTAGAAGCGCGTTTCTGTGACCTGCCTATGAGACAGTGATCCCCATCCAAAAGGCCGGCGAATATGACAGGAGAACAACAGGTCTGCTGAAGAAGAACACAGACAATAAAATTTTTGAAAATGATGATTCCAAGGTAGCTCAGTGATTAAGGCAAGAAAATACTGTCCGGAAAGTTCATGGTTTTTATCCAACTCCAGCATCTCGGCTGGTGCTGTCTAGGCTTGGGCGACCCGGCAGTATCTCAGCTCTCGTGCNTTTTAATCCAACTTCAGCATCTCGGCTGGTGCTGTCTAGGCTTGGGCGACCCGGTAGTATCTCAGCTCGTGCTTCCTCCGGGTAGCGTGACAGCAAGACACCAAAAAGATGTTACAACTGAACGGTTGTTTTTCTATCATTTATTGTGAAGAAGGTTTAAGGAAACGGATAGGAACATCACTCTGGAAGCATAGAAAAGGTCCCCGTGTTTCGACAAAAGCCTTTCGGCAGACAAATGAAGATAAATAAACTTTCCCTCAGTTGGACCGGCACTTTCTAACCTCTTTAGTTAGAAGGGGTGAAGCTGATTCTGAGGTCTTGAACCACAAATTGGGGCACCCGGGTATTGTCGCTGCTCATCCTGTAACTGACGTGATGACGTCAAGAATCAAACCTATTGTCGCCGTTTTTTGTACATGAGTTCAGCTCTGAGCCACCGCACAATGTTCATCCAGATGTCATCAATAGGGAACTTGATCAACGGCGATGGTAGCTCTTCTCGAGATTTCGAACGTTTCAACGTTTGAGTGCTCGTTATGAATTATCAGTTGTGCCATTCGTACATAAACCCCTCGATGTAGCTGCCACCCCATCCGCGTTGGGACCAGGGGAAACAATGACCTGACGATTGCCGTTCAATGAAGATATACACATTTTCACCTTGGACGGAAACCAACCCAGTCCTCACGAATGTAGTGCTCTAGCTAGGGAGCAAGCCAGAGACGAATGATGAGAACCGTCAAGTTAGGTGCAGCAGCAGTCGCTGCGTTTGGAACAATCTGAATAACTGTGGCGGAATCCCAGTCACTCCCAACCACCAAGGCACTTCATCTCTTTGGTGGATTTTACTAGTGCTCATAAGGAACCCTCGCAAGAGCACTTGGTTTCTTGTTACTTCTTCAAATTGGAAATGAAAAACTCAGACTAAGTCATCCAAACGATCAGAACCTCTGATACTTTGACAGAAACGCTAGGGAGGGGGGAGGGAAGACAAACACAGCGCTCAAACGCACCTGAAGTCAGTTGACCAATGGTCAGCTGAGTTCACCTAAATCCAGGGAGTCCTAAGGTAGCAGATGTTCCCCTCTGAATACAGCGGGGAATTTTGGGGCGACTGAGATCCATGGCTTCCGTGGACGTTAGCATCCGTGAGTTGTAAGTACAGAAGATTGTCTTGGATGCATTATCTAATTTTGAGTGGGGATTAGCCTGGAGAACATGCTTGTCCATCCATGAATCCACCGTTCGATTTGTTGTTTTGGTGATCGGTCGGGCAATTTGTCGTTTCAATCATCTTCGGCTTTCGAACGCATAAAAACCTATGTGTTTTTTTGTACGCATTTCGACCCACAGTTGCAAATGAATCCGCAAGTGCAGTCCGAGGTGGCGGAGATAGTTGTGGGTTTCTTGGCTGGTGGTGTGGTGGCCAAACAGTTTAGTCAACAACGCAAACCTCGCCACCTCGTGGTCGCTGCTCGTCTACTGCATTAGTGTTCGCAGTGTTGTTTCTTTCAATCGGCGGATGTGCTTAAGGGAGTTTCCTTGGGGTCAACACTTGGCATGTTCAACGGAATACTTTGTGTGAGAAGTTCGATTTTGGAATCTGAAGCATCCCTCGAAAATGTTCTAGGTCTGTGTTTAAAGAGTCCTCACTAGAGCTTGTCTGTGCTTGGACCCAGTATAGGTGGCAAAGTGTGGATAACGCCCCCTCCACGTGAGTTTCCTGCGAACTGATACCTTCAAACTAACCTCTGGATATTTGTTTATGGAAACCTCAAAAAGGAAGACCAGCTTCGATTTTTCCGTCGAATAACATATTTAAGTGATGCATATTCAGAGCATTGACAAGCTCCGAACAGGGGATGACGTTCACACAATCGCATGTTATATTCCGTTAGAAGCGCTTCTCACTTACGGTCATAACCAAGTCGACAAGTAAGGCTTTCAAGCGGCTTTCAATCAATACGTCATGAATAAGGATTTATGCTTGTCCTCGAAAACGAAACTGCACATTTTTGGTTCACAAGAGCGGCAGGGCTTTTAGGTGATGTGTTTCGATTAGTGACTGGAGGCTGTTGTTGTCATAAACTCATAAAAAATTTACTCCCATCAACTGACAAGAATTCAACACTGACGGGAGCCTCGAGTGACTTTCACTCTCGTATGCTCTGAGGCTGCGGGGCTGGGTGATATATAGCGAGACCTCTGAATGTTAGCAGAATTGTATGCATACTGTCTGGACTAGGGACTTTATAGCATTCGGAAGAGGAAGCTCCTCAGCGATTTCGTTCATCTGTGGACGCTTGAACCTTACGAGCAAGGAGTAGGCACACTTGGTGTAGAAGGCGAATGGAACCGTTTGTTAAGTTGTTCAGCTCAGCGATCTGCCTGTATATGTAGACAGTATGTGAGTCCTACATCTTCCTCAGCAAGGAAGGACTCCTATCTATGGGATCAACTGGTACAGTATTTGAAAGCTTCTTCACGTAGACGCCATTTCCACTTCAGAAACACTGAGGAAACCAAGTTCCTCTGTGATTCTTGAGGATGCTTTCTATCTTCTTGCGGGTGTGGTTTAGTTCGCCGTCTGCAGAGAGGCGTCGACGGTATTTTAGTAGATCTGAGGAGCTTGGGGGGGATTCCTGCGTGGCTATTCATTAACCACGTGTTGGCGCAGGCTGCTCCAAGCTACTATGTTTTTCTTCACCGGGGGTAGATCATTTATGGATCTAGTTGCTATGTGTTTGAATGTGCAAGTGGGCACCTCTATTACTCCGCTATATCTCGCGCACTCCCACTTCCCGTGACCTAAAACCAACGTGTCCCAGGTACATGGTTCATAGCTGATGAACTGATTGGCTGGTTAGGCAGACTTAGCACACTTGCACTCAATTGGGTGGTCCACTTGGACTGGACTCGATGTGCATGGACAACGGTGTTCAAGTCCTTCAGCTGTCTGCTGACCACTGACTGTTTTAATGCAGTACTAACCGAGGTCATCAAACCACATGATGCCCTTCAACGGCGAGCCAGCCTGGGACCCAAATGGACCACATCAAGATCAGCTACGGGCGCCACGGATCAGTAATGAACGGCTGCTCGGTTTGGAATATCCGTGTGGGTTCTGACGATGAGCTCTTTTGGTGTCGCTTTTCTCTTTGCCTTCCAGGGCCGCGTAACGAACGGATAACTAGCTTAGCAACTGAGGGACTGGAAAATTCCGAAGCTACACGAAATTATCAGAACCGCCTTCTGGGGCCTCCTCAAAATACTTCACCGACGGATATCATGTCTTACTGGGACGATATCACTACATTCTTGCACAATGCAGGAATTTCCGCCTATGATATGGCGCAGTTAGGTCCGCCAAAGCACTGGATATAAAACAAAAAAATCGTTCAGCTGTAGCACCCTTTCGGTGCCTAACTGCCATGCCACACGAAGAAGGCACGAGGGCTGGGATACTGCCAGGTTGCCCAAGCCTAGACAGGGGAAGTCGAGAGGTAGAGGTTGGGTTCGAACCACGGACCTTCCGGTCAGTAAATTCGCGCTCTAACCACTTGGTCCATCTCGCCCCCATCAGACCAAACAGTGGGGCTGCTTCGATCTAAGGGGAACGTTCCAACCGGCCCCATATATAACGCAGCCCAATGAATTATCGGACGTCAAGTCAAACCTAGAGTGGGTGCTAACCATGAACCTTGGCGGGCTCAGAAGGCTAAGGAAATGGAAGGGGCTCAGAAAGCGGGAAGTACCCGAAGATTGTTCCAGTCGATCCATGCAGCCAGTCCAGGGCAAACACTGGTGAACGAAACAACCAACGATCAAAGTGGCACGACCGTCTTCAGTGAAGGATGCGTTGACAACTGAGCCGAGAATTTTATTTAAGATTCCATGTGGCTACCTGTCACTACGTCGGCTGGTGAACCTGAAACCTTCTACGGCTCTCGGTCCGAATGACCTCCCACTCGCACCGTTCAAGGCCGGAGTGAAACCCACAGTCAGCGCTTACCTGATCTTTACCTTCATTTGAGAAAAGGCGACTGTCTCAGACAACCGGGAAGAATCGGCGTTAGCGCCCATTCTTAAACAGGACTCGTAATGAGTGTGGCAACCACAAGGGGACCAGCTTCATTCCGCAGTTGTCTGGGCTATATTTTTTCCTCCAAATACATGTAAATAGTTTGGAGAGGCATTGACTGGGGAATGCGCCTCAGTCCTTGAACATGGCAGATGGAAGGTCGTTGGGACTGGGGGTACAAGGGAGCTTTGTATGGATGTACATTCAAACACTTCTGAGGCTGAAGGGGGCTCCACATCCACAGCTCGTGTTTTCGTCGGAGGACGACAGCACGGATTAGAATTGGAAGGTGGTCAACCGAAGTGTTGTTCGAAGTATCTTGCCAAACGGTTCAAACGTTGGTTTTTGGATGTCAGGTCCGTCGTGGTCCTTGGTGATTTCGCTGACAAGAGGCTTCTGATGACCTGACGAATCAGGTGAAGCCCTCCGCGGACACTTCCAGCATTTTTCGGCTCTCCCATTTTTCAACCTGGACCCACCAAGCTTCGCGGTGTAGGTGAATATTCAGGTTTACCTGAAGTCTAATGATGCGTCGAGTTGGATTATGCTTGCGACCAGGGGGCCTCTAGCAGAGCCAAGGTTCTTTCAGAGATTCATTGCTTGGGTCGCACTGCAGGCAGAAGCCCCTGCACCAAGTACGGTTTTGGATGTCTCTCTCCAATGATGGTTAATATCTGATATTGAATCAACAGGCATGCGCTTAAGTGGCGTATGGGTGGTGTAGCTTATTGGTCCACGAGGTTCGCAATAGCCAAGCGGCGCGCGTGCCTAAAACAAGCCTCCCAATAAACGCGCAGCACGATGTGGTGTTCGGCGAAGACCAGTCAAGCGGGTGGGATTCTGGCGACAAGCTCTACACGATTCCCAATGTAGCGTATCCCACTGCAGCAGCTTCTAATCCGGGATTTCGTCAAGCCTGTTAAGTCGACTGTTCACTGTCTATCGTGTTTGGGATCGCGTTTATGGACGAAACTTCCTTAGCAGAGAATCTGAGTAGCGGAGTATTTAGTGGAACCGCAATTTCCCTCCAGCTTTTGAGGTTCAACTCTCCGAGTCAAGTCAAGTACTTATACATACATGAATTTTCAGCGTACATATTTGCTACTGTATTTTTATTTAATTGATGAAGTACTTCCATATACTGTTGTGTGGAGCTAACCCCACTCATAGGGTTTCTGAAAACTCTTCGGTAGCACACGAACGCTAGACACCGATGCATCGCGATATCTCGAATATCGTACCACTGAAACATGAGGTGGCCGGGCGTAGCCTATTCAGTTGAAACAGACCGTCATAAACGAGAGATTCAGCTGGATCCATTTGAGTCTCCTATCAAGACCGAGTTCGTGTACAAACGAGAGCACTTCGATATACGTTAAGAAATTCGCCTGATTTGCTTGTCACTGAACCCCTCACAAAAGTAGGCGGGACATGATGTTGTCACGCAGTGGGAATAAATAGAAAGCGGCCCGAGCAAAGAATAACAGAAACACGCTAATTCGACTTTTTTGCCAGCAAAAGCTTGTCGTTGGTGCGGGTTTTTGAGGTAAACCTGGTTTTAGTGAGCGACTGGCGAAGAGGGCGACGAACGTCTGGAGGTAAGATTTTACTGACCTGACAGTAATGTGGTAGTCGTTTTCAAGACGTTGCGCGAAACGACAAATGGACGATAGATACACTGGAGCAAAATACATGCATTGATACACCTGTGAAGGGAATCAACAGGAACAGAAGACGTCTTCGGTCTCAGCATAAGAAGCAGAAGACGAACTAATTTCACTCGATAGGGTCACACCCAGTTAGTTGATAGTGGAATTTTTGAGTAGAGAGACACTGAAACAATGAGGGGTTGCTGGCTACTGAGCAGATCAGTATAATGTGGACCGGGAGGCTAGGGAGAATAGTCTTGGCATTTCGAGAGATTAAGGATTAGAGGGCGGTCGCCGGACCAGCTAAAACCTTCATTCAGCACACTTGATGGCTCCGGTTTTGATCGCGGCAGCTGAGATCGATCACTCTGCTACGAACGTATTTGCATTCAGTGAGAAAATCAGGGCTGGGCATGTCTTTTATTTCCGATGGGACGGAAAAGATGGGAACAACACCTTTGGGGAACATAAGAAGTTATTCGGAGCATTATCTCATTTGTCCATCTTACCCGTCAAAGACAAGGCATTCTACTCATCGTGCGAAGGTAGTATGGAGAGGCAGAGTACTGCTTCTGTTTTAACAAGACCATAATTTAGTTTTTTTTCGATATGTACGAGGTTATTATCCTCAGCCTAACATCAATGTCCAACACTGATGCTTTGCTAGGCTAGTTGTTCAAGTCCCAGGATTACGTTGCTTGTGTTTAAGTGGTAACAGAAGCACAGACACTCCGCAGCCTACTGTCCAGTACCTTCTCCTCTCCTTTCATTCACTCATTATTCGATTTTCTCGTTGAATTCTTTGCAGGCCAGGGCGGCGTTAGTCCACTTGGATCAAAACGGCGTCACACCTGCTTACTGTGAAACAGCCGGTCTACTGTTCCGGCCCGTATCGTTTGGACAAACTCCGAAGGCGAGAACAACATTAGCTGATACGATTGGATACAGCCAGCACGCTCTAGTCCTGGGTTTCTTGTGCGCCAGTCTCCTGCCCTCTTCAAATCCAAACTCGCTTGCTTTTCCATGTATTGATGAATACAGCCTATCTTCGTGGGTTGGTTACCGAGCAGAAGATTGGCCTCGCGTTGTCCAGGAAGCCCTTCAAAATTACCCGGATGCCTATATTCGACTGACTCCCCCAGTTAGACGTTCCATACCAGTTCGAAATCACACAGAGGACATTTTGAATGTAAATTTGCACTTCAAATCCGACACAATCATGTCTACGTTTGACTCCCGCAGTACGCAACACCGGGACCGCGTTTCTATCCAGTTCTTGTTGTCTCGTTGTTTATTTTACTGCTTGCATTACTTTTTCGGTAGAGACTATCAGTGAAGTAGCTTTTGCACTGCTGTACTTACGAAATGCAGTTTATTTTTTTACATAGAATGTTTTCTAGATGCTCATCTCGCTTGTTTGTCTGAAGATCAAGCTGAAGATTGGCTTCTCCCTTCATACAGACTGGTGATATACCTGTAAGATCTGGGTTTCTGTTACTTATATAGGAGCAGATACGTTCGTTGAAGCTAGGGCGGCCCTGCGCTTCTGCTAAGAGTTGGTCCATTCGGTCGAATCCCATTCACAATATAAGCGATGCACCCGTTAAAAGTAATGTAGGAACACCGGATCCGTCTGGCGGCTGGCAAAGGATTCAATGTGAAACACTAGGACGGAATGTCTCAGTTAGTCTTGGGATACGAACGCTGTGCTATTTCCGAATGACTGAATCCATCAAAGCTACGTTCATTACTTGACAACCAGTATGACACCTCCTTAGCTAAGGTATACATCTCCCGTAGTCGGGCGTCTACGGAGTTATTGAATACCACTTAAATTCCATGACTATAATGCCTCAGCTCAGTTCTTGTCAAAAGATTCACCGAAGGTGAGCAACATGTATTAAACGCCCAGAGCCTGATAAAAAACACAGCGTGTTTGTTCTATTCAACGTGTATGAGGCGGCAACATTCTGAGGATTCCGACTCCTGGACGCGCCATTGGTAACCAGCATCCGGTGGATACTGAATTATGATGGGCTGTTGGGTCCACACTTTCGGCCAATCACAGCTCAACTTGATGCTGGTCCGAGAAGCGGCCCGATCTTCTGGCCAATCGCATGCGGGATAGGCCTCTTGGTCGTAGCAGAGCCCAACTGCGAAGCGGGGCGGGATTTCGCCTAATAATGACAGACGCACTTATTCTCCTGTCAGGCCATCAAACTCAAAGCGATAGTGCGCCCACGTGGCAGATAACCCCAAGTCACGACCGAGTTCATGACCACAAGAATAGTGATCAATGTACGCGTCAAAACCTCAAGCAAATGTCCGGTCGCAGATGAACTAACATAAGCCGTACTCTTTCCGGATGACGTGAAGTTGAGGAAAGCTCGATACATCCGGGGTGAATTCCCACTCCAAAACCCAGCAGAACTTAAGCATGTTATACCTAACGACTTTTCCGCTAACCATTTTTTTAAGCAGCGTCTGTCCTTTTACATCACATTCGTATACATTCAGTTCTCATTGCTTTGTGAAAACTCACCCTATAGGCGTAGAGAACTTTTGTTTACTTAACTTCGATTCGCACACGAGCCCAGACTGTAAAATGTACCGAGTACCTTTTAGCCGTAGGACTCCACACGAAAGAACGGTTTTGGCTGGTTCAGTGGGTCTACTTTCTAAACGGACAGAGCTGCGCATGGATTCATGTACTCTGGGATTTCAGGGTACTTTAAAATAAGTCTCCCGGTATTCAGCCGTTTGACGGCGACACTTGGAACTGGAGAGGAAAGGCTCAAACTGCCCAATCACGTCAGTACCGCCTAACCAGCTGTCGTACAAAACTGACACAATGTCAGTGTCGTTGAATAGCGGCCAATCAACAGTTACCATTACTGAGGTTTTCCAATGCCAGACTGAGAAAATTCGCAACATAATGGATAGATAAGTGAATGTACAAAGTACCTTTCGTACTGTTAACGAGTGCACCCTACCCGAAAACAAAACCGGAAAGTCTAAATGCGACATAAGATCACGTGTACACGTTGGGAACCGAAAATGGACTGATTGTCCAATCAATGTGGCCACAGCGATTTGGCTCGGTACGGGTATGGTTGAGCAGGTAAAAAAAGTAGCGTTCAGCTGTAGCACCCCTTCGATGTCTAGCTGCCGTGCCAACAGCAGGAGGCACGACGGATGAGATACTGTTAGGATCCGAAAGCCTAAACAGGAAAAGTCGAGTTTGAACCACAGAACCTTCCGGTCCGTAAGCTAGTGCCTTAACCACTGAGCTATCTAAAGCCCATTGAGCAGATCTTTCGGACGGGGTACTGTGATACGGAAACTTTCCACACTCCCCACAGAGAAACTAGGTAAATCCAGTACCCCCATTTTGGGACACCAAATCAACAAGCGTGGATTATAATCAGTAGGCGTGTTTTGCATTGATTACAAGACTGCTGTGTACATCATACCAGTCATCTACAAAGTAAAGTCAAATCGTTTTGTGTCGAACAAGAACTTGAAGTAGGGTGGACATTGCTATGGGGTGGGGGGTTGGAGGAAAACTGCGTTAGTGAATTGCGAAATAGCTCATGATTAGGACGCGTGCTGAGTAACGGTTTATCGTTCCAGTAGGAAGAAAAGGAGACGCAGGAATAGCGGCTTCATGTGATTAGGCCAAGGAATGAGATCACCCTGTAGGCATTATAGGTCACGGATAAGAGGTCTGTCATTGTCTCCTTCCGCGACCGCGCCCACGACCCCGGCGACCTCGGCCTCTGGTGGAAATCGTCTTCGCGACCGGTAAGTCTCGTGTTGAAGGGCTGGAGAAACGAGCTGGTCGCCCCCGACCTCGACGCGGCGTACAACGGATTTTTAAAGGAATCTCATCGTCCGACGGTTGTGTTTCTTCAACATCTTGTTCGCTTGCTGTTGCCGAGGTTTCCGGCAAAGTCGGAGTGGTCAGGCTGTCAGAAAGTTTGTTATCTTCTGTTGGGTTGCTCACTGGTGTCAAAGGAGCTAGGACAGAACTGTCAGGCTCGGATTTTACATGGGTTAGTTCCTGTTCACTCACAAATTTTGTGGACTCTTCATCGCTGGTATTGACCACTTCCTCCGCGCCTTTTAAGGTTGTCGTGGCTGAAGCAGGTTCTATATTTGAATTTGGTGCCATCCTGGATGAAGGAGAAGGGAGTGGTAATGGATTATAGAGAACAAAAAGCGGTCTATTCGTAACAGCATAATTCAGTCTTCAAAGCTGATGCTCTTGGGGGAGTTATGCTAAAATAGCCCCAGTCCAACACTCGGTGGGTCTACATTCATCCATTCTCCTCAGAAATTGACCGCAAACGTTGGTTGGTTCACTTTTGGTAACTGTAACAGGACGGGGTATCCAAAATGTGTAATGCTTAGCGACTGGGATTGCCCTAGAAACACAAAACAAGGCGTAACGTAAATGGTTTGAGCTTCTCTCTGGAGCCAACTGAAAATTATACTATTCCGTGTGAAAGTTGGTACCACTATTCAGTGAGGCTTGACGGATTTTACAATTCGACAACTCACCGAATCAGATCATCCAAGCGGAAGGAATGGCGGAATTGGTTGTAGAAGTCCCGAATGAAACTTTCTGTTTTCGAACCGATAGTCCTTGCAATCTGAGCAAAGTTTGTACCATATCGGGACATGGCGGTCAGGACCAAAGCCAATTCTGTCTTGGTCCACCGATAGGAAATCTAAGCGTATGAGGAGTAAACGAAAAGGGAGGTATGAATTCGACCATGAGAGTAAAGAAGCTTGCCGTCCAATTTCAGTGTAAATTCACACGAAGGTCAAGCGCAAACCTGGTCGAGTTTGGGCAGTTGTTCCTCTTCTTACAATTACAAAAAATGGAACTTGATCAGATTCCTTATTCAGAACCAACTGGAGCAGTTTCAAAGGCAAATATCCAAGAGTTTGTGGTGGACGGGTGTCTTCTGTGCCTCCGAACTGCTTCATAAACGTTCTATCTTGCTCAATAATCCGTATACTGATGGGGTCAACAGCAAGGCCCTATCCGATTGACCCAACTTCGGCCGATCAGTGCACGGCATGATTCTTATAGTCCACATTCACCGATCACATAAACGAAATCGATAAGCTGTGTTCACTTCCAGCCCTCGCACTTACAGAGGAAGTACACGTCCAGAGACGGACACAAATGGCGCACATACCATCGCAATGTGATCCCTGTTCAATGAACCGTGTAAAAACTGGCTTAGGCAAACTACAAATGGGCTGACCTTTCGTTGCTGCCTGCTTCGCTCCTGTAGTGGATATTCACCGCGTTTCACATCTGGGTGAGATCATGTCGCTACAGGCACCTGCGTGTTCACCTACATCCTAGGCTCAACATTAGACGCAGCCTCGCATTTTACGCAGCTGAGTGGAGAACATTAGCGAAATTTGAACCACAGCGTTTGTCGAAAGTCAAGCTCAATTTCTGACACAGTGGAATCCTTGCAAAGTAGCTACGGTATACCCTGAAAACTTCCATTCATTAGTGATAACACGGATACCTCACTGCCATAAAAAACACAAAGTTCACTTGGCCATATTTAAAACTCTTTACACCTGGAAGGTGTAAAGTGTAACTGTAAAATCGTGTCGTCAAACCCGAACCACACACTTGGAGGCGAACCGATCGATATGTTAGATAAATTCGCCTATCAGAGTAGCTACACAAGTCTCTGTGGACTGGTGAAGAATGAACTCAACCCCCAAAGGCCAGGACTGTGTTTGCAACATGTGATGTGGCACCGATGTGATATTAATTAGATTGTCAAGGATAGAGTATATACTGTTGTGGTTGTCTGAGTTAATTTCTGAACTGGAGACATGGCCTTCTCGTGGATACCTTCAAAAACTCTGTCTGACTATCTGTCTGTTTTCCAAACAGCACAGGTCTGATGGGAAAACATACGATCAGTAATGCTGAGGTGCAGCTAATTTCGGTGATGCATCAAAGCTGTCATTCCATTACTGTCCTTATTCTTGGTAAACAAAACTTTGGCAGCTGGAGGCACCGTGCTGCGGTACAGAGTTTATAGCTAAATGACTGAACCGAACTCAACCTTTTCCGTCATGACTTATGCAAGTAAGTCAAGATAAGAGCGGAAACAAGCCGAACCGTCTGTGCGCAGGGCTGCGACCTCTGAGCCCTAGTCGCGTCAGCTGAATCAAAACTAATCGGTTACGAAATACCCTTCATTATGATCTACTAAAACAGCAGCTCTCCGCAACTTCTGGACAACCTTTTTTCGCGTTAGTCTTCCTTTCAGAGTAGAATGATCGAAGCTGTACTGTCGCATCGAGTGTACATAAATCAGGCACAGTGTACCGAAAGAAAACCAACAGAAGAATTATTACAGATCACCAAATCCCCATTGGGGACGAAATCATAGTTTGTATGACCACGAATGAACACACAAAACCACCTACCAAACAGGTCACATTTGTTACAGTGAAAAATATCAGTTTGGTTGTCCTAGAAACGTCTGATAATGCTGAATGAGCAAATGAGTAAATCACTCAGAAGGTTAGGACTTACTTCCGGGAAGCCACACTCGGGCTTTAGTCCACGGATTCTGCTCAAAAGTGATCGAGCACGGTTTTCCACTGCCTGTTACGAAGAAAGAGGAATAAGCAATGACAAACAGTTGGCGGACCTCATTTACGACAAGGCGATCAATACAATCCAAGATGACCCACAATAACGGCAGCTTATTATTTCAGCAAGTTGTGAATAAGCTGATCGTCCACACCTATCATTGGTCTCTATTCAGTTAGCTGCCTAACTTGGAGTTCAACTGTGGTACGGTTAGAACAATCTGGCCCACACGAATGACAGAGGCCAGACGATTCTAAACAGCGTTGTACAGTATATAGTTCTACGGAAAAAAACCGTTCGGCCGTAGCACCCTTTCAATTCCTAGCTACCATGCTATCCGAAGGAAGCAGTAGGGCTGGGATAGTGCCAGGTTGCCTAGGTCGGGATGCAGAGGTCGGGTTCGAATAACGGACCTTCCGGTGAGTATATTCGCAGTCTAACCACTGGGTCATCTCACCCCTAGTTCTAGAGATATCACCTAGATAAAAATACCCTATTTGCGGTTCTCAAAAGACATACAAAAGGTGTGTAAAGAGTGGTGATAAGACAGATGTGTGAAATTTTCGTTTGGCTATCCGAGTTCCTTTCAGAGTATGCACTGGCTCGAAGCTGGAAGAATTTACCATCCGAAATCGAATCGGCTGATTCTAGTATGTGATCGATTGAGAGCGAATCACATGGGCCATTGAGCTATCCCGGTGGAGTTCGATGTTGAAAGTATTATGACACGTGCTATTGCGGATCAGAATGATGGCAGTTCAACATCGAATTCCAACAGACTCTTGATTATGGCAAATTGTACATACCTCGGTAGTTGTATTAGCTCTGACGGGAATATGTCTGATGAAGTCATTGGAAGAATCTCAAAAGCTCGAATCACGTTTGCTAAGTCGCGTCACAAAGCAATACCGCTAGATCTTAAGGGTTCATAAGGCTACAATAAGGGCTGCGTTATCGTATGGGTGCGAGACGGCCTCTGCGGACAGATGATGTGAAGTGTCGTCAGGTTTTTTACCAAGGGGGCCTCAGAAGCGTTTCCGGTTTTGAATGGCGTCCGCGTGTTAGCAATGAAGTGATTGAAAAGTGAGTATTTGGTTGTGCGCAGAGGCTCCAAACGCGGGAATCATCCAGCATCATTAGCTGCGGTTGCTCGGTCATGTGCTACGCATCCCCTAACACTGTCTACCGAAGCACGTGTTGTCCTCTGTGCCTCCTTCAGAATGGCGTAAACTGCGAGGTGGACACCGCGTAGCTTGGCCGAAGGGCGTGAAAGAGATCACGAAGAGTTTGGGTGTTGGATAAGGTCCTCGTGACCCCACCTGTGCTTGGCTGGAGACGTTGCACGAAATGGCGGCTAATCGATGTCGGTGGTGTCCGTGATGCCAGTTTCTTTCCCGACTGTCTGATTGGGCGCTTGGAGGTGTGGGCACATAGAATGCTTGATACAGGCCAGCACTAGGTCTCCTCCCTCATCCACTCTTTTTCTCTTCTTTTTACTCTAGAGCTTTGGCAATGAAGCGTCAGTGTCAACGCTGGTGTTGTTGTCTTTGATGATGACGATGAGACTCTAGATATGATCGTATGACAAATTCTCAGAGGCCAAAGTGAGTGTTCGACTACTAGGAATAAGAGAACTCAATGACATGAAGCCCCACAAATAACAAGTCCCACTTGATCAGGCTATTAATATAAATTTGGCCGTCTAGTGATTTTTACTCAGCCACTTCGGACAAGCAGGGCTATTGGTGGTAGATTTGTCTTGGATGTCTCGTTCCAGTTCGGGTTTCGTGCCACTCTTGTTCGGACGTGTCGCTTCTGCAGAACCAAAGGCGCCTGAGATGACCACGGTCATTTCGTTCAGCGAGACTTCTACGATAACTCCGGCACCAATGCTTTCCAGCTTAGCTGTGGGTTTACTTTTGATTCGATGACAGGATTATCATATCAGAAGGATTATCATCCTTGTGGACTGATTCAAAATTAACATTCTGGTGGCCCCAGTTTTGTGGTTATGGGGAGCATCAGCCTGAAGTAGATATTCACCAAAAGGCTGGTGGCTAACCTACCCCCTACATAAAATTCCTCATCCGGCGGCATCAGTCGAGATTTGGGGAAGCCATCAGGACGACTGAGTGTTGAAGGTCGTGCGTCCGTCTGCTCTGTTTAGGGTCACAAGACACAGTTTACTGACCTGGCTAGTCACCTCTCAACTTCCTCTGTCTAGGCTTGGGCAATCTGGCAGTATCCCAGCCCTTGTGCATAGCCGCTACGCGCCGGAAGGGCTGAGCGATTTTTTTAGGGAGTAACATTCTTATGAGGAATGTTGAAATGCATCGGTGTAACCAGACGCTACTGTCATTAAAGCACGTCTGCAGTGGCCAGAGTTTCTTGGGAACTCTACCACAAACTGTATTCCCTCACCACAGACTCGCTCAGTGGGTTCAAATGCGGTCACATAGTTGACAAGTCGACTGGACCGCGTTCGCCATTCGAGGGCCTTCAAATAATTTATCAACAGGAAGCTCAGCGTGACTCATCGTTATATTGGAATCATGATTCTGCGCATATATATTCGGACACGTCATTCACAATCTGTGTCAGGAAAAGTCCAACCATTCTTGCAATTACAAGTGAAATTTCAGTATACAAGTTAGTCGCAATTCCTACAGGGAAGATATTTCGATGAGTTCACATTCAAACACTGATCCACGATACTATTTGGCTCCACCTTGTGTACGGTAGACCAGAAGCTACCAGAAGTACCTTAGTCGCACTAGTGTGCTCAAGCGTCTCGACCGTTCTGTGCAATACAACTTCATAGAAATAAATACTGAGCCCTGTTTTACGCAGCAAAAGTGGAAAACCCGAGTAATGAATCGGTTGAACCACTAAAGCACATTACTGGATTTTAATGGTCCTGTAGGGATTGGAACTGAACCCACAAGACAGAAAGACGCGTTTATGAAAATGGGTTCCCAGAGTGTGTTATTTTCAGATAACTTGTGTACTCGTACTTTCAAGCCCCAGCAACGGAGGAATGTTTGGATCTCTCTTGGCACCCGGGGTGAATGAAATGTCCGGGTGTACACACTCACAGCTGTTGTTCCAACAGGATGATGCATCATCAAAATACACGCTTCCTGTGCGACAATAACTGGAGGGTCCACAATCGGACGAGGTGGTTCAGTAAGCTGGTCGTCGAGACAGGTACAATCACAGGTTAAAATAGTGCACTTGGACTGCCAACGAATTGGATTAAATTTTGACTCATCCAGAAGGAAAATTTATGGTAATTTCGTCGTCAAGAGAAAAACGAACAGTGGCCTAGGAATTGGTGGTGTTCGAGTTATCGTGCAAGTCCCGGTGAGTGGAATGGTTATAGGTATAGCCAACGTGTTTGATTTTGCGGATATGGTGTTGGCGAATGAGAGGCCCTATCACAGCAAGCCTCCAAAAATACCAGATATTGAACATCAATCAATCCGTTTTATATCACTACAGTGGATTGTGAAAAAGAGTCTGGCAAAAACTGCGATCAAGCACAAAATATACGAAACACCGAATCCATATTGACCGCCCGATACGAACCGAGTAGCGAATACGAAATGGATGGGGGGTTGGTGGTGTAGCTGGTGCATTTGTGAACAAGGTCGATACCATTAGGTCTCGTTATTCCACATAGCCCAGAAACCGCAATGATATGCTTTAGGTTGAGCCCCTGGAATGGACAGACAAGCTAGATCATAGAGATCATTTTCAAAAACCATTTCACCGAACGGGCTTGTTGGTCGTTAAGTTTCCGACCCTCTTCAGGCCTGGCGGACCTGCATTCACCCATTCTGATTGATTACCTAACCCGCGTCACCGGATCACTCGAACCGTAGATGTTGTATAGGCTCATCTTGAGGCACGATTGTTTGGAGCCGTTTCCAAACTCCCGTGATTATGTAACAAAAGGTTAAAAGATTCAATTTTGTCTTGCGGATTTCCAAGCTACACTAGGAAAGTTGTCCAGAGCATACCCAAGGTGTACATTGACCAGTTGTAGTAGAGAACACCAAAGAAGATAGCCATCATGAAATTTTCGTACTTCAAGAATTCGAAGGTTAAGGAAACCAAGAACCAAGCGATAAAAAAACCGAGCGTGCGGAAAGTAACCCACGGCTACCAGCAAGGCGGGATCATTAAACTCTATTTTTACCAAATTCGTGTTCCGGCCGAATGGTACTTTGCCCTAAAAACTAAAGAGGGAGCGACTATCTACAGGATTGACTGAGAACCGATGAAAGATGATGCACTGCGTGTATCACCACAAGCAGGACTATCGAATTTGTGTGGGACTACTGGCTGCCCACAACTGCCTGTGGCACCGCCAGACCTGTTGGTAGTGACCAACGGATTGTCCACTGGAGAGATTGGCACGTGTCAGACGACTCTAGTCTCAAGTTTGAAAATTTGTCCAGAAAGTGCTGACGAAAAGACCGTCAAACTCGCTTATTTAACAAACCGCGTGGCCAGAAGTGAAAGAGCTTAGAACGATCGAGGAGCTCAGGGTCTTCACTGTAAACTTCAAGTTCTATCTACGAAGATCTAGGTTGCATCCTGATTTGCAATTGGACAGATATTGTTCCTTTTTGTTCCATCTTTTGGGTTACGCTCATGAAAGGGATACGAAATATTGGTGGGCTAACTCTTGGTTTCAAATATATAAAGACTCGGAAATACTTGAAGTATTTAGGCGAGAAAATATCAAGTAAACAACTACCAGAATGGGAGTATTGTGCATCCGGGCTTCATCAAACTCTTCAACTATTCGCCGTCTGAATCCGAAACAACCTTGATATTGTCTAGTGCCTTAGAAATCCACGTGAATAAACGAACTTGACCCGAACAGCACACCAGACGAGATAATAAAGAAACGGTTAGTTGACCGACTACATAAACAGCCGACGTAAGGCTATGCACACAAATTGAGAGTAGGTAGTACCTGCACTTGTTGAAAGAGTTCAGAATCAAGACGCTCGGCTGAGGATAGTTCCAGTTCGCGCTCCTCCGCGTGTTGGGAATCCGGAGTGGTGATGAAAGAGAGGAATTCGGCGTGGTCGTAATGTACACCAGAGGGCAGTGTGTGCTTGGAAGAGCTGTTTCAAAAGAGAAGATGGATCCGATCTAATCAAACGGTTAAGATGAAAATGAACCGCTGCGCAATAACGTCGTGATCTATTCCGACGACGAAGAACAAACAAGTCACGCAGCTCAGCACTTCTCATAGCTAGGGCCTGGAATCGCAACGTTTGGTACACACCCCGCAGTATGTGCGCACGATACAAGTGAAAGGTATCGAACTCATTGGTCAAAGATAACTATGTCACATCTGTGATATTCTCGCTGGAGGTCGGAGCTGTTCACTGTGAAAGAAAACGCGATGTTAGCAGTTTTCAAGTCCATACAACAGCAGTGGAAAAGCTGGCAGTGGGTTTAAAACACAAACATTTTGCTCCGGAGCCATTTCCGGCTAGGGCGCTACGAGACATTGTACACGATCACAAGAAACAGGAGAACAGGGTGTGATGTAGTAACCAGAAGCCAAGTTGTACGTAATCACTGATCTAAAACAGAAGGATCGTATTCATCCGAATGGCGTTTGAACTAAAATCTCAGCTTCGGGATATATGCACCAAGGTATCTGAGCCACAAGGGCGAGATGGCTCAATTGGTTAGAACGCGAATCTACTGACCGGAAGGTCAGCGGTTCGAACCCGACCTCTGCCTCTCCACTTCTGCTGTCTAGGCTTGGTCAACCTGGCAGTATCTAAGCCCTCGTGCTTCCTTCGGGTGGCAGCTAGGCACCGAAAGGGTGCTACAGCCGAACGGTTTCTTAATCTGAGTCACACTGTTGGAGAAGAATGCGCATAAATTACTTAATAGTGGCATGCACATGTAAGTTGGTGGCAGGTTTTAACGGTGGCTTCAGAGTATGAACAGGTGCTCTCCAATAGAAAAAAAAACACCGCTGCTAGCCTGTACTTCCTAATTCCTTGGGCCTTTGGTGGTATTAAACAATAGTTTTGTTTTCGGTTGGTCATTCCAATCTAGATTACCGTGGACTCTCTCACCTTTCCAAGCAGCCGCACCTTCAATTGCGTACGAGTGAACAGTCTGCACAAGACAGTCGACTGGACTGATTGGGTCTGGTAGACACGTGTCAATTGTGCGTTGTTGCAACACGGCCCCCGGACAGAAATGGTTCGCTTTTCTGGCATAATATAGTGCATGCATCCTTGAACGACAGTTTATTCTTACTGGATGGATGACTCATTCACGCGACGCATCTGACGTTCAGCTTTCTTTTTTGATAGAATGTACGTGCGAGCGTTGACAGGCGGTGTAAGTGTACGCTAACCTAGTTTGCGACGACAGATTAGGGCCCATGCTGAATTCGCTTTGAGGTGCTCTACGGAGCATTAATTTGAAAGCCCGCAGTGGCCTGCGCTACAGGGTCACTCAAGGACATCCGCAAAGGGGTGAGGCAAGGTACATAGCCAAAAATCAGATCAAATAATGTTCAAACATGCATCGCAACTTCATGTTCGGGTGGCCTATGTGCGTTTCTAGGCGGACGATGCACTTGCCGCATGTATCACGCTGCAATGCAAACTGCATTATCAGAGGGTTTACAGGCGCAAGGGCAACTAGCCTTTCAGGTCGGTGTCACAGCATCTGTAGCAGGGACAGTTTCGCAACGGCTACGAGGAATGCATTAATAGACCCAGCCGTGGGAGAAAATGACCGATTCAAGGTCAGCGAAAAATGACAAGAGCTATGTCCGACATGGGGGAGGGAGGATGAACACAATCACGAAAGTTGCAGAACGTGTTCTTCCAACTCCGTCATCTACTCGCGAAATACACTCATTTGTATACCACCTGGGTTTGAACGGCAGACGCAAGTAGATCTTAGCTGAATTTCTCGTTTTCTTCCCGATTCATGATGATGTCTGCGTGAAAGTCTCTCATATGTTACAACTGGAGTTCGTGAAAACTACCAGTGGAAGTCAGGGGTCTACACGGACCACGGGATATTCATAGTAGTACTTGGCGATGTACCATTTTGCTCTGGTTTAATGGGAAGCTTTTAGTTAGTACCTCGACTGATTTTGTATAGTAGAGAGAAAAGCATAAGGTGGCATATTCGCAGCTTGGAGAGTGCAACTGGTTCACGTATCCCAACTGAGCTCAGAATCATGACATTGTAGTAGTTTGGTCGTGGAAATCGCTACCTTTGAGCATAGGAATGAAGAACTAAGAAAGTTGGCAGTTCCTTCTGTGGGACTTCGAGAGGGAATTCACAGTTGGAGTTCGTCTCTGACATCCTCACGATTCGTATTCAAAGCTGAGCGAATGGACAATGAGTCCGGCCTCGTGTTCCGCGCAGTTTACACAGCGGCTGTGCACCAGAAGGACAACACAACTAAAAAATCCTCGTGAAGCTTCCAAGGGTGTGAATCATGAATATCATTCAGGTCACCCTGCATCGATATATATACATAAGAAAATCTCTCAGTGGCGATGAACTTATGGCTTCAGAGTGAATGTCGTACGAATGTTTGAAGTAAACAGCATTGTCGGTTGAAAAAAAGAGAATACACAGTTCCAAACAGCGACGGTGTTGGCAGAGAATTTAAGCCGTTCTGGTGAGGCACTATTCCAGAATGCAAAAGCATGAGAACCAAGGCACGCTCAGGTAATGATCGCCAAGGCAAATAATGAATGTATGCAATATCGTCTGACCTAGAATTTCGCCTAACTATGGCTTTTCACATATGGAACCAAACAGGCAATGAGTTACGATTAATCTTTATGAAGCGTTGCGTTACGATGGTGCTCTACACGTCGAATGTGACGGGTAAATCCAAGGGTTTGGTCACCTGATGCAATCCCAACATTAGCGTGACTGAAACGTAGCAAGTGGCAGTCTTTCCACAATGGTTTAGCGGCAATTAGTACTACATGTTCGCCGACATTCGAAAGTGGAATTACCAATTTGTTTAGTACATTTTCTGGGCAACTATGACCGCAGGCACACAAGTAGCCTTTTTTCAACCCACACGATTTCTTAATTGCACCTGCGCAAGACTATCTGTCCTCCAAAACAAGGACCACTAATGGATAAGAGTTAGCAATCTTTGTGTGCAAGAAAGTTGAGCAACGTCAGCCGCAGAGACATGAGTACACTTTCAAACTCTTGATTAGATCATATACCAAGTACAACAACAAGGAAGTCTCGACTGTTGAAGAAATAAGTTCGATTGACACAGTAAGCTGGAAGTAGGAAGTATCGTAGGCGGCGCTTTCGGAATTCCTAGCCCCCCTAAATTCTTCTACAGTGACTACGTTTTCCAGGACCAACCTACTAGGCTGAATATCACTCTTGTCCTAGCTTCCGGTGTCGAAACACAGCAAAAACAATGTCTGATGCCGGAAGAAGCACATTAATCTACAGCCGTTTCACCCAAACGAGAGGTAATGAAAACGTCAAGAGTTGTTTTGCCGAGTAAAGTGTAGCTGAACTTGCGGCGTAAAATTCTGCCAAAAGACAAAGTACATCATATGGCGTCAAAGACGTCTAGAACACCCGACTGGAAGATTCCACTGCAGGTGGGATGTCTACTGAACCATGGAGCAAAACCACAGTTTAACTAGCCTGATCACTCAGCACACAAGGTTCACCGATTTGGTCCATTAGATTTCATTAAACATTACATCTACAACCACATAAACGACAGATGCATATGCGTTCCAGGAAAGTCTCCCGAATTTCTCTGCGAATGAGTATATTTCGCTAATTTCGTGCAATTTGGGTTCTAGCAGAACATAAGGTTAACGGAGAACTCGAAGATTGCGCCTACCTGATGAATCCTAAGAAGGGAGAAACTGGTCGTCGGTTGTCGAAGAATTTTCAGTGACCTTATGAGTAGTGTATCACGTGTATACATCTACAAGTCATTCAAAAGCCTAATGACCTACCCTGGCAACTTATCTTACCACCCGACTCCACCGTGCATTGACTCACTTTTTACTTGTTCACAAGAGGCCGCGATTGAAGTTGAGATTGAGGACAATGATGGGGGCGATGATGATCTGATTGTCGAGCCCAACGGAAAGCGGCCAGGCGAAGGTCATATTCATGGAATACTTATGAGTCAAGACCTATGAGCATTTCTGAAGTAAGCTTGTTTGTGACGTGCTCAATCATACATACCCGTGGTTTTGGCATTGGTACCTGTATGAATGCACTCTTATACTCTGTGTTCTATCGGAAATCTGAAATTTACAGAAGCTAGCGATTTGAATGAGCGTGATAAATCTTGGAGTGATCTACTGAACAAGTAATGACTCCAGCACCGTTTGCTGGATGGTCGCTGAAAGGGTTTTAAGTATTTAATCAGCAGGAAAGGGTTATTTTGGTTGACGGATATTGTTTTACACATTACTTCATTCGGATCCTGTTACTGAGTTGCAGCCCACTTCTGCCTCAATGCCGTACGTTCGTCTACGGCTTTTTAGCACCAGAATTGGCTGGCAGCAAATTTTGCGAAAAATAGGGATGGGTGGAGGAAATAGCAGAAAATGGTTTTTTCCACAAACAAAAAATCACGCATCTGTCCACTGACATTGAAACAGCCCGTCAACCAGAGCGACTAACGGCAGGCCAGAGTCCGTTTACAGATTGGCCTGTCACTACGTCAATGGATCCGCACGCCATATACGGTTTGAGCTGAATCGCACATGCGTACGGCTGAACGTCATGTACCTGGTGTCAGCATGGGAGAATCAAGTCGGAGGGTGAATAGGAGGGGGTAGTTCTAATGAGATCGGTACGTCCAACTGATATTTGTCAAGTCAAATGGGAGCAACTAAACCTCGGAAATTGACGATGTGGCCTGGTGGCTCACAGCACCCGAAAGACTCATTCAGGGCATACAACTATGCCTAGCTAGCTATTGTTAGCAAAAAATTAGTTTCGATGTTGCCACTGAAAGTCACTTCTAGCACTGTATTAGACTAACAGTTGTGAATATCCAGAGAGCTAGAACAGATCGTTTGCAGGTATACAGGTACAATACAGATAAAACGTAGTTCATAAAAAAATAAAGGTAATGTACGGAAACAAGGTGCAATAAAACCCGAGGTCCTAAATGGCGAACAACCTAAGGTTCCTGGAGGTTTAGGCGGTAATACTTCCCGGACGACACCGAGGGCTTGTCTACCACCTACAGGGCAAATAGTGAACGAATAGGATGACAGACTCACACGGTCTTTAGTTCACGTCAGATCTAAGAGGTAGTCCTGGTTCAAAGTGACTCTGACACACAATAAGATACGCATGTTGCAGTTCAACTTTAATGTATTCATTTGGTCTTAAAAACGCCTGATAGTGATTACTCAAGGTAACCGGTGACTCTGTTTTGATTTACAAACACGGATTGCAAGACTTCGAGAGTGCACAGCAGTTGATACTTTACATATAATTGACTCCGGCAAAGTGCACCCTTATAATCAACTGTCTGAGCCAAATAAAGTCGACTTGGGGTCCAACATTGTGGCTTTTTGATAATGCCCAGCTCAGTGTACCAATGGAAAAGTAGCCTGCTGACACAAACTTTGTGTTGGTCTGTGCACAATTCCTATTCAGCTTTCTGCCGTGGTGTGTGGTTGATACACTTGTTTTGGTCGAACAGCTCAGTTGGCAGTCTATGTGCTCAACCGGATTCCCGACCAACAACGCAGCCATGGACAATGGAATTGAAATCCCCGATGGCTTCGGAAATAAGCGAGTGCCTTTAGTCCCTTAAGCATCACCAAGCTGCTGGTCCTGTTAAAAGATGGGAGTGAAATCCTCATTCGGTGTTTGTCCAACTTATTTGCCTCTGTCTGGAAGAGAGAGACCATTCCAAACAAATGGAGTCAGTCGATGGTTCCAGTTTTCAAAAATGGTGCTTGAACTAGGTATGGCAATCACAGGGGAATCGGCTTGACAGCCCTGGTAACCAGACTCTTTGCGTCGCTTATTCTACTCCGTCTTAAGGCGCATGAAGATGGGACCAGAGAACAGAAACCATGGTTTCGGTAGGGGGAGCCGTGTGGACTACACCTTCGATCTCTCCGACAAACCCTAGAAACTTGGTGTTCCTTGATTTCAGGGGTGCGTTAGATTCTGTCGATCGGTTAGTGCGTTTCATCACTCTCGCGCAACAGGTTAGGTTCCAAAAGTTCGTGAGTATTATGTGTAGTTGGTATTCATATACTTGTGGGCGCGTGAGAGTGTATGTGAAGCTCTGTAGATGGATGCTCTCTCTCCCTCCCTATTTTTGTTTAATTTAGGCATTGATGAGGTAACGAGGGAAACACCGAAACGTCCCCAAAACTCCGAGGTTCAAATCTCTCCCATTAAGGACCTTGTCGATCTGAGATATGTCGACGACATTGTTTTCATTTTTGAAAAAAGCGGGAAGCGCAAGTAAACTAGAAAAAAGTCATCCAGTGCGTCAGCATGTGCTTCGCGCATACAAAGTGCTGATTGAATGCACAAGACGTACAGTGTTTAAACATGCCTCTAAGAACTCAAGGAGTGACAGTGTAAGGTGAGAAGTCGTATACGTATCTCGGAAATCGCATTCACTACGGCTGAAGTGAACGCCGCACTTCAAAGGGCAGAATCACTTTTGCCAAGTTGCTCCACCTGTTATCGCTACTTCTCGGAGGACGCATACATCAAACTACAGCGCCGCCGAGAGACTTGGTCACGTCGGGTGGAGGATCTGAGACATGAGCTGGAGATAGTTTAGTGGTTAAGGCGCAAGTCTACTGCCAAGGGATCAGGGTTCGAGCTTGGGAAACCTGGCATTATCCCAGCCCTCGTGCCTCCTTCGGGTGGTATGGCAGCCAGACACCGAAAAGGTGTTACAGCTGAACGAGTATTATTATTATTATTATTCCGAGACACCTTCAGGTCTTTGGCGATCGATGCCTCAGAGCCATAGCCAAAATTTTCTGGAACCAGCATATTCAGAATGAGGCGATTAGGAGATAGATTTTCGGTGCAGTAGAGAGTACTTCACTCAAAGAATGCATCCGGTTCTACAAGCTGATTTGGTTGGTCCATGTGCTATGAA
Source organism: Opisthorchis viverrini (assembly GCF_000715545.1). Lineage (NCBI taxonomy): Eukaryota > Metazoa > Platyhelminthes > Trematoda > Opisthorchiida > Opisthorchiidae > Opisthorchis > Opisthorchis viverrini. The sequence continues at coordinate 2,114,653 of NW_008751686.1, read as the reverse complement.
TGCCGATTTACCGCCTGTCGGGACGAGCGCTGTTTTCCGCGCCTGATTCCGAGTGGCCGAAACCGAGAGGTGGACAAAATTTGATGGGACAGAAGGGAATGAAGGATGTTACGAGAAGTCTAGGAGTGATATCCGTTTCCCAGGATGGGCTCTACGTGACCCTCTCTGTGCTCGGCAAGAGACACTGAACGATGAAGCGGCTAAGAGCTATTGACGAGACTCATGTTTCTATCTATCCAGACTAGTTGACTGACTATTGAACGTGTTCGTGTTGGGCGGGCCCCAGGTCTCCCTCTCTGCCCCATTTTTTCTTCTTTCCATTGCAAGGCTTTGTTCAAATAAATTGACATGGCTGTACGGCAGCGAAGCACCACTGTCAACACTGATATTGATGTCTTTGAGGATTTATCTATGTAATTATGCATGAGCATTCGAACAGATATTGAATAGTTGTCAGATGGAAAACCCCACAGGATCGAAAGTCGACCAGTGCGAACGGTGTATACTTACATCTGTCTCCATCCATGCGCGTAAGATGGACGGTCAGACATGAGAGCAACTTCAAAGCACCGACCATTGAGTAAAGAGCGCTTAAGTTCATTCGTGCTGTGCCAGTGAGATACATTCAGGACTAACTGTGTCAGCTGATGTGTCCATCTCCGATCAACACGGTAAGCCAGGGAATGAGTTAGACGGCGCGGCAGCTGTGTTGGCTTCCGGTCATTCATGCATGTTGCAGACCTCGTTTTAAAATTGCTAAAATGTTGAGTGCTGGACAACTGACTGAAAAGCTGATATCGAACAGCTGAGGCATCCAGTTCTGCACCGGTCTGACTGCCATATATATATATATATATATATATACTAAAGAGGTGAGCCCACCCAATCCGTTCTGTTTAAAATCCTTCCGCAATAGTCTGTCAAACAAATAGCTTCGAAGTCAGGAGGCTGACTAAAACCAGTACGACAAAGATAAAGCAACCTGTCACTTGGGGATAACGAATAAAGTCTGGTTCCGAAGGCTAGTCCGTAAGTGTGTAATCCCACTGAATTCGTTTGAACAAATCATATGGGAGGGAGCGTGATCATAGAGAATGCTAAGCAGTGTTCGAGGAAGGACCAAATAACACTGGATATACTTCACCACGGAAGCTGATGGCAAAAAATGTTTCATACATAATTATGGTAATATAGACCACATAAAATTAGAGAGTTGCCGCGTTTAGAGAGATTTTTCCCGCCCGAATAGACGGCCTGTTTAATTAGGAGCCAGCTCACTCCATTATTCGATGCATTGTTCAATTAGTCCGTCTTCACTGAGAGTGAAGCAAATCAGTTTTGTTTTCTATGTTTCTGGCCCAGGTGGTGTGCTAACGCGACCCCTTCGGCAACCGCACGGTTGTGCACGTGACTGCTCTTCCGTCGTCTTACAATACGACCGGATTTACTTGATTTACTTACCGAGTTGTTTTTCGACGAAATGAGCGCGAAAGGATCGACTGAAATGAATTTTTCGGTTATTAATCAGTTCAGGAATGAGTGAAATGGGCAGAAAAGTAGGTCTTATCCAAAAAGTGATAGGCAATGACGTTTTGGCAAAAAATCCCAAGCACAGAAAACCTTGGTGTTTGCCAATTTCAAGCGTGGAAGTCGAGCCCTATGTCTTCTGGTTGATACAACTTCGTTCAGTGTAGTTGCCAAACGGATTCTGAGAGCCGGCCGTATTGGCACACCCTGAAAATCTGATGTTGCATGCTTTCTATCCATTATGTCCGCGTATAACGTCATAGTTAGGGGAAACTTGAAAGAGAGCAGTTACAATTTATCCACAGGAACGGTAGCTATAAACGACACAGCAATAGGTAACGTCTTATGCGAATCTGTGAGCGTGTGTACGGTATTATATTTAAGTAGTAACCGACTTGAACCATATATGAGTGATGGATGAACAGAGTGACAGTACTTAGCGAAATACACTCATTTGCAAACTAATTTGGTTCTGCGAGAGACTCACCTGGAACCCAGCTGAATCTCTCGTTTGTAATGTTTCCAGGCAACTGAATGTGGTGCACCAGGCCGCCCCATGTTTCATTCACTACGATATTCGAGATATCGCGATACATGCATATTCGTAATGCTGAGGTTGCTGAATTTTCAGCAACTTTATGAGTAGTGCAGAGTGACAGTACGTTTTTATAAGACTTTTACGTATGGCGGAATAAAGGCCTGATTGGAATCTACCGAAAGAAGTTGCCAACCGGCAAATGATCTTAGAATGGGGACCTCGAGGACAGGTAGTATGCTTCAGGTGACCCCGGACCAACGACCTCCTGTTTACCAAGTGAGCTACCGAAGATACCCCCCCCCCAGGCCAAGTAAATTTGTGACAACGAGTAGAGTACCCGACTGATTAGCCGGTAGATAATCCACCCAGTATGCTGAACAAAAGACACAAAAGATGGTCTCAAGACGTCCAAACCAAGCATGTCTCGTACTTGGATCTTGCATCGCACTAGTTACCACATTCTCTTCTTTTTTCTACTCATCAATACCGGTTTCCATGACGTTGGATTTTGGAAGTAACATGCAAACTAGCCTTCATCACCTTTTCCGGATCTGTTGCAGATTTTATGCTTAAAAGTGCTAGTGAGATTATAGCATCAGAGTGACATTTGTGCAGTGAGTGCCCATCGTTAGTAAGGACACATATGGACCTTGATATGTGGTGATCGATCAAATTTCCACCGCAGTGGAGAGTGGTCATGCATGTAAATAGAATCCTGGGAGTGTAATATCATCATTGTGGGGGTTAGGTACTCCAACAGAGAGACGCTTTCTGAAAGAGCGATTGGAAGAACGTTGGATTGGTCAAACAAGAGAATAGAGAATTTCCACTGACACTACCAGTTGAACACCGGCAGGCTGTTCTACAAAGGCCTAATCGTGCAGTAACAGTGACCCAAAAAAACACGTGTCCATTAGATCGGTAAAGATGTCTGAATGACCTACATAGCAATTCAGACAACATCGTTAAACAGAACAATCGATCATATACTGTACCCATGTAGTGGTCAGAGGAAACTTGATCAATGCAATCGTGCTATCGAGTTAATTCACTACTTTGAGTCCGAACCTAACTCAGAGGCATCGCTGTTCCAATCTTCACGGTAAGCGGTTCCCAAAAATAGAGAATCTATGTCTTGAAAAATCAGCTAGGGTGCAGCACGCGGTCTATTGATTACAAGTGGATGGATGGGTTTGGGGTCGATAGCTGTGCTATTTCACCAAATTAGTAAATTACTCAAAAAACCGATGATACCTTCCAATGCAACAAAGTAGGGTTAAAGAACCAATTTCCTCCAGAAATATTACACATCCGCAGTTTCTGCAAAGAACACAGTCAGAGTGATAAGAAATACTTCACGGTCTAGGGTAAAAACTATGGGTGCTTACAGGCGAACGGATGGACCTGAACTCAATCGAGGATATGGGTAAAGGAATGTGTTCCCACCTAGCCTGTGTCTTATCGTGGACCCCATGAAACTAAACCTGGCATCAAGTATGCGGTGGTGGACTATTGTTGACTACATGCTTGATGATAACCATTCCTCGGAAGATGTATGGGTAGTCGATAATTGTGCGATGTAATATCAGAAACACACTGCTTGCTTTGTTTTCAGTCGGTCGTCCATCTAGGCAGACAACAACTCACGAAGGACCATAGTTTACAGTGTAGATCAACTGAAAGAGAATTTCAGTAGGACAAATAGGGCCTGATTGGTCACTAGAATGTGACTAGGAAGCTGGTGGCGAATCGGATACGTGCCAGAACGTCTTATCTGTGGCTGATGCATATGCTGACATGTGAGGGCACGTCACGATATGCTTGAACTAATGGACTGAGGTCACTCATTTTAGAACGAGGAGACATGTGAGACATGTGTGGAGACATGTGAGTGGTAGTATCTGTCATCGACGCAGCGCATGAAACACGACTTACCGAGGTGCGTGACCGTTAGGCTCACTGCCCAGCTGCGAGGATGCACCGGAACTGCTTGACTGATAGGTTGTACTGGTGATGATTGGAGGGACCACCAAGGGCCTAGTAACAGTGCCATTCATTGGGTAGCAGCCCGAAGGAACGGTGGCACGCAAAGCCACAGGATAAAGGGCATCTGGCGAAATGGAGGAATCGCTCGGGGAACGTTGAAACCCATGCAGCTGAGGAAGAACTGGGTATGAAGTGGAGAGCATTCGACGCCCGAGCGCACGACGCGCATCCGCTAGTCCGAACATATCGACCAGGTGCATTTCGAATTCACGCTCCAAAGCATCCTCCGATTCCCCCGGACGGCGACACAGTTGTGTAGATCCCGAGACCGAAGTTGCAGAGACTGCTGTTTGCCATCGATTAGTAATGATATTATTACGAGCAGCTCTGGCGTAGCATCGTTCTATCAAATCGCCGTGATGTTTCGTACGTGATGGGGCTTTGAATGGTGCAGCAATTGAGTAGTACAACTGTGAAATCTCACCCATAGGACGACCCGGTAACTAAATCAATTAAGCGTGAAAAAACGCAGCTGATAAGCAAGTGACAGATTCCATCGCTTTACACAAACAGCCCGATTGTTAAGGTTTCAAATATGGAACAAGACAATCAGAAATCAACCGTGGAGTAGAAGGCGACATGTGTACCCTAAAGGTTTATCGTCAGTCAGCTTACAAGTGGTCACAGAGTAGTTCACCCTTGGACGAGTTTCACATGGGGGTCAATAATTGCTCTTGGTAAAAAAACGGATACCATTAAAATTTCTTCCGCAAGGAACAGCAGGGTTTGCAAATCCAGTAGGTGATAGAGACGAGATCAGTTTTCTGGCTTGCCAGCAATTCGTTTTGTGGTAACTACATCAAAATTTAATCTGTGCTCCGTTGACTTGCCACCGTGAGCTCGAAAGCATGTAGCCTAGATGGATGGACATTCGGGAGTTTTTCGGATGACCTACGGTGCCGTGGGCTTCCTGGATGTGGAACTGATGCGGTGTGGATGAGACATCCAATTGGCTTCAGATATCAAACAAATATCAAACAGATATCAAACATTGAATCACAACCATGCATGAATTCCATGTGAATCCCATGATATGATGAGCTCAGTAGCTGCCTAAGAACAGAGTTTCAATATCTTATCTTGTGTTAACCAATGGAGTGGTGTCCAGCCGACCACAAACCCGTCTTGAGAGTGTGGGCTTGTTCCCTCGAACGTAATTCGGGCAACGTTCTGAATACTAACGTGTGCACAACTCCAAAATGATTCTGCCGCGAGCATTTGCGGAAACAGATCAAACGGTAGCCTTAGTAGGATGAAGCATCCAGGTACTGTAATTCGGATCAGGCAACCTGTGTATCATGACAGTTGCGACTGGCACCAATTTAGGACATACACACAGATGACACGGGAGTTTTCTACAGTCCGAATAGATCTTGATACCTAGATAACTGCAGTAGATAAAGCAAGGATGGATAAGTAAAGGCGAAGTGGACGACTTCCAGATACCCGTAAACAAGAATAGATTCCACTTTCGTAGAGAGATCGCCACGTGTGTAGATAGCTTGCCGTTCTTAGGAGTCATCCATAGCTCCGGTTGTTCTTAAGGGAAGAACTACCGTCCAAGGCTTGCCACTCCAAGCTTGTATATGGATGGCGGCCCGTCCTACCACAAGAACGATAACTACACACTGGAGGACAAATACTGGGAAACTTTGACCCCATTCTATTGTGTTCTGTATTAAATGTTTCTGGCATTAGATTTTCATCGCCAACTTGGTGAGGCGTGATTAACTTAGCTCGATTGATGACGAGACGTTGTTAGCCCAAAAGGCAGTTGGATCTTATTTTTCGACAGCAGATTGTGGTCAATAAAATCGCGCATTTCACAAGCTTTGAATCGCTATTCAAGTTCCCCAATCCTTAAAATTAGCTATCGAGTTGCAACAGTTCTACTTCGCCGATTAATTTTGCGCCAGTTAATGTGCGCGAATCGAATCTTCGAAAATGTTCAATATTCTCTTTTCTCTCTTAATTTTTCATCTAAAAATACTGTAGGATCGATGACCAGATGACGTTGACAGTCGGAAAACGTGTGTAAGATATGAGGATTCCAAAACCACGGCAAGCATAAGACTGTTAAAAAACACGACTAGGATGCTGTTGATAGCGAAAGGAAGGTAAAATACCGCGCTCGCAACACAGCTACTTCAATACGGTTTCTAAGTCAACGTAGCGGCGCTCCAGCGACGCCTTCAATCGTTAGGTCTACACAGGACTCATGCCATAAGCGCAGAATCAAATGGTTGCAACTGAAGCCACAGAGATTTCGATACACCTTTTACAACCGATGAGCAGACAAGCTGTGCACTGGACTAAACAAATCATTGGTTAGAACAAGTCGCACCTTCAAAATGGGATTGGTTAGCTGAACCAGTTCGGTCAGTAAGGAACCGTTAGCTCACGTCATGTGACTATCCTACTTGAGTAGGTACGCTCCGATACCGGACCCCGTCCTGCGTCGGCAACAATGTTTGTACTCCCATGTTCAGAATCATCTGTACTCTCACTTTAGTGCACAGCACCACGTCCTGTTAGATGGACCGGGATACATCCTATCCCATCCGAGGCCCAAGGCTAGCTAGTCAGTAACCTTGCCGCTAATGTTGGCCTATGTGAATCAACAACTCTAGCCCAAGGTTTAGCTTTTAATGCTACAGATTGACCAGAAGAGAGATTACTTAAACCCTATGTTCGTCAGTAACCAAACAAGATGCACGTGCGAGTGTCTGGTTCAACAGAAGAGTCCCATCCAAATAACTAGCTCCAGACATAGGATACTGGATGCCAAATGGCCGCTGCGAAAGTGAAGAGCGGTTGGTCGTCCCAATCGTACGCAGGGTAACGTAGTTTACAAAAATAATATGCCAAAAATCGATACCTCCACCAGTTTAAACAAAGCTCATAGAACTCGAAAACTGAAGCCGTCTTTCTCTTCTTTTTACTGGTTCTAAGCGCAACAGTAGTCTCACCATAAGGGGGTCACGTGACGGCTTAGCGAACCGATTATATTGTAACTATGCCGGTATAATCGCAAGCCACGTGGAAAGAATAAGGTGGGTAAGGATTAGCTTACACTGAAGGGACTTCAAAAACTGAAAAGTGAAACCAAGCTATCCATCATAATCGGTACCCAATACCAGTGCTGTGAAGAATAGATATCACAGGCAAGAAAAAGGAACGGTGTAAAAGGTCACAAGGCACCAAGACGAACAGTCGAACACAAGATGTTCGGATTATTGAAGAGCTTCGTTGTGATGCAGTACCATAGTGTCAGTGTGGCAGTTTCCAGGCGATACTACTGGCGCGGAACCAATGTTATGAGTTCAGATGATCGCGCGTGTCGTAATGGCGCACAATCCGTTTAGACCGATAGTATCCGATGATGTATTTGACTATATAGGTGAGGAACCTCTAGAAAAGAGACAGATACTACTTGAACAGGTGAGATCTCTGTAAAATTACGACGCATCTGAAAACCTGCTCCTTTGGTAGCCTTTCCTTAGTAGTTGATGGCTGAAATTAGCTTAGGTGAAAATTCTATGCCTAACATGGGTGACCTGATAAAATATGATTGACAAGATAGTAGAAAATGGCTAAAAACGCTGAAGTCCGTTTAGGTTTCAGTGAACGCGAAGTATCCGTAAGGAAATTTAACTATGTGGGAGCAGATATTCTTAATTTGCAAGATCCTCGTTGAGGATTGGTCATACTCTGCTTCTATGCGAACAGCATTTAGGATACTACCCCAAACACAACCGAGTTCAGCACAGTGCTGGAGTCACACTGTTGGCGAGAAAGGTCAACGATACCCCCAACTTATCGATTGTTCCTGTTTAGAGTTTGGTAGTCTGGCAACCTTGTAGTCCAAAGGTACAAGTATTATTTTAATCTACAATAAGAGAGGAGAGGGAGACATTTTACAGCGTTTGTTCAAAGTACATGGAGGAACGATGTGTTGAAGTGAGTGATACTCAACGGAAGAAATGGTCTCTTACATCTAGGCTCCAAGAGGTCAGTGGAATGCGAGCGAGTTCCACGAATTTGTCCAAAAGCCATCAGGTCCACAGTACATTGAAGTGGATGCACATGACTAGTCATGTTTTTTTTAATGGTAACGCACCACAGTAACAAACATCAATAGTATCACGTGATACCATAAGTTTACACACACACACAAGATAAGTTTGTAGGGTGGACAGAAAGTTCGTGGAATCAGACGGTGATACTGTGCTTTCTGTTCTCACCAGAATATCTCCCAGCTAGAGCGAAACAAACGCTTCGAGAATGCAGACCGGCGTACGCTGAATACAGCAGTTTGTATGATCAGATTCTGTGAAAAGATGGAACGAGTTTTTTATTTGAACAGGATCTGTTGCAGCTCTAATCCATTAGGTTGGTGAAGTTTGTATAAATCCGACTAGCACCAGAATGTTTCGATGTGACACAGAAACAGCCTGGAAAATTTAAGTGGTGAGCAAGACATTTACGTAACTAATAGGATTTTTTTAAAATCATCAAGAGCTGGAGATTTTTTGATGCGAATCACAGAGCACTGAAGACATATTTCAGTTGCGGATTCAAACAAACGATCAGCTAATACATCTACTTCCGAACTATTCCATCATCATCGTCATCATCCTCCAAACTAAAACAAGATGATCAAGGGGCATTACGCCACTGCACGTGATTCTAGACGGTGGACAGGAGAGTTGGACAGAATGAAACGTGATCATCAGCTGTTAAAACAGCCTTAGATAAGATGAAGTAGGATGTGAACGGCCTGAGTCAATATTATTGCGAAACATTCTTTTGGTGGATCACCTCAAGGCTGATTCAGTTGGCCTTTGAGTCAGTGATTCTTGAGGTTCTCAGGGTATGTGAGCATGCAATCGTAATCGCTCGGCCGTCGAACCCTTTCCTTGAGTAGCTGTCGTGCGACTCGAAGGAAGTCCGAGGGTCGAGATACTGTCAGGCTGTCCAACCATTGACAGGAGTAAACGAACAACCGGGGCTGGGTTTGACCACGAAACCTCCGTTCAGTAGTTTCGAGTTTTAACCGCTCGGCTATTCGAACTCTATGTGGATACACAACGAAATATCGGGCGGGGAAATTGCTGGAATTGCACGGGGTGAACAGCGCGATTCAACGAGGCAGTCCACATATTCATATTTCTAAAATTTGATCGACTAATCAATGTAGGTTAATAAAAGCGGTGCGGAAAAAGAGGCTGCTATTGCGCGAAATGCAGTATATCTAATCAAAACAAAATATATTGGAAAACACAGTAGCTATCCCGTCGGAAAGGGAAACCGGATATTTTTGTAATTAGTAGTTCATGAAAAAACTACTCACAAGGTTGCTGAGAACTCCTCGACGAATTTTCAGCAACCTTGTGAGTAGTCTGCTTTATGAAAATATACTACGATAACCCGAATGTCGCGCCAAATGAAACATGAAGCGACCTTTGTACAGCACATTCACCTGAGGAATAGCATAAACGAGAGATTCCGTTGAATCTTCCGTGAAAATCAAATTGATATGCAAATGAGTGCATTTGTGGAAAGTTGAGCTAACAGTCGTTTACAGACAGTATCGTCATTCCAGAAGGTTCACCTTTTAATGAAAATTGAAATTAACATGAGCACAATATTTTTCTGAGGAGGTTGTAATGACAGTTAATTGGTTTTCCGTGGCCTTGGCGTTGGAGTATACATATGCGATGAAGTCGATACTACTTAAGATGAATCCAATCGGCAAGTGATAAATAGGTTAGTATGGGATTAGTCCTAGCATGTCAGTTCCCCGTTTGTGTCAGAAAGTTACGCAGTATTCTCTCTACCTAAGATGTCTCCCTGTAACGACTCCTCTGACGAAAAACACACCTAGATATGGCAACAGCCAAGGCTAAGCTATCCTTTCCTCCCTTTTACGACCAACCTGTTGAGAGAGAGAATGGATACTGGAGCCGCGCAAGGATCAGGAGGTCGAATCATGCATGGATCTATGAAGTATTGTTTGACTGTCGGGAAAAATAGCTCGATGTCCACAAAGGAACACCAGGTAGATAAGTAAACTAAAATAAACTGACATAGGTTCCAGAAGTTGATGAGAAATCGATGACAAATGGGTGGTGAACAAAAAGGACTCAAGGCGAATGGGAGTTATCTACCCGGAGTTGACGACGGAAGAGTCCAAACCCACGGTAGATTTGAGAGTCAGATAAAATCTGATCTTATCACAGAAGCTGCGCTTGAAATGGATCAGAGACAAACTATCACCATACGATTCAGGACAGGCATGATCGTCATATGACTGGAATTGACAGCATATTCAGAGCATCGATTACTTTGGAAAAATACTGAGCTACAGAATGCATTTATGATCTTTGAAGAATCTGATACTGTTTCACTATCCAAGAGACCAAACTTAGTCTTCCTTTAGCACTTATCTCATTTATGACGTTGGACAGAAATGATTTTTGGTCCGGACGATGGAAAGTTGGTACGTATTATTATATTCCGTCACAAAACCAGTACGACTGATCGTGTGAGTTCAACGATTTTCCAGGCGCGTCAAGCTGGAGCAAGTGCTCCAAAACAAAACTGCAGTAACTGTCGAATAAGAATACACACAAAGACGAAATATATCATACAAAAGGTGTCATATTCTTGGTTTCGCTCAATCCCATGCAACAAAACTTCTTCTGGGTGATTTCTGGAGTGTGAACAGAAAGGCAGATGAGAAAGGTTACGATAGGCTACAACCCCAGGGGTTCATCTATCACAAGCAACCGCTTAATGAAGTTTGTGTAAGGTGGAGGTCGAACTAAATTAGAGAGCTACTTGAGGGACAATCAAGACGAACGAGTTTTGTGAAATTGAATGTCGATTTTGTGGAACTCGTGGAATTGGCATTTAAATTACTCTTGTTTGAACAGTACTCTCCATGTGGCGGTACAAGTATTGCGGTTGGTTCGGGGCAAAGAGAGGAAACACTGGTATCGAGTTACACCACCATTAAAGCCCATTAAAAGCGTGCATCCTTGGTCGCACAGATTGTTGAGCCCCAGAAATCCAACAAGCAAAATGAGGTTAGCCCGTCACCACCATTCTACCAGCGGAAGCGGGACGAACCTGAATTATCACGTTTGCTTTCTGTTTGTTGAACCGATAGCGGTGAGCCATTTAGAAAGCAAGTTTGTCGTCGAATTTCACTCAACCATGATGACCAACATCAGCACCGCGTCCGCCGGGGTTCGAATCAGGAAGCGATGGAAAACAGCAAACTTAAACCACCGTGTCACCAAGTCAACGGGGCTGGATACGTGTAGGAAAATGGGGAAAGATTCAATTTACGGCTTCAGATATTAAGTCCTGCGACGACGTGTTTGTACAACGCATTCAAAAGTTCGTCCATATATCTGCGTTGACGACCCTAGCAGCTGTTTCATCCTTGTCAGAAGTGCATATCTCTGGGGGAATTCGAACAAGCGATTGATCGGTTGGTGCTGGTGAAGAATGATGGCACAAAACTGCAGGTAAGAAACGCACCTTTGATGCTGTTAAAACGCAAAATAGTTCTGGATATGCCGCTTAGAAATCCTTAAATGGTGGTTCGATTGCACAGCCATTATAACCGTGAAGAAGCCAAAAGAGCAGAAGCTACACTCAATCAACGAGCCTGTCATTAATCAGATCAGGTGACACACTGTTGCTACTGGATCTGGTTTAAGTAAAAGTCAAGCATATTACCGATCAGTCATGCGTAGGCGAATGCCAGTGTCCATACTCCAATCCGGAGGACCTCGGGTTCCCAACAAATATGAATTAACCTTTCTCGATCATTTAGCTTAGACTGGCTGCGGAAACAATCCTGAATCGAAACTTAAAAATTTCCACACTACCAACAAAACACTCGCAATTTTCTCAGAAAGAAAAACCTCCCGCAAAACGCAGGGGAATTCGTCCGGGGTATCTATCAACAACAGATCAGGCGACCAAAGGGGAGAGTGCTCCCATAGCTCATCTGAGCCACCCGTGGTGGGAACGTACGATTCTTCGTTTTCATCAGGAAGTTGTAGGTCGGAACGTTCTTTTGGAGTCACAACCTGTTCCTTGCTTCCTGGCTCTTACGTACATGGTAACCTTCGCCTAAAAGAATTAAAACTGATTAAATGAGTTGCTGAGTTCGATCTGCAAGCAAAAGAACACGTGCATCTACTACGTTGGGAGCTGCTTCCGGATTGGGAATTGTCTCAAAGAAACTGGAGCACAAGGAAATAAGGAAGACAGCTGCGGAAGTAACCAGTTTCAAGGAAAATTACTGAATGAAATGAAGTGAACTTCATCAGATGCAAAATAAAAACAATGTGACGCCCTCAACCCGCCGAAAACCACCCAGCGAAATATATTCAATTTATGGATTGCTTCTGAAGGAGGGGCAGTGTGCCAACCTTCGCACATGACTCCTGTATAGTACCATAAAAACTGTGATGTGTTGGGTCAATCACAAAAGCACAGGGTTTGTTCAATACCTTTGCTCTTGTGAGTGTTACTTCAAAGCTGACTGAGACCAATTGTATTAATTGCATGTCGCGTGGTAATAAATGCTTGCATCGCACCTGAGTTCAAAAGACGGTTATGAGAACAGCAATTAGCCGAAAGTCAGCTGTCATGTCCGTTCACTGGAACAGGACGGTTGAAAGCCAGGGTAAAAACCAGGGGGTGTCTGCATATATATATATATATATATATATATATTCAGTGTACTTCACAAGATCGATTTTATTAGATTGAATGGAAAGTATGAATTTGTGCATAGCTGTGGGCAAGGGGCTAAACGGGGTAAACAACGGATGATTGCCAGTGAATAAACAAACAAACAGATGAGGTAAAGGGATGAGCACGATGTGTTTTAAGTGAATTTACTTTTTGGTAAAAAGTGGTGGAGCGTGGATCGATTTGGAACAGATGGAACACTTAAAAGAAATCGGAAAACGGAGCACTACAACATTCATAACATCACTCAATGGACGGATAATAGTGGTCCTTCTTTACAAGCATCGCAAAGCGAGGAACGGTTTCTTGTATTATCAAGTCAAGGTAATCAAAAGCTCGACCAAGTTTTGTGCACAAAACTTTACTTATGTGAGCTGACCGAACATTGTGCGAGCCAGGCTGAGCATCAGTTGCCTTACAGTTCAAAATGCTAGAACTAAATTGTGGGTGACTGTGCGTTTAGTCATGAGTTTTATTGGCTATAGAAGTCGCAGTATAGCATAAAATCGCCGTCTGCCTGTCTTGGTTTCCCCTGTCAAAGCGGCTATACTAACCCACAAAGGAGGTGTGCCAAGGAGTGACGAATTCCCTCTAAGGTTTACGATAGCCTTCACCGTTAGCCCTTAAATTTCCTCTATAAGGGACCATACCACACTCCTGGGTGATATTTTCATCTTTTCTACGAAGATATGATAATACATATACTGGGGCGAGATGGACTAAGTGGTTAGAGCGCGAATTTACTGACCATAAGATCCGTGGTTCGAACCTGACCTCTACCTTTTGACTTCCTCTGTCTAGGCTTGGGCAACCTGGCAGTTTCCCAACTCTCGCCGAACCTTCGCGTGGCATGGCAGCTAGGCACCGAAAGGGTACTACGGCTGAACGATTTTATTATACTTTTTTATACATATACCATGTGCTGTACACATACTAGGAAATAGATAAGTTTAAAAGGTGATCCACGAAAATAATGCTCTGGAGTGCATGAGTTTCAAGGAAGGTTCTCAAGGGATGCGATTGCAGCCTTTCGCATGGTGGGTGACTGTACAATACTCTGTTAAGATACGCCTCACCGCTTCTTTTCCGTTTTCTCTACTTTTCTCGTGAGAAAGACGGCATTAACAGTCATGAATGGTCATCCATAAAGATAGAACTCAATACCTGACACTAACTAACGAGTTGGACTTCCTTGATTGGCTGAAGGACGCCAAACCTAACCAATTGAAAGCTGTCTCTCATTATCCGTTTCCTTCGTGGCCCGATGTAACTCTGAAAGCTGCACTGAAAGCGAATAGTCAGAACAACCTTGCAGCGTTAGTGGATGTGGAAAAACCCCTAAGACAGTTTGAATTCGTGCAGCAAGATCAACAAAAAACGCGTTGACCCATATTTCAAGAAAGACCCACATTAAGCGGTTTTCATCAGTGAAATTGTCTTCTCCTGAGTGACCACTCATCCGTCTTTGAACGGCTGGGACGGGAGAATTTTTCGGTTGTGTCCAAAAACCGTTTACCGTGATATCCATCTCGCGTTGCTTATAGAAAAAACTGCTTGTGTTGATGCGGACAAATTTGTGTTGGTTAAGCTGTGATTTTGAAGCGCCCCATTGGTTGAAGGGATCACTCCTAACAATGAACTCGCGCGACCAGCGAGTTAGCGAGATCAACTTTATGTTAGATGGAGTTCAATAAAGAGCGAAAGGGTCCAGAGTACGTTGATTATACACTTCATCCAGCTGGAACCGTGACGCATCTGCTTTGGAAGGATGGACAGCACACCCAAGTTACGAAATATCCAGCCATATTCAGAACCGGTGAATTTTCTCATCAAGATGGACAGCTTGTCCAGCTTCCTGTTTCGTACAGATGACTTCATCAGCAAAGCAATCAGATGGGCACACAGAACTCTTTAGTACCAACCGGAAAAGTTTTTAAATTTTGCCCTAATAATAATAATTTAACTGTAGCACCCTTTCGGTGCCTAGCCGTCATGCCACCCGAAGAAAGCACGAAGGCTGAGATACCGTCAGGCTGCCCAAGCCAAGGCAGGAGCAGTCGAGATGCTGAGGTTGGCTCCGAACCCTCCGGTCAGTGAGTACGTGCCAGAACTCCTGAGCTATTTCGAGCTCACAGCAATTGTGGGTGGTACATATTGGCTGTCATGCCGTAGAATCCAGTCCAGAGGAAATTCACATGGAAGAGGACTGTTTCCTTCGAGTCTATGGTTTTCTACTTAATCAAAATAAACCTCGTGGAAAAACGCCTCCTTTGGACTGATTTAGTCCCCGAACCGTTCAACATAACTAATATAGCCTAGCCTAAGTGGACCATGAGAACCGTATTGATCAACCGTCCAGACATGACAAATCTAAGGCCTGTGGCCAATTTCACTCAGTACTGGGCGAAATGAAGAAAACACCCATAGTCGACTTGATTCTACTTGATCGGACCATCCCAGGAACGACCAGCAATAGGTTTCACTCAGCGTTGGGCTGTGGCATTGACAACACCCTGAACTCGGCTGATTTCGCGTCGTTCAGATGCCAGCCCAGAATGAACAAATTCAGATTCAAGCTTGCTCTGCTTTGTTCAAAAGTCCGCCCAGAACTTTCGCGTCAGTAGCGTAACTGACCCTGAGCATTATTCAGCAGATAAATGGAATAGCAAATAATGACCTACAAATCCACCAAGTTGGCCCACAAAGGGTGGTTGTATGTGTGAAGAAATCGAAAGAAAACACTAAATAGACCGATCTGGCGAGAAATTAGCCACTACCACAGCAGTTAACGCCATTCGCATTGGTGAGGCAAGTAAAACTGGTCGATACGGATTTGACGTGACTGAGTAATGCATCTACGGCAATAACTGAGATACACAGGTACGGGTAGTGGAATGATCAGGAAATAGCGAGCCAACGAACTCTAAATGGTTTGTTGGTTTAGATCTAACCACAAACTGTTCCCGTAAACGACCACTGAGACAAGACACAACAAACTTTATGGGGTTTTTCAATGGGGAACCACTCAGTGTCGGTCAAACTTTGGTCTAATAAAGGTATTTTGTGAAGCACCTATCATCAAGTCATCCAGTGCACTCTGACCGTCCTCCTCTGTTATGTCTGTCACCAAACGACCGCTGAATCACATCATGGTGGCACATCAGTAGTGGCCAATTCCACTGAGAACGGTGAACTAGAACGGTGCTGCGCCGTAGACGTCTGGTCAGTTTATACGGTTATGGGATTGTTTATTGCTTACTCAAATCATATGGAAGTTTAAAGCTTTTGAAGTTTGAGCAGCACACACAAAATTCTAGAGTAGTGTGGGTCAATTTGTCAAAAAGGTTGGATTCGGAGGCCTTGGTAGAAAAGAAGACAGGAGCTAGTGTGAAAGACCCTAAGAGACTCTTCTTTAGTTGACTGCACAAATAACCTTATCCGGTGAATGCACCAAACCTGGTGAGTGCTGAACGAACTTCATTACTTTGTATGTTCCACCTATAGGTATACCAGACGGGCAGCCAAGGGAGCGATTGACTGCGCATAGTTCCCGCTGACCAAACACTACCACTTTTCCAAAAATTTTGGTTTCGGGCTTCACATGTGTGGAATGTTTTAGGTGTTGTACCGATGAACAATTCACTGCATTTCGGAAGTAATAAACAATGGTTCAGCTGTGGAAACCTTACGGTTCATGGAAGTCATGTATGAGATTCCACCTACAGGTAAACTAGACGGACAGCCAAGGGAGCGATTGGCTGCGCATAGTTCACGCTGACTAAACGCTACCACTTTTCCAAGCTATTTTGCTTTCGGGCTTCACATGTGTGGAATGTTTTATGTGTTGCACCGATGAACAATTCACTGCATTTCGGAAGTAATAAACAATGGTTCAGCTGTGGAAACCTTACGGTTCATGGAAGTCATGTATGAGGGCTGAGAAAGTTTCACGGCGCTCGAGCCTACACCGGAGCAACCTAGAAGCGGGGGTTGCGTTCAAACAACCGAGTTATCACGGGCTCAGTTTTTCAGACCACAGTATTAAAAGCCAGGAACCGACATCGCGTTGCTAGATTAGGAATTAAGGAAACATACCAGAAGTTGTCACGGCTGACGACAGCGAGGGTATAGTCTTCGGCTCTGGAGGTGAAACATAAGTAGTGGGTGCGATAAACATCAATACTGTGTTCACCACGGCCTGCATTGACAACCGAAACAGGTGTAACGTCAACCGGTATGTTATTGGTTCACGCTTATGCAACGGCCAGTTGTACACTTTCTTCCGTAAAAGACCGATTTCAGTTAAGGGGACCAAAGTGCTTTTGTTCCACATGATGAGTTCAGATGGAGAAGTCCCAACACATCAGTGGCTGCGACCAGAGGCAATACCAGCTGCAGCTCTGTGCTGAACAAGCAGTCGTTTGTCATTAGTACTGATTCACAGGATAAAGCTATTTTTTAATATCGACCTTTCTGGAATGTGGATGTAGATTTGGACTGCGACATAATTGGCTCTGGGCGTAAATTTTTGACTAAGCGTACAAGCGAACCACGTGGTTGACAGCCAGAAAATAGTCTATCTCAGAAGAATTAAGCTGTACTGAAACATAGTACCGAAACCTCTGAGTGGTTCAAGTCATGCCGTGGATAGAAGACATACTGGAATTATCTTGAAACGGAACTCGGAAAACGGATGTCGGTGTAGCCGGTAACGCCAATGAAAGCGATTTTAGACGAATTGGCTGTTAGGAGATGGACACAGATAGAAATGGTGAGTTAGCTCGCGGCTAGAACCAGGGTCTAGGTCGATCAACAGAAAGCTTTCGAGTAGCCGGTACAATGAAAGCGATTTTAGACGAATTGGCTGTTAGGAGATGGACACAGATAGAAATGGTGAGTTAGCTCGCGGCTAGAACCAACCACTAGGTCGATCAACAGAAAGCTTTCGAGGCTACATCAGCTAAACATTTGGACTAGCTTGGATGTATTTTGTTCATAACATAATTCAATTTCTCTGACTTGTGAGTTGTATTTCTGGTTCCATACACTATTCACCCGCTCGGAGTGCATTTACTTAGGACAGTATCCTCAAACGTATTCGTACGGTCAAGTAGGTGTACGCGGCTGGACTGAGGTCACACAGCCATGCCCATTGCGATATCACCAGATCTGTAACTCCTGTAGCTTTTGTCAAAGGGGTCATAATTACCGCCAGAACACAGGGGAAATGTAAGTAATTCCCGTATTTAAAACCAGTAGTGAATGGAACCAGTAGCGCGGCTACTGAGAAGTGGCAAAAAGCAAGGCTACACCAGCGAGGGTTCCACGAATGTTCCTTGGGTGCCGTGAGAGACTGGTCACCACTTACAGAGCATGTGAACTGAACACCCACCATCCCTCATAAGGGTCTGAACATCATGTTCTGTAAATTTGTTTTGTGCGTTAAGGCAAGCTTCATCAATGCTCTCAGTGGCTTTTCAAGACAAACCCCGTACTCCCGGCTTAGTGAAGGATACAGGGACTGCCTACTCGGAAAGAGTCACCATAATGCCATCAGTCTGTAGAAGCATAATCTTCGCAATGCGTAGGTTCGGAGAAAGGTTCGGATACGAGAAAGGCAGTTTGGCTAGTCCGATTCAAAAAGTGATCGAGTTTGGCAAACGTGTGCTTCTCCTGTGCCAACGGAATTTTCAAGGCCTTTCCTCTCCATCAAGAGACTGGTTCTACCAAAGGTTAAAGCAGACGCGATCTGATTAATTGAGCTCCATTGGTTCTTAAGAACAGTCTGTGAAAAGTTCAGTGGCATTGGCTATCTCAGGAATGCAACCAGACACGCCGTCTTCAAGGGTACTCAAACAAAGGTAAGACACCCATCTGTTGGGTAAGCTGGCACAGACTGCTCCCCAGTACTCGTGTGTGAGATAGAGCACATGAGCCAAAGGTTAGTGAGAGTAGAATAACTGGCTCCACGATCATGATAAGTAATATATTCAACGACTTTCTAGATATACTTCTCCCTTCCAAAAAAACCAGAAGCGCACCCCAAGTTAGCTGTGGATATGCGAATATGCCGGAGGCTCTCCAAAGTTTCTTATGAAAAGTGGGGTCCGTTGGGGATACCTGCTCCCACCATTCCCGTTCATGTTCCTCAATGACACCATAATGGTGCGAACACTAGGTCTCGGAAATCCAAGAGTTTAAACTGTTGCCAACGAAAACCTGGTGAGTCTGGAGGGTGCGGAAGATATTAATCTTCGAAAAGTACGAAGCTCAAAGATCTCCATAAAAGCTAAGCTGGATAAATCTAGCTACTGTAAGTGTACTGTGCGTGCTAAAACCGTGCCTTGAAATCCAGAAGAATGCGGATTGTGGAACGCTTTGCGCATGTTTGAGACTGCAGGAAGCAATGACGAACGAACTACATGAGTCTCGGAAGTCCTGGTTACGTCCGCTGACCTGTACCATTTGTGATGACCAAACAGAAGTGCGCTTGGTCTTAAAGGTCGCATACATAAGGTTGCGGTGTGGGTGATTTTGCTGTATGGCAGCCAAACCTAGTCCCTGCGGGCAGGGGATGTAAAACAACTGCAAATAGCTCTGTTGGTTTCAACGGAGTCGCGTGATCGCGAAACGAATTCTCGGTTGTGCAGTAGGTTAATCCATTTTGGAGTATACCAAGAAAAGTAAATTAGGGTGGTCCTGTTATGCTTTATACATTCCAACTAACTGTCGATGAAAAATATTACCGTTTCCGAGCTTAACTCAGTAAAGTTGTCAAGGCAGACAGGTTGAAGAACGAAGGATTATCGATTCAATAGAAAATATCCTGAATGTGATTGTTGCTAGTCTAGTTCCAGGTTGACGTCTGCGTGACCCTCCTTGTTCCTAGCTGAACGGGCCTGAATTTATGATCGTCAACCAGAGTCAATGGCGTCTGCGCTGCCGGCCTCTATCCAGATCGTCTGATTGAACCCTTGAAGATGTAGGCATACCGAAATGTTTGGGTTAAGCTGCGATTCGGCCCTACCATTTTTCTATTTCATTCTTCTCACCTAATGGTTTGCATGATGATGGAAAGTTATGGCTATAGGGCAGTGCAGCGCCGGCAACAAGCATTAAATTTGATGCCGATGATTGTATGACGATGAATATAATATTGTTCGCACAAAAACAGCGAGTACAGTCTATAGCCTGTTCTGCTGAACTATTGCAAAAACGGTCTTTTTGCCAGGGAAAACAGCCAACACTAATTAAAAGCTTTTTAATCTTGTCTATCCTGGCAGATTCGTTCTGCAATGGCAAACACGAAGGTGGCAAATGAACTAGTATACCAGTTATGTACAGCGTTGGGCAGGATTCGAGACAAGGAGGGTAAATATGCATAGTAACTGCAATTCAACATTTGGTGCTTAATATCTAATATAACAATTATTGAAAAAAAATGGAACTCAAAGTCCCAGTATCCGCTGTGCATCTATAAGAACCGGATGGCGAGCAATGTGTCACTACCACATGCGCAACTACGCGCAGATAGCCGTTCTTCGCACAGTAATCCAAATTTTTATTTCAAAAGGCACACAAAATGGCACTTTTCATTGCTCTCAGCACATTGGCTCAGCACTGTGACTGAATTGTCATTCGCTGGGGTGACAATGATCTCCGGAAACCAAAGTCTTAAACAATAATGAATGGTTGAAAATCAATATAAATAATTTCATGAACTTCCACTGCTATCAAACCCACAAACTTTGAGTTGATGGACATCACTTAAAGCACCTTGCCATACAGCTGACTTTACCAGTAAGTGGTGTACAAGTAAGTGTAACAGAGTTCTTGTTGGGTAATTTTCTATATGGTTGTTTTGAAAATGTTTGGTGGACTTTTCGTCTTGAAATATATTTGAAAAAATGCCAATATTTCGTCTAGAATTGCCTATTGCTGAGAGGAAGGCGCCAACATAAATGCGACATGCATAACTGATGAACGTACTAACTGGTATTCGACAGCAGCAGCTGTTATAGTTAATTTCTTGATTGTTGAAACTCAAGACAGCTCGGTAGTTAGGGCGCAAACTTACTGACCGGAAGATTTGTGATTTGAATCTAACCTCGGCATATCGATTACCCCTGTAAAAGCTTGGGCAACCCGACAGTAGCTCGGATCTCATGCTTCCCTTCGAGCAGTACGACATTTATGCACTGAACGGGTGTTAGAGCTGACAGATCCATCGTGATTCTATGGTAACAATGAGTAGGTGAGTTTTTCCACATCAGGTGTCAGTCTACCACTTCCGCCATGCATTCCAGTAAACAAGGCCGAAGAAAATATAGGTGAACCGGTTTTGAAACTCGTGAACCTGTTGTTTTCAGCACACTTCTACTTTATTCCACATTGTGGTATGTGCGTACGCTTTTTAACCGACTGCTCAACAACAGAATATCTCCCCCAAAGCAGTTTCGTTACACGAACTACCGTACGGTGTTTCTTGTTCCTTTCAAACGACCACAGTTCATATCAGCAACGGTGATTACATACTGCCCAACAAGTCACACATACGCAAAAAACTGGGACAGTTTTGCAGGGATAGGTTCATTCTCATCAAAAATGTGAGATGGTATTGGGACTACCTGGGAGCACCTGGGAAAAGTCAACTGCCAGAAGGGCGCTGGCAGTGAGATACACGGGTGATCTAAGTGACGAACCGCAGATAGTTATAAGGAACTATTCGACACCTTACTGGCAGCACATCGATGCCAACAACAACACACGACAAAAAGTGCTACATACAACAGGGGACAATGTGCATGGACTGCCAATGAATCAGACCGGACACCACACTAAGCCGTTAACGTACCCTACTAAATAACCTTCTTCCGGGACGACGAATGTAAACAACGTATCTTACTAAATAACCTTCCGTGACGGCGAATGTAAACACTGACCGGTAGTTAGATGTATGCTTGTATGCTCAAATCTCAATCCACATTTACTTCGTGTCCTGTGAGAAAAACGAGGTCTGAGTCCGATAGGGAAGTTATCATCCCCTTTTAATTTAATGATTGTTTCAGTGAGGTGAAATTTGCAAGGTTCCCAAATATCCGTATTCTAATCTCCACCAGTGTGAATTTCTCTACCAAGGAATATACGGTGCAGGCATTACGAAGGTTGACGAGGGTTACCCCATTTTTCACAGCCAGTGGAAATTCGTGCTATGGGACTCACAGTCCTTGTACATGTTCTTTACAATTCCAGGAGACGGATGTTATGGAATACGTTACCCACCTCGAGGATTCTATGGGCTTCGGTTGCAATACATCAGATGGAGTCAGTGCACATATCTCAAAGGCCAGCATTGCGTTTGCCAATCTGCTCAAATCGTATCACCAATGCGCATGTCACTGGTCCCAAAAGGCACGTGTATAGGAAAAAGGCAAGGATAGTGTTATACCGCTGCAAGAGTTGGTTGATGCGGGCGGATAATTCCTGACATCCTCGGGTGCTACGCATACGAATCTGCAGTCTACCGAGGGCGTTGTTTTCCATGCATAATACGGGATACCGAAACGCCGGAAGGGAGTAGACTATGCCCCAACGGAAGGGATCTGTCACGAAGTGCCTCGGCACCATCTGCGCGATTCGCTGTTAAGAATGGAGCTCACGAAACCTTCCGTGTATTTGGTTGGAGACAGTGACAGTTATACTGGCCAGCCGATTTCAGTGGCACCAAAGCCGTTAATTTCCATCACGACTGTTTGACTTCATGCCGGAGGTATATGCACCTCGGACGTTTTTTGAGTTGATAACATGGCTCTTCATAAATTGACGGGGTAATAAGGCATCAGTGATTGGTGCTAGTGCTGCTCTCAGCGGCAAACTAAAGTGACAATAACCTATCGCCCAACAGGAAGTTTTTGTTCGAGCTAGCAGAAGTCTGCAGGCACTGCATCGTTTTGTGTACGGTGTACGCCCATCCTATTCAAAATCGACGGCAACCTACAAGCAGCAGGACAGTTGCTGAACAGCACAACCATCATGGTACGCTACTTCAAGGACCAGCTCTATCCACCCAAAACACAGTGAATTTTCACATACAGCTGGACGGCGATGGATGCGGAGGGCATCTATCCACCCAAAACGCAGTGACACCCAAAACGCAGTCACACACAGCTGGACGGCGATGGATGCGGAGGGCACCTCTTGTGGCAGATCAGCCGTAATCTTCAATTGACCTAACTTACCTATAATAACGGTTCTTTGAAGCGCAGAACCTCTTTTGTGCAAACAGTTAAAGTGGAGTTGAGCGAACTTGCCACTGTGGTACTCGAACCTGAATGGTCACACTAGCTGCATCCTCACATGGCCAACCTCATCTGTCCAGGTGGTGTGCCAGGACATGGCTAACATCGCTTACATCAACTATGAACAGTCACGTGGAGCCACGGACGTGAGTTGAGTCAAGTAATGATCGGTGTGACTCGAGATAGCTCAGTGATTAAGGCGCGATGTCTACTGTGAAACCATTTCTGTGGTTCTCGTTTTCTGTGCCACTTGCCTGGAAGTTGGGAAACTTACGGTCCCAGATAAATAATCACGATGACAGAACAGCAATCCAGAGCTGGTGGCACACTTGTCACACTTTCGCCATCAGCTAACTCACACTAGGCTGCCCAACTGACGATAATTTCGTTCTGAGTTGTGTCAAAGATACGAGGTCAGAAATTCAGGGCAAGTTGAATTTCCATTAATTATACGGGGCAGCAGAAGATTGCCAAACTAATCCGATAAGAGATACACAGTGATTCACCACGCTTTAATTACGACAACTTAAAACATCCAAACTGAATTCAGAAGTCGGACGCTGTGAGAAGCCTCGTTTAAGCAAAGCTTATCAAGTGCCACAGTTGGGGTTAGTCCAGCTGCTCGATGTTTCGAGCAGCGCGGATCATGGTGATAATAATAATAACAGTAACAATTAATAGTGATAATAATCGACAGAGACAGCAACAGAAGTGATGAGGCTGATGCTTGACTGTCGTACAGCCACAAAATTTGTCTTACTATATTTGAGACCTTAGAATAAAAGGAAGAGAAAAAAGCAGGTGAGAGAAATGGTCCGGTGCCGATCTATCGAAAGCATCATGAGGTGCCTCCACTCTTAAGCGCTCAGTCACACGATCTGGAAGGAAACTGACATGAGCGCTGCTGACATTGATCAACACCACGGGTGGTCATTACCGGAGGCAGAATTACATGAATAGTGGAACGCCCTGAAACACAACTCGACTTCCGATTTCGAGGTAGAAGATCTTCACCTTGTTCAACTAGGCACGTTCAACGTTAGAGCACTGCTGGAAGCCGTGGTTCGTGTGGCAGCCCAAAAAGCACTGAGGTACGTCAGGTTGATCCAAACAAAAAAACGCAAAAATAGGACTAAAAAGGCCCTAATGAGCCGAATGGGGGAAGACACTCTGATGATAGCAATGAAAATATAATAAACGGCAACTCAGTGAATGGGAGATAAACTGGGAATAACTATTATATCAGGGGTACTGTCTTGAAACAGACAACGTTTGTATTCGTCATGACTGACCGCGGGAAATCAGGAGACTAAAAAATCGCTTACTGTTTTTTTCGCTTCGACAAAATCTTTCCGGGGTTTGGAATCAATGCACTTCAGGAATTTTCGAACTTCCGACTTCGTCCACTTGCTTGAAATCGGTACGTAATTGGGTAGATCATCTACCGCATTAGATACGTTATACCCATGCCAATGGAGAAGAATCATAGCCAACTCTTCCGAGTACCTATGTTGACAAGAGTGGACAGAATGTACGTATTTACACACATGAGGGAGATGCGCAGGTGACGCGAAACATACATATTTCATACACGCTAACGTACTTATAGTAGCTGGCGGTTTTGAAATATTCTTGCAGTTCTTCATGAGCAGGTTGCTTCCTTGGCAACCATAAATTGATCTCTCGGGCAGTTTCTCGTATACTTTCCACTCTGCGTTCGGCGGGGAGTAATTCGGGCACTTCCGCCTGGAAGGCTGGACCAACGCGGGAACAGCATTCTAGCGCGAACAAAATATAATATAATGAAGTTGAGCCGTCGTTAACTTGCATAAAGAATGCAAAAGACCAACTAATAATGAAACAGGGAGGTCAAACATGCGAACAAATAGAAAACGCAATTAATTAACATTATGCAACAAACGTAAAAACAACTGACCTTTTTGATTACGCTGTGTCTTGAGACTTCTCGCCGCTCGTGGCGTGCTCTGTCTGCTCATTTTATACCCAAGAAAAGTGTTCCAGAAATAATCACCACAGGACCAGAATTAACACGGAATCAATATCAAATTTGTGAATTTTTCGAACGGCCTTGAATACGGAGATAAACAAAACCACAGAACTAGATGGAAATCATCCATGTAGTGAATGAACTTGAAGCTCATTGCGGTTATTAGTTCAGAGTGCGTCATTCGTATT
>NW_008751686.1:2073074-2089152 GCF_000715545.1 Opisthorchis viverrini | reverse complement strand
CACCACAGCTTCAGAAGCAGCCTCTTTTTGCTGTACTTCGCCAGTGGTATTCACAACGGGACATGAAATGCCGAGGAGGGCTCAAAATAGCTGTGTAGCTGGCAAACCTGTCTGGATCGATTAGATTTTAGGGGGGGAGTGATATGCTGCCTTTTTCATTGAGTTTGAAGACTGGGCGCTTGACACATGTTTTTGGGGAGGGCAAGTCTGGGGGATAATGTGTCCGATTTGTGGGATTTTGCTGTTAATGTCGATGGCACTGCAGTGGTCAGACTGGGCAATTCTAAGAAGCTTAACATGATAGGGCGACGTTTATTATCATTCTAGATGGCTAATGATTCCTCCAAAGGCTGAGTAAATGCAAGGTGTTCTTTTGTGTGTAATAAATATCCACAGAAGAATCCTGCATTTTTGGATGTGCGCAGCACTATGGAAGTGAGCAGAGATTGCGGTGAATCAGAGAATTCGGAGCTCCATCCCCAATTACAATGTGCCCGGACAGGCTGGAGAGGTAGAATAAGTTGCTGCTGGGGTCAGTGAATGAGAAGTGTGGGCGCCGGGGATGGAGAAAAAGGGGACATTTGTGGAATCTTGGGGCATGAAGGTGAGCGGAAGTGGACATCGAAAGTCTAACTACCAAGGCCGTTATGGGTTTGCGCTCAAGAGGAGTATAGACCTGCTACAGACGGGTACAGGAAATCCCACGTTGTGGTTGACTGGGGGGCAGATGCTCCAACCACAATATATGCAGGGGTCGATGACTTCCTACTAGATTACTTGTTCATTTCATCCGATTTAGAGATGGTCCGTTGAGGCGGCCCCGAACGCTCCGGCAGAGAGGGGTAAATTTTGATGCAATTAGATCCCGGGAAAACTTCGATGAGACCATCGGTGTCATCTGAAACAGAGCCGCGTACCAGAATCTAGGAGGGTAACCAAAGAGATAGGAACCTCAGAAACGATAGCTAACAAAGGATTGCCAGTTTTGGGGCCAGAGTTCACCAGAGTTACGTTGGTGGAACGAAAGCGCTGAGAGGTGAGTCTACATTAATTACGCACGGGGTGGACCACTGAGTTGCTCCAGTCACCAATTGACCACCCGTTTGTGGAAGATACTGATGAGACTTGCAAGTGGGTGGTTGCTTGAATCAAAGAGGATTTCACCTCTATTTATGCGTCAACGATGGTCCGCTTACGGTGCGCGGGAGTGACATCAAGCCTGAATGACTGGTGACGATGTTCTGGTGTAGAATATAAAGGACACCAGCACATTTTCTGAGGATCCGGTGGTGAATGTTTAACCAAGAAAATATCAGTCAGTGGTAGCTGGATTTCTGAAGCTTGTAAAGTGCCAAGTCTTAGCGCAAGATGTCTTCATGTTCATGACTCCGGACAGCTTTGGATATATATTGCTTGCATGCAATCAAATTGTCCAGCTCAGCAAAGAAGCCAACGATTGTCTACGCCATCTTAGCTGCGAACATTTTCCTCCCTGTTAGATGCATTTGATTCTTGTGGAGCCCAAAACAACTAAATAGTGCTGGGATCACTGTGCACCTGTGGTTCAATGGTGCGAATAGGGTTTTAATGACTATGAAGGCTTCGTAATGATGGCGGTAATGATGGGCCAGTTCGGTGACCATGTTGTCGGTAGGGTAGCAAGTTTTGGCGGACCTCGGAATAAGAACCGGGGTGTGATCATCGTGAGAGTTGTGGAACCCAAAATTTTTGGAGCCGGTTTCGGTGACTCAGGGCCCCGATAGAAGGTTTGTTTATTTGTTCCGGGCCGCAAGGTTGGAATCCTGTTCGACTCCGACGCTGTAAGAGCTGAATGCTCCCTGTAGTTTTTCATCGATTTCTTTGTTCCTGAAAACTTCAGCGATGAAGAACTGAAATGTTCCTGTGCACCGGAAATCACGTACCTCTAAGACAACGTAGGTCAGGGTTGATGCTACCAGTGTCTTTTCCGGGGCGTTTTTGGGCACATTTGTGGAACTAGGTGGGCAAATTCATGTTTTGATGTTTCAGGACCTTAGGTCTAGTGGGATTATCTCATATTTGGGCAGTTTAGCTCTTTATTGTACTTCTTCCACGTCTGGCAACCACCATCCTTGATGCCACGGGTTAAAATAATTTTAGGATTTGGTAATATACATACTGTGTCTTGCCATTTAGTCCCACGATGCATCGATTCGCTCAGCCCATTAGTGAGGAAAATACGCTTCGTTCGACACACTTTACTTAGTTGTTCCGTCAGTGGAAAAGCCAATCCTCCGTCCTTAGTTAGGTTGTGAAGTTTCAGGCTGAAGAATATACGCTCACTTCCTGCTGTAGACCGTGGCGGTGTTAGAATGCGACGTGGCGATACTTTTAAACACAAGTAGAGTTTGTTGAAAAAGATTCGTACGTTTCCAATTTGAATACCTCTCGAAAATGACAGCAAAAATGTTGACGTAACTCTTTGGTGACCACCAATGGCAGCATGAGCCTTCCTCGGCCTCACACAGCATGGGTTGATGTGTTTGACTTTGTGACCCTCACCACCGACTGCAAAATGTTTCAGACACTTCTTTTCAAATTACGGCATGTGGTTTGCGGGTTGAAATGGCCTCATCTCGCTCGGCATCACCAGTCGAAAAATGGGATTCTTTTCTTCAATCGGTTATCAATCCCTACTTTCCATCTTCACTTTGAGCCGAGTCCCCTTTCACCGGTTTGGATGCTTGAGGTAAAAATACTGTAATAGAGTTTCAGGCATAGTTGTGCAAGTGGTTTTATAATAGATCCATATGGGAGATGGCAGATTAGCTCCCACTAAGGACCTTAATTTAATTACCATTCGCTGTCACCAAGAATTCAAAGCACATCCATGGAACTGTTCCGATAACTGGGCAACAATATACAAGGTGAACGGTAAATGGTCAGAGTTCAACGCGTGAACGTGATTCAAAACTCTCAAGTTTTATCAGTAAATCCGAACATTGAGTGTTTATGACCCGGGGAAAGGGCAATAATGACGCTGAGGATGAGCAACTCAGAGAGAAGATCGTCTGCATGGGACCCAAATTGTATCGGCTGTAGCACTGGTTTGCAGTGAAAACCATTTCCGTAGATAGCCGACCTTTTAACGTCGTCACGGGTTTTAACTCTCACCATGGACGACCGGGTGGAAACGCTAAATGGAGTACTAATTTTTTAATGAAAACGAACGCACTTTATTCCACGATCATGGTGGCGAGAAGCATGACCAGCAGAAAACAGCTACGATTTTCCCGAAAAATGCCAAACACGGTAAAACGGCACTGGAATGTATGGAGGTAATACATAAAAAAAACTCGAAATAACATGATCAAAAGCCGTGGCTGGGAAAAATTTGACACTGAGCCAATAGAACTGTTGTTAATAAAGCAGCCTACATTCATCGTGAAGAATTAGGGACAAAAATGTAAACCGACGGCTGCTGAGGTATTAGCCAGGAAAGCAGATACCGTAACGTTACCCACAAAACAATTTTAGTTGTGATCGAGGATAGCATTTTCAACGAAAACACAACATGCCCAGGGAAGTTGAATTCATTGGCTCTGTGCAAAGTGAAGGGGAAGTCGCCTACTTTGCTGCGGTTCAATGGTTCGATAACTTCTCATATTGGATAATACCGTGTGGCCAACACGAGTAAAATTAGTTAGTCACTGGACGGGACAGTCAGAAATAACGTCAATATAATCAGGAACTTAGTGGCGGGGTCTAGATCGGTGGAATGGAAATGCATTCACACTTGGTTGGTACACCTTGCTACTTAACTGCCTCCCGATCTGCATCCCATGAGTCGAAGTAAAATCACATTTGACGACATCTTGTGCCCCATTGTTCCCCTCCCATTGTACTGATTTTGCACAGCATTTAAGTTCATTAAATTCCTCTACCTAGTGACCGGTTTTCCTGTTTTTTCCTTCTGCTGCTGCGCCCCTCTCCCCTGCTTTAAGTCTACATCCGGATGAAGGAAAAGCTGTCAAATCCTCTCAAGTACCTGAATATCCATGTGCAGTAATGCGAATAAATAGGCGCTATTTGACGAGTCACCTTGTTCCAATCAAAACCAACAGCGTGTTGCCCTCCGAACTACCGGGATATGGTAGGTTTATACGACTTCAGCACTAAATCCCGAGGACGTTGGATTTGTTTGTCACTTTTATATTCTACCGATTGAAACGTGCGCATATATCCGGAGCTGCGCTCATGGCGTGGCTGGAACAAATTTGGCCCGTTGTGTCTGTTCTTGATCTGGATGGGTCGTAATGCCGGTTTGGATTTTCACCTGACCGGATACGATATCGTGAGACAGGCGTTAGAATGCTTCATGTCAATGATGTTAAAGAGTTGGTGGTATGTACATAGTTATTGCACCCTTTCGGCGATTGGGTACACCCGGCAGGGAAGTTTTCGTCTGATATATTGTACCCAATTGATATTATGTCCACAACCTTTCCAGAAGGTTAAGCAATTTACAAACGGCGTTTGATCTAAGGCTTGATTTTACGTACAGAAAGCCAAAAAACAAAAACCGTTGTTTATCGTTTTTGCCACTGACCTATTTGTCACTGCCTAAATCTGTCCTGTTATTGACATATTTCGTGGACCCTCCACTCAGTAATCTGTAACAAACAATTCGATTCAAAAAAGCTGCTGCACTCGTAAACCAATTGGGATAAATTTAAGGCAAAATGCACGATGCTCGGAACACAGATGATTCTACAGAACCAATATTCTGATTTCAAGACTGCCGCTGCACCACATCGATACCATTACATCTTTGAAAATGACAACACAAAGACGCCACTTACTCTATTTTCAAACCCATACCGCCCTTATTGCACCGTCGAGTTCGCTTATCTCCCCGAATTAGTTATGCACTCATTTCTGTGCACCATCTAATGTCGAGTACAAAACCATCTCCCCACTCTATGCCACCGTTCTCTCCCATCTCCGAATGATTGCTCATTACATTTTCAACCCCTCCATTCACTTTCTGGCCGAAAGTCACTGACAAGTCTTAGCAACTGACCTCATAATTTCCTACACAAATTTTTGTTCTACAAAGGTCACCAGGATTAACTTTAATCTGAAACTGCATGCCACTTAATCCTGCCTCACGAAATTCACCCAAAGGAGCGTACGGCCACATCATGGAATTGGACGCAAAAATTTGAATTTGCTAATAACATGCCGCTTACATAACACGTTGGATGACCGCATAACTAGCCAAATCTCGAACCCATTATTTAACAAGTTCTTTACACGAGTTTTCACACAAGTTTACCACACCACTTAGATAAATACGCATAAGACCAAACCAACTAAACCTACCATCTGTCACACGCCACGAACTGGAGAGTGCTTTTACGCTGCTTACTCCGGCATCGTCACGAGTGTTGACTAAAGGTCCCAAATCATTTCACGGTCTAAGCATTTAGAGAGTGCTTTACGCTGCTTACTCCGGCATCGTCACGAGTGTTGACTAAAGGTCCCAAATCATTTCACGGTCTAAGCATTTAGTAAGATTAGCCACCCTGCATCACATGGCATATGTTGCCGCCAGATATTTGCATATTCGGACAATCCTCTATATTGTTCTTCACCTCCTGAGCAGCCGAAATAAATCAACTTGCATTGGTACCAGTTATGAATGCCAATAGAACTGATGAACGCCACGCTGCGCCCCCAGTAGACTCAAGGGCATTCATGAGTCTCTTTCTACACCTCGATTACCGGAATAACGTGGACGATAGTGGATGCCCCTTCGCTCCAAGCTGCTTAGCCAAAACACCCATATACGGGGCCGTCCGGAAATCAAATTATGACTCTAATACAACTGCTACGTGGCTGCCGTACACGGTCCGATGTCCTGCGCATAGTTTAGTATTCTTTCACTGCAAGACTCCCGACCTCTCCAATGCTTACCATTCAAGCTTGTTACCGGTGCATGTCCAGATAAGTCCGACCGTTCCTGCTGTGGGTGCTTGTTGTATCTATGTTCCATATCCCACCCACTGGTTATGGGGGCGTTCAATGTGCTCACTCGGCCCGTCGATCAACTTGTTTTTTTGAAGGCTTATAATACCGTTTCACTAAAAAAATTCTCCCCCTTTTTCAGAGCTAGTGAACTTACGTGCTTCTGGACCAGCTTATGTTTCTGAAGTGCGGGCCAACTGCCTCACTCTTAATAAATGTGATTTGGCACCCTCGTTTGCCAACTGTTGCTTAAGCTGCTCCCTAAAACGCTCTAGATCAATCGATTTTACAAAGCTTGTCACCTTCAGTTAAAAAAATATATTTTCTTTTCGACACTGATGTTCACGTCACCCCCTGTTAAGGTGTCTCTCAACCGCATCTTTCCAGATGTCGCGCATCACTTGTGCTTCACCTAAGCAGTTACCTCAACGGTTGTCATGTGTCGGTCACAGAAATCGCAAGGTTAGGAATTTATGGAGACTTTGTGTGTCCCAACCCAGCTCTAGTATTCCACCTAAATTGTCTTCAAATCATTTAATTTCTTCCATTTTGGGAAGTTGGTGAACTCCCGCCCTCAAGTGCTATTCCCTGCCGAATTAGGCTTTTGTTACATCTAAACTTTCTGTGACAACCCCACGGGACTTGTCTGCAAAATGGGGCAGTAAAACTCAGAATTACTCCTCTTCTTTGCAATATTGATAATTTGTAGCTTATCAGGTACTACGTTTCCGTCGTCCTCATTAGAGCTTTAAACCCAAATGCAGTATCAGCCTCACAATTTAACGTTTCTCTAACAGCTTGCGTCCTTAATCCCGACAATTGTATGACCCATCACTTGTTTAAAAATCGTCAGCTCTTATTGACACTCTTGCCTTTGATACCCACCGGCGTGTGAAGCGTCGGCACCAGGCCGCAATGTGCAATGCGTCAAAACGTACCCTGATTAAGGTTGCTTAAACATCCACATGAAAACATCTGCGCGGCTGGACGCCTCCCAAAGTGAAAATCATCAATTTTTAGCCCAACTCTAACGCTTTTCATGGACGGAAACAACACCACACATCGCTTGACATCCCATCTCCCCCTATCCATTATCTTACTATTCAGCTGGTGAAAATCAAAGCTGCGCGTATAGGAGTGCAATGGCATCTTACTCAAAAGTCCTTCCTTAATCTCAAAGGTTGAATGCTCAGAGCTACCAAACAGAACCCTCTTCTGCTTCACAGTCCACACATATCAACATTTTTGTTGTGATGCAGGCAGAAGTTGCTTACTTTAAAATCCACAGACCAATGCGCATGGAGGATCGCCGCTGATTTGTGTGATAATTGTAACCTAAAAAACTAACCGCTCAGCAGAGCCTAATGAGCCCTTGTGATAGCCCGGACTCATGCAACAAATCAAACTTGGTCCAACAAAAAGCCACAATAACTTTAACTTGTCCTGGGATCCTAGCTGCTTTTATAGCCTAGAGAGAAGCCTCACGTTATCACCATACAGACGTATTTGTCGACTCCGGCCCTTACACAATGTCAGTCCGGCTCTCGTGTCTCAGCCCAGGCTAACCAACTAAACCCTACCGGCCCGCTAGATAACCCAACGGCCAGTGTGATCAGTCCATTTCCTGGCCCACGAAACATGAACACTGCGGCTCATCTTTGGGTGATAGCCAAGACACCCCATGTCAAGCTGTCAGCTATCTGGTCCGCTTGTAAACCCGGACGGATACGCTGACCTACCCAGATCAGTCGCGCTGTAATCCGCCATTACGTACACCGGCACTTCCATAATATCCTCATGACCCCTGGCTCTGTCATTCCTCCCAGCACTAAACCTACACCTATCTATTCATTGGCTCTCAGGCTCAGAGTTCTTGAAGATCCTGAGTTCCTCGTTGCTCTTACGAGTAGGCAAAATTTTTACCCCCTTCAGCAACCACGACTACTTGCACCAACCCTAAGAGCCCCCGCAAATGTAGCTGATGCAATGTATACTGGACCCAGAATGAGAGCTGCACTGGATTGTCTGGGGAGGCGGTCTCGTGGAAACCATCGCTGTGTACGGTCCTTCTACGCTCTACCGAATTCACGCTGCAGCGGCAGACTCAGGCAACATTTTTGAACGCTTCGTTATGTGACGCAGAGCCTCGGCTGAACCTAAACCCGCGCTCCTGTCCTATGTTCTGCTTTTTCCAACAACTACTTGGTGTGCAATCCGGCTCACACAACCTCGATATTTTTCTCCTGGTTTTTCGCCCTCGCATCTTTAAAAGTCCTCTCAAATAGCCCCGAAATCGCATGCTGTTCGTAGGGAGCCTTCTTACGCGTGAAGCTTATTCCGACCTACCTGATATCCACCTTCTTTCCTGAGGACTAAATTCTTGCGATCCCCTGCTTTGTGTACTATCCGGTAGTGTCTGCAGAACATTTGTAATAACGGGACTAATCGGGCATAATAATTTAATATTTGCAAACGCCGCTTTCTTACCCGTCGGTTAAGTTCGTGACGAACATACTCGCATTTGTGGGTGGCTTAACCCAAGCTGGAGGCTTATATCTTATGCTACAGGAATTCGACAGAGTCCCACACGTCCAGCTGCTCAAAATGCCCGAGACTTACGGGCGTCAACAGATGGTTCTACACCGAATTACGTTCTTATCAGACAACATTCCGGGTGAAAGTTAGGTTCTGCTCCAGTCTTCAATGAGGTCACACAAGGCCCTGTTTAGAGACCACCTTTTTTTCTGATCTACGTCAACAAAAATGCGCCTGCATCTGGAGTGGTCAAGTGGCCGTTTTTTACCTCCCGAGCGCCGATCGAATACCCGATGTGCTTTGAATAGGTGAGACATGAGGAGGATTCCTATCTCGTCTCCAGCCAGTTTGTCAAAGGAGACTTTGTCAAGGTGCTGCCACCAGCTAGCCATTTCTTTGATGGATGGGACAGCATGCATGGGTAAGCTGGTAACAGCAAATGCCCTGTCGATATCTATCGAATATATTTCATCCGCTGATAAAAGCCTGATATCACGGGCTTCTTATGCGCAGCACATGGAACCGCCCAGAGCATCAATGGCCATAAAAGTTGACAGCAGCCTGACCCCGTTTTATTTTGGAAGGTCTGACTCTAAGGATGTTGTGGCAAACGGGCATCCCAAAATGTATACCTTTTTGCTCCTCTTCCTGGAGTGTCAAGCTTAACAGTAATATTTCTCAGGCACGCGAAAAGCCGCCAACGTCGAAACTTTGCAGATTACCCTGCATCGTCCTCAGTTTTGGTGGACCCAACAACCGCTACAATCCGACATCTCAGAGCAAACGATTGCGTTGCAATCTCCAAACGTGTGATAGACTTCGAAGCGAACAAATACGAATTATGCACCCGTATGCACTCAATTTATCCGAAACCTCCATTGGTAGAAAGCGCTGGCAGCTGGAATTCAGGTAAGGCTGAAAACATGGTTAACAGGCTCTTAAAGCACGGTCTGTATCTGGCCTTATTGTTGCTGGGAGGCTTGTAAAACCATTCCGTCCGAAAGCTTGATTGAGAGAGGTAGCCGGCACAGGAAAGCTCCATACGTCCTCTTCTCTGGACAGCTGCCAAAACCGACTTTGTGCAACCCTGGAAAGCGTGTCCACAAACTCTGCCGAATCAGTGAATGCTGAATCTCGGCCGGTCATCGATGTTTTATCCGCTACATCAGCCCACTTGTACTGCAATGATAAGGGAAGAGGACCCAAATTTCTCTCCAGAACAGCAAGCAAGTGCAAATCTGAAACGAAGCGCATTTGTGGCAGAGCTATCTCAACTTCGCATATTACGCAAAAGCCCAAGAGTGAATTGGCCTATCGTGCCAATCGGAACAGGCTTTCTGTAGAGAGCAACCATTAAGTTGATACTGACCAAGAGGATTTCATGAAATCCCTTGAGCTATGGAATATGCTACTTCCGGCGTTAAGAGCACATTCCTCAATGGTTTCCTTCGCGTCGCTTTGTCAAATACAGAAGCTTCTAATCGGCGTCTCACACTTTGCTCTAAGCACATCTCAAACTGGCGTACAAACATCCAGTAGTGATTTGGATCCCCATTTAATTATGGTAGCTCTAACTTGGGTAGATCCACAGTGGTTATCACTGGAAAAGACCGACTAGCATGCGTATCCTAGGGATCTCGCATCTGACAAGGATTCAATTACTGCTTTATCCGGTCGATTAAGGCTACCGGTTCCAAAAATTCATCTGCTGAATCCTCTCCGGCCTCCAACTTGCATTAAGAAATGTGAAGTTTGCATTTTATCTCTAGGAGAGTCCGTTAGGGTTTAACCTCTTGCTCAACCGGATATTCCTGTAGCTGAGCATTCTTTCAAGATTTGAAAGCTTTTGGGACTAGATGCAGAACACTGTTTAAACGGACCGGGGCGTGAAGTAACACTGCAGTTTTTTTCATAGCGCCGATAAATTCCTCAAATATGTAGACATCCGTTTTGAGCACGATAGTTTCAGGGGTTGCCATATTCCACCTCAATCAAGACAGTAAGTTTTCGGTTACCGTTACAACCATACAGAATCCTCGTGTTATGCGCGATTCCAGGACAACCATGAGGCCAAAACTAAGTCGAGACTGGGTTTCTCTAAAGCGCTAATAACGTAAGACATTATTTCAAAAATATAAGAAAAGCGACAGTGGTTGCTTTCCCAAAACAAATGGTCTGTCTGGACTATAAGAGTACGAACCAAACGAGCAAGCAGACTCCCGCGTGAGATGTTCGCACGTGCACAAGTTCGGTCACAAAATGGCCCGATGACTTCAGGGTGAAATGCGTCAAGTCATAGGGACAACCAACTGCCAGTTCATGCGCAAGCAATAAACACACAAGTGGGTCAGGTGTTACAAAGGTGAATAGAAAAAGCGTGGGAATTTCAAATGTCAAGATAGGAGACATTATGTGGGACCTACCGATCTTTTTAATAGTGTGTACGGTGAAAATTTATACAGCATCTGCGAGAACCAGCGAGGTCTGTAGCCAGTAATGACTGGCGATTACCACCGTTTTCAAAGAGAATGCGGAGAATTAGCGCCAAAAATATTCGTTTGTCCAACAACCTTGAAAAAGGGCTATGGGGGCCCCTACTACTAAAAACTGGAAAGCAAGTGGAACCAGTGGCTGCGAGCACGACCTGGACGCAATTCAATGATGACGAGGATGAAATATAGTTGAAATAATTCATTATGGTCCCAAAAATGAGTGCATGCTACTTAAGAAGGAATGCGGAATCATACTACTCACTGTAACTTCCTAAGGCATGCATATGGGGGGAGCTCATGTACACCAAATGCACAGCAAACTATGCCTTTCCCGTGAAGGACAGCATCTTTGTTCATAACTTCCTAAGGTATGCATATGGGGGAAGCTCATATACACCAAATGCACAGCAAACTATCCCTTTCCCGTGAAGGACAGCATCTTTTTTCGTGTGAGTCTGGCTGTCAAAAATCCAGTCGTGGAAATTTTGTGGAGTAAACCATGCAAAGCGGACTGTTGGCCTTAGATGATCAGATTGTTTCTCATTCGAGCGAATAAAATGACATTCTTCAATGCAAGGAGCTAGATAAAACTGGGCTGTTGTCCCGAACTCTAAGAAGACCACTCCCATGTGACAGATAGAGGTAATACAGGGCCCCGTGTCCCAAAGCTGTTCTGGGTCAAGGAAAACAGGATTCAACTTACCGAATGAGCGCATTCTTCGGCCGAACACAAACGTGAAGTTCGTCCTGAGCTTGTCCGGGACTGTACATGTGTCAGTATAATAATGGTGCAGCCACGTTCGATGGCATAACAGGCACTATTTTGTTCATTACCACGATCATTCCCTCTCCTTCTTTTAGGATGTTACTTGCTAACACGTTGAAGATATATTTAGGCAAACCGTTCCGTCTAAAAACAAATTGCAAGCCTTGGCCATCAGTGCCCAGATATCCGGTAAGTACTAACCATTTGATTGATCCTTTCAACTCCCACCGAATCCTATTTTACAGCACAAACAGTGAGGTTCTGCCAATAAGCAAACGCTGTCGATCAAATCAAGCCAATTAAGGCTACGCAACAACAGAAGAAACAAGCGATTTGGTTACTCCTACATCGATCAGGGACCGGCAGAAATACAGCCTACAAATGTCTTCTCAAAATTATCAGTTGTTTGTATTTATGTATGTGTATGTGTTTCATGTGCGGCGCTGAATGAAGTGAACGTACACGTAATTTAGGTATGCTGTCAGCTCTAGCGCCATGTGTAAAGAGGGTACGGTGTTTCAGTTTATGGGACCATAATTACCAAGTGTCTTCGAATATTTACTGACGAGAGGACGGTTTCCACTGTTTTATGGTTGGGTGAAAAAATATTGGTAGTGTTTCATTATCTGTCTTTGAAGTTTTGCACTAGCTGCACATCTCAATTCAATTAATTTTGTTATATTTTCTCCTAATCATATACGTGTGCATTTACTGACCGCGCACTTTAGAGCCAACCGCAAATATAGGCATCCACGAGGATCTCCACAGAGATTATGTCCATCATAAAACTGTTTATCAATCCCAGCAGATTGGTCATAATAGCAGGTAAGCCGCAAATTCAATACAACATACAACCAATTGCGTTCTAGAGGGATACACTGTATTGCCGGTTTAAATGTTTATGTTGGGAAAGGCACAGGCTCAACCAACAGAGCATCCCCAATAAAAATTCTTACCGATGTCTAGGATTAGTCACAGGATTCAAAGAAAATATAGCCTTCCTGTATTCAACTCAGTGTTGTAGGGCAATACGAGCCAAAACAACCATACTTCTCCCAATTAGTGGCTGCTACGGCGAAAATGCTTAGGCCACACGTGGTTGACCAGAAGATGGAAACGCTTACCCGTTCGACATTAGGGTGAGCTCTGGCTGGCCAAAAGTTTGGGTTCAAAAGCCAGTCATGCTGCCGATCGCCATCTGCACACCCAGGTACCCAAAATTTCTGCTTGGCGTCGCCGCCACGTTCACATGTGATTCTGGCCTGATTACAGGCAGAGAACGGTGCCGAGAACGCTAGTTCGAGAGAGGATTGGACCGAGAATTGAGCTGAGCCACTACCGTTATTACACTGAGTACGATTTTTTTCTTTTCAGGTGAGCTGAGGCAAATTGATCACTGGCTCATGACTCTGAGGATTGGACCGAGAAGTGAGCTGAGCCACTACCGTTATTACATTGAGTACGATTTTTTTCTTTTCAGGTGAACTAAGGCAAATTGATCACTGGCTCATGACTCTGGCTAATTAAATGGCTGAAGTTTGAACGTTTAGGTGACGGGGGTTCAAATTCCGTTCCAGTACATGTCCAAGAATTGTTTCGTGGCTGCGCTCTTCTATGTACTTGATCATTTATTGTGAGACTGCACCCCGTGACGACACTTTACTATGTCCCACAATAACCGAACTCTGATGTGTTGAGTGATGTAGGGTTGCCAAGAAGAAATCATTTCGGTTGTTCAAGAGAGGTTTAGTAAATCAAGAGGAGCTGGCTACTTCCGAGAAGGGACGGATTATTAACGCACGCGCAG
The DNA here is from genome assembly GCF_000715545.1 of Opisthorchis viverrini. Lineage (NCBI taxonomy): Eukaryota > Metazoa > Platyhelminthes > Trematoda > Opisthorchiida > Opisthorchiidae > Opisthorchis > Opisthorchis viverrini. The sequence goes on along the minus strand of NW_008751686.1, from coordinate 2,075,543 downwards.
CATTTTGGTGAGGAAGGTGATTTACGAGCAGTTACTATGGCTGCCTCTTTGACGTTGTGCTTAATCGGCGGCTGTAAAGCAGACCATACCAGCAGTGTTCTCGTAGACACACCACAACAGCGGTCACGTCAAGCACCGAAGATTCTGCCTGAAAAATAGAATGTAAAGACAGCTTCCGTCAACTCTACACTGTGTCGTCATCCATCCGTCACCACTCTGTTTGCACTTAGCAAAACGTCCAATTAGAAAAATAGAACTGCTCTATGCACAAAGCTGTTGAGACAGAAAAGCTAAATCACATCTACTGAAAACGCTGCCCATAAAATACACGTTCACCATCGTCCCTCGGACCCCTCAGGATTTCATGGACTGGCCAAACAAACCAGTCGGTTAAAGGCCACATTAGATTGTAGGCGGGCAGGCCAATAAAGTGTAGCTCATGGTAGACGCTGTTTGGCGCTGGACATCCGCGGGAATATGCATTCATTCTGCATGAAGACCGAACTGTTGCGGCTAAGTGATGTCACTCTATGTACTACTACACAGCAACTTATGAAAAGAAAATCTGACAAGAGGTTAATTTTATAACTAGAGTGCAGGAAAACTTTACTGTAGCAAGCAAGCGGCCTCCCGTTTAGCGAAGTGATTTCGCAAGTTGGTACGACTCATGATCAGGTCTATAGTAAATCCTGAAATAAGCCTGTTAATTTTCTCCCTTAAGAAGACACTTGTGCACTGCATATGATTTCATTCTAAGTTGGTGGCAGATACATACGGCCCAGTTACAGCCATTAATTATCCTAGTATCATTCTGCATAGCCGCGCCTTGGAGGCACAATGTTTTTTTCCGGGGCGCTCGTTATTCGCACAATGGAGTCGAACTTGCAAAAGTTGTGACCGGTCCCTGATGGACTGAAGTAATCAGGCAATTGAGTTAAAAATACCAGTCCAAACTTCTGAGCCCTGTTTAGGCATCCTGGGGTTTCAGTGATGCTGAAAATTTCCCCACAAGACACTTCAGCCAGAGGAACGGTTGCTCCAGCCAACAATGAAATTTGGTGAGCTGCAAAAACATAAATGTAAATCAGGGATGTTTTCAGTTTGAGCGCAATCGCAACGAAATGCAACATTTTGGCGTAGAAAGACTTCGGTCGCTTGTAAACGTTTGGCAGCTGAGATCGTTGTGCAGATAATGGGCACGCACAATCGGCTTCACATACATTTGTTGCGAAATTTGAAGCTGTATTTTTTCATCCTTCACGGCATTTGAGAAGGCATTATATTAATTCGTGAGGGATAACTATGTGGTGTCTGTGCTTTCACCCAGTAGGTGAAGTATCAACGCTGTTTTGTGATACGAATGGTTGTATCGCGAATGCAGCAGGCGGCCTGCTATACTAACGGAAAATCGAGGAACTCGAAGAAGCTAGTAAGCTGAGCTTGTTTCCTAATATAAACAGTACATGAAGCACCGGTTTTACTTTGAAGAGACAGGAGAACCTCCCCTAGTCGCCTCTTGTTATCTTGAACACAGCCTTAAGGTTTCGATTTTTCTGTACAATCGACTTCCCGTAGATTGACGGTTAACCGAAGAGAAATTGGGCACTTGCAGGGCTTAACGAAGTATGTGACAGTTTGTGGTCGGTAAATTCAGCAATGTCCCCACCACTTTGTAAATATACAACTACCACCGGAAGTGTCGACCGGCACTGTTGAGCGCTCGCCGCATGCTTGGGTTTTATTGTGGCATTCATTATACATAGAAGAAAGAAAGAAACGTGCAGCTGTAGCACCCTTCAGGTCCTTCAGGTGCCTAACTACCATGCCACCCGAAGGTTGCACGAGGGCTGGGATACTGCCAGGTTACCCAAGCATACACAGAGGAAGCCGAGAGGCCGAGGTTGGGTTCGAACCACGGACCTCCGGCCAGTAGGCTCGCACATCTTGCACCACTCATTATACATAGATATTCTACACGATGAAGTTGCGGCCGCGAAAATATCATAGCTTTCGAGAAATCAATTCCACCGTGCGAATAGTGAGTTGCTCCTACATAGCTGTACTACTTCCGGGATCAAAAAGTGCACGGCCGGATTCCGCAGAATTTCTGCCAGTTTCTCGATCAGCAATTGCCCAGGGCCCAAACGTTAGTTAGTAGTTCGTCCATTTGCGGTTCTCAAGACGTCACACGGTCCTGTCTTTTAGCCGTACGCTCAGCCCAGACGTAAGTCTCTAGCAGGATTTAACACAATCCATGGTATCTGTTGATAGTCTTCAATGTATAAAGTCAGTCGCTTGTCGCGATTGTCCAGCTACCTAATATCATATTGTCTCCACGGAAAACCTGGTCAAAGACTTGCTGTGCGAATAGAAAGGTTAGAGAAGACGTATCAAAGGTATTTTTTCCTTTCCCAACACTTCAGGTGATGCACGATGCACCCACAGAAACCCATATTCAAACAACGCACA
>NW_008751686.1:2059050-2071724 GCF_000715545.1 Opisthorchis viverrini | reverse complement strand
TAGTGGTAAAATTTTACTTAGCAGTGTTTTCATTCGCTTAATGTATTACTGTCAATGAAAGAATAAACCACAAGAAGGCAAAGAGCGAATGTGGATTACCTAGTGTAATATGTGGTAGAGACAGGATTTTCCTCAGGGGTACTTTGTGCGTTGTTTGAATATGGGTTTCTGTGGGTGCATCGTGCATCACCTGAAGTGTTGGGAAAGGAAAAAATAGCTTTGATACGTCTTCTCTAACCTTTCTATTCGCACAGCAAGTCTTTGACCAGGTTTTCCGTGGCGACAATATGATATTAGGTAGCTTATTAGGTAGCTGGACAATCGCGACAAGCGACTGACTTTATACATTGAAGACTATCAACAGATACCATGGATTGTGTTAAATCCTGCTAGAGACTTACGTCTGGGCTGAGCGTACGGCTAAAAGACAGGACCGTGTGACGTCTTGAGAACCGCAAATGGACGAACTACTAACTAACGTTTGGGCCCTGGGCAATTGCTGATCGAGAAACTGGCAGAAATTCTGCGGAATCCGGCCGTGCACTTTTTGATCCCGGAAGTAGTACAGCTATGTAGGAGCAACTCACTATTCGCACGGTGGAATTGATTTCTCGAAAGCTATGATATTTTCGCGGCCGCAACTTCATCGTGTAGAATATCTATGTATAATGAGTGGTGCAAGATGTGCGAGCCTACTGGCCGGAGGTCCGTGGTTCGAACCCAACCTCGGCCTCTCGGCTTCCTCTGTGTATGCTTGGGTAACCTGGCAGTATCCCAGCCCTCGTGCAACCTTCGGGTGGCATGGCAGTTAGGCACCTGAAGGGTGCTACAGCTGCACGTTTCTTTCTTTCTTCTATGTATAATGAATGCCACAATAAAACCCAAGCATGCGGCGAGCGCTCAACAGTGCCGGTCGACACTTCCGGTGGTGGTTGGATATTTAAAAAGTGGTGGGGACTGTCACATACTTCGTTAAGCCCTGCAAGTGCCCAATTTCTCTTCGGTTAACCGTCAATCTACGGGAAGCCGATTGTACAGAAAAATCGAAACTTTAAGGTTGTGTTCAAGATAACAAGAGGCGACCAAGAGAAGGTTCTCCTGTCCCTTCAAACAAAACCGGTGCTTCATGTACTGGTTATGTTAGGAAACAAGCTCAGCTTACTAGCTTCTTCGAGTTCCTCGATTTTCCATTAGTATTGCAGGCCGCCCGCTGCATTCGCGGTACAACCATTCGCATCACGAAACAGCTTTGATGCTTCACTTACTGGGTGAAAGCACAGACACCACATAGTTATCCCTCACGAATTAATATAATGCCTTCTCAAATGCCGTGAAGGATGAAAAAATACAGCTTCAAATTTCGCAACAAATGTATGTGAAGCCGATTGTGCATACCTATTATCTGCACAGCGATCTCAGCTGCCAAACATTTACAAGCGAACGAAGGCTTTCTACGCCAAAATGTTTCATTTCGTTGCGATTGTTCTCAAACCGAAAACCTCCCTGATTTACATTTATGTTTTTGCAGCTCACCAAATTTCATTGTTCGCTGGAGCAACCGTTCCTCTGGCTGAAGTGTCTTGTGGGGAAATTTTCAGCATCACTGAAACCCCAGGATGCCTAAACAGGGCTCAGAAGTTTGGACTGGTATTTTTAACTCAATTGCCTGATTACTTCAGTCCATCAGGGACCGGTCACAACTTTTGCAAGTTCGACTCCATTGTGCGAATAACGAGCGCCCCGACTGTGGAGCCATAGCACAGCAACTGCAAACCCGAATGCTCTTGAGAAAGTCAAAAAGGACGGCAGGTTACAATGCAAGACTTTGGCGTAAAATGTTTCAGTCCGATCGCAAAGGTTTTGCGGAAAAAAGCATTGTGCCTCCAAGGCGCGGCTATGCAGAGTGATACTGGGATCGTTAATGGCTTTAACTGGGCCGCGTATACCAGCCACCAACTTAGAATGAAATCATATGCAGTGCACAAGTGTCTTTTTAAGGGAGAAAATTAACTACTATCTTTCGGTACTCTCCACGCTGTGGAAATATCAACAAGTACCCGGACGCTCCCATTTCACCTTCACTATAAAAGTAGGGTTGACTCAGTCTTCATCCCCAAGACGACCACTGACGCTGATGCCATAATCAGCGCCGAACCCCACAATCTTAGTTTACGTAGGGGTGATTCTGTTTCACAATTTGACCCTTAGAGAAAGCCCCCAGCTATTCGAGGAACGCAGAATGGATGGCAGTGCCCCCCGTGACTCGGAGCATCCATTCTGCGTTCCTCGAATAGCTGGGGGCTTTCTCTAAGGGTCAAATTGTGAAACAGAATCGCCCGTATGCAAACTAAGTTTGTGGGGTTCGGCGCTGATTATGGCATCAGCGTTAGTGGTCGTCTTAGGGATGGAGACTGAGTCAACCCTACTTTTATAGTGAAGGTGAAATGGGTACTTGTTGATATTTCCATAGCGGGAAGAGTACCGAAAAATAGTCAAGATTATCAAGCCATTAACCGACTCCGGGTTGGTTAACGAGGGCTTAGGAGGGTTAATATGTGACGCGATACCTTGGTAACGTTCACTTTCACAAAAAGATTAACAAGGTTAAACATATCTGTATCTTGCCTTACTTTAGTGATGATCCACCAACCTTCGGCAAGCGGTGTTTGAAGGGCACGATGTCAAAATACCAGTTTTTGCGTTATCCAACATGATGGTGAAACCTTTTGGTCGCGTTTACACGACAAAACACCAAAACAAAACTACTTCCCTGCTTCTGGCTTACTGTCAGAGGGATGGAAGCAAACAAAGCTCCTTATGGTCGATTTATTCCCGGGCGTAAAGTAAGCGAATTTGCAAATGTAATAAGGTCGAAGCGGGTTGGGAAAACGGTAGACACAGACCAAAGCACGCAACACTGTTGAAGAAACCAGAGCACCAAGACGGGATTCAAACCCTCGAACTCGCTCATTAGGCGAGTGCTCTGCCACCATGGGTACTGCCCTACGTCACGTGTTAACTTGAGTTCCGCATTACTGTGCCAAATCTCGGTCTAGATAGTCAACAAGCGATCTGTCACCATCATTGGTGAGCTCCACCTCGATATCACCCGCTGAGGGGCACAGTTTCGAACTCCGTTTGTTTGCATCGTATGCGCTGTGGCCTGTTCGGTTTGACGATTAAAAATCACAGGGAGCCACTGTGACTTTAAATTGAGCGTTCCGGAATAGTCGTTTTTTCATCCAGATGTGCGAATATTAGTTTGGCTTAATTGGCACATCCTGCGGCGTATTTTTATCTGTCCTGACGCTGCTTGACCGAGTAGATGAAGGGAATGCGGAATTCGCATTACTTGACGGAGTAGTGAATCTTCTCGGTCGACAGAAAGTGAACTCTACGCCTCCTATTTCTATTTTGTTTGGTTGTCAGGCGAGGTTCAGTCGTCAATGCAGGTGTTGGTCAGGTGCATGCGCACGATGAAACTAAGAAGCCAGTTTAGCTGTTCATCTACGCACAAAGAGATGTCCAACTGTTCTACACATGTTTTGGGAAGTGCAGATGAGATATGGCGCAAATCACAAAGTATCTGAGAGATGAGATCTAGGACAGATAATGAAACGTTCTTCTACAAATTAGCTATTCCAGTTCATCACCGCTCCTCTTTCAAAATGAAATGATCCTACGGAAAACCTCTTAAGGTCGGCCCCCTCAAGTGGTCCCTACAGAAGGGGATATCAATGAACTGACTCACCGAAAACATTCCTTATCATCATCATCGACAGCATGACATCAGCGTTCAACACCGATGCTTCACTGCCGTACAACCATGACATTCCTTATGAACGAAAACGACCAGCCCCCGAGAACGAGTCGGACTATATTTTTATTGAGCAAATAAAATCGGAATGGAAACATAAAAAATGTTTTTTACAGGTCGAAAAAATTCTATTTATCCGCTTGAAACTCTTGCCGCTGTTCGTACAGTTCCTTGACAAGACTCTGAATCATTGGGGTAGTGAAGCAACCTGTAAGAAGATTGGAGAAAAACACATACAACTCAAATATGTTGGACAGCATACCTAAGGTGCTTGTGAAAAATTCTTCCAACATTCCCGGCCTTTGTGTTTCTTTCTCATATTCGAATGCTTGCAAGATCATGTCGAATCTAAAAGTGGTTAAGTGATGATAACACAACAGTGCATTTAGAAGCTAGGCATTCACTTGTCAAAGTCTTTGCACAAACGGGCTTCAGGAGTCTGTCCGAGATTGTACTCCTAGAAAGAAATATAGTAAATGAGAGGAGACAGAAACTGGCACCTACGTTCCACAAGTTGAGAACCTCTTCTGCGTTGTCTTTCGGGAGTAGATTGCAAAGGTCTGCCATGGCATTCTAAAGGAACGGACGTGGTGAGAAGACAGGGCATTATGGAAAAGTAAACGATTATTAGGTAGCGTTTTGGCAAGAGGTCGGAAGCTGAGACGACAACAACAATGACGTATCAAGTTGGAAAACTCCTGTCTAGGCTTGAGCAACCTGGCAGTATCCCAGCACCCGTGCTTCTTTCGGGTGGCATGGCAGCTAGGCCGCGAAAGGGTGCTACAGCTGAACGATTATCTATTTTCAAGTTAGAAAACGAAGGGCTATCATGTAAGAGCGTTCTTTTCCACGTGAGCGAATTTTCATAATCTGATTATCTGGATACACTTGGTATTCCTAACCACTGTATACGATAAAAACTCTGATAACAGCCAAGTTCGCATAGAGTAATCTCTCTCTCAATAGAGTTGCCACTTCTCTGAAGAGTCTAAGATAGACAGGATTTAGTGTGAAATCCCACAGAAGAGAGGTCACTCTGCTCGATGGGTCAAGAAACCTCTTCTTCCGTGGTATCTGTCCCCATAATGGGATTCATCCTGCCAGACAAAGTGGCGCTTCGGGGGAGTAGTTCATTCCGCGCAAATTCGCATTACTGTTTTAGTCAATATCTGTCAGTAAGATTTTGCGTACATGCTTGGTAGTCCTCACCGTCATCCGTGGAAGTGCTATCGTGCAAACCTTTGGGAGCCTCAGGTGATTCGCAACACCAGGCTCTTGGTGGATGATCTTTTTGCTGTCTTACCCACGTATTACAATAGGTGTATGTCATCGTTTTTCATATGTAGTGTTTTATCTCCGCATTGTACCTGTGTCGTATTGTCATATATATTCTACATTTTACACGACCAAAGAGTTGTCACTTCTCTGAAGAGTCTAAGATAGACAGGATTTAGTGTGAAATCCCACAGAAGAGAGGTCACTCTGCTCGATGGGTCAAGAAACCTCTTCTTCCGTGGTACCTGTCCCCATAATGGGATTCATCCTGCCAGACAAAGTGGCGCTTCGGGGGAGTAGTTCATTCCGCGCAAATTCGCATTACTGTTTTAGTCAATATCTGTCAGTAAGATTTTGCGTACATGCTTGGTAGTCCTCACCGTCATCCGTGGAAGTGCTATCGTGCAAACCTTTGGGAGCCTCAGGTGATTCGCAACACCAGGCTCTTGGTGGATGATCTTTTTGCTGTCTTACCCACGTATTACATTAGGTGTATGTCATCGTTTTTCATATGTAGTGTTTTATCTCCGCATTGTACCTGTGTCGTATTGTCATATATATTCTACATTTTACACGACCACTTTTGGTTATATATAAATTCCACAAGTGAATTGGCAAGCACCCGCCTCGACAGCCATTGCAGTGTTCAGTCCATAAATGACGCTGCGAGTGACTTTCTGTGATAACCGTTGTTCAGCAAACGTGATTACTATATACCTAACCAAGTGCTTACATCAAGGGAACACTTTATGAGTGATTTAGGCCACCAGGCCACCTAGATATGAATTGTGGGCTCCAACTGCTTAGTTGTCCCCACGTGATCTTAAAATTATGAGTCGTACCGCCGATACTATTTCACCGGGTGTTTGGCTGATTGCACACGTAGCTTGGCGCAAACCAGTGTGATGCATCTTTCTGTCTGCGGCGTCTATAGACACAGTTGGATGCGACCGGAAACGGACGACTGTCCAACGTACAGTGTTTTGTGTTTGAGCAAAAACACAACGCCGATGAATACATCTTCGTGCTGTGGACACACATAAGCTGAACAAGAAGGTAAATAGCATCGCGTTTCATAGGGAGGTCATGTAACAGTGGTGGATGGAAATATGGTTGAGAAACAAAAGTGTCCGTCATGTTAGAAGGAGAGAGACGAGGATCCTGGTCTAACTGTGGAGTGAACGGGAACCACTTTTTGAGCCTTTGCATTTGGGTTTGTGTTGTTACTCCTAGACACTGTCACTATTTTGCTATCCTTCCGAGCTTCACTTCCCCGGGGGTACATATTTTCACTCTATCTGGCCATCAGCAGATTAATAGTTTATCTGCAATGCTCCATACCGACGGTCAATTTGTCTTCATGCGGAAAACTAGACACTTTGAAGTTCCCGGTAAGTGAATGAGTTGAGAACAAGTGGTTCCTCGTACCAAAATGCTTACGGTTGCACACCTCAAGGAATGTTTATGCACTGGCTGGCTTGTCGCTGGTCTAATAAACAAAACCTCAGAGGTCACTAGAGCCTAGTATCGACCTCGTGTAGAAACTATGAGTGTATGCGCTTCCAGAGACTAGAAGCCGATGCCTGTAGTCAGCGAAAGTTTCTGAAATAGGAACTCAGTCTGTTGTAGTGCTGTCGAACAAACGAGGGCAAACTTGCTACTTTGGTGAACCAGGAAGTTCATGAAACGCACTATTCCAAAGATTGCATGGGGTACGAATTATGGAAATACCGTGACCACTCGCAACTGACCGAACACAATTAGCTAGAAGGCTCCAGCTTTCCGTCGCACCAGCCAAACGGAGGTGCTGACAGGCAGGACAATCGAGCGAAACAACCAAACGAACCAACCACATTACTGGAAGTCCAAACACGTTATTCTTATTAGACGTCATAATTCAAGTTCGCCCGGCGTAGTTGGGTGGGCTAGTGATAATAACACGTCCGCCTCGCATGTAAAAAAAACCAGGGGTTCAAGTACCAACATGGCCAGAGATACGTGATGAACCCTAATAGGGCGGAAGTGGAGTTCAGTGGTTCCTGCGGTTGGTGTGGACTAACCGGAATAGCTGTGCAGGGGCATACGTGTAAACGAAACCTAAGAGTCTCGCTCAGCTTCTTCTGAGTAAAACTAGTGCTCTTCCGAGAGGANGCTGAAGTCTTCGTCGACGGAGATGATACGTCGTGGCGAGAGTGAGTAATGATAACTGTGTAACACATTCTATGCACAAGAACAATAAGATTTCAGTTGCATTTTAACGTTCTAAACGGAATTGTTAGTTTAGGACGGAATACTTCATCTCGATTGAAGTACACGCATCGGAGGTACAATGTGACTCAGAAACACCAGTGCAACGAAAAAAGATCCACCAGCTCCTGTTATCTGGGCATCACGAACAAGAGACTTGTATCCCCTGGGGCTAAAATTGAGCAAAAAAGCTCGGAATCAGATCACCTATCACGAAGGTGTATTCTAACAAAAGAGGAGGAAATAAACAAAAAGGTCCTAAAATAGTCCGTTTTTGTACGGTGCTACATCTCATTTTCCATCTTCGTTAGCTACAAACAGAAAGAAAGACTCTCTTTATGCCGTTAGTTCCGAAACAACGTGCATACAGCTTGTTAGGATGCGGACCGGCAGCCAATTTAAAGGCACCGAATTGAAGGGCCGCAGTGGTGTATCCATGATCTCAACCATTTGGTTACACAGGACTGTGACATGTCCCACTGGATGGTTGTGTATGCGTGTGCACGATTAAACTACCAACCTGATCGACTTAAGTGCAACCAAGAAGAACTGGTCGATGTGGTGTGATAGTGTGCCACCAGCGCCCATGACACAGCCGACCAGTTATTACTGTTAATTTCCATTCTGATGCTTCCTCGTTGGAGTCATTTTGAGACCCAGAGGACTTCTTCTGATGCCTAGGGGTACGTTCTCTCGAAGAGGAACTGCAGTGGAAAAACATTCCGTGTAAAGAAGACTGTTCGTTCAGGATGTTTGCTCCATGGAAAGAAGGGTACTCATGAGAGGGAGTGCTGTGTTACCAGAAATGTGGTTGGAGTTGATCTCCCTGAGTCCCAACCTACAAGAGCGTCTAAAAGTGATCACTTTTGTGGGGGTTTCACCGGGGGGAATTCTGTATGAGCCAATCGCAAACAACATCAAATCACGCGGTTAAAACAGAAGAACTTTCTCCAACAGAAGATGGACCACAACGGTTTCGTCATTAGATTTTCCAATTCTAATGGCTTGGTATATCGATGATCAGGAATTTTTCAGAGGAAGATCGAGATGTACACGGAAGACAATGTCCGCTCCGTGGGATTATAAGCAGCCTGGATTCGCATCAGTTTCTGGTAAAATTGGATGAAAACAGAAGGGAGTAAGGAGACCAGCTATGGGGCAAATTGGGAAATCCGCGTCAGATAAAAAGTGACAAACTTACAGATTCTCGTCTGGCTTTTTCTTCTTTTGACACGTTGCAGTAAGGAGTGATGTCACCAACAACAGATTCGGCCAGGTCATGAACGATGGTCATTTTGATCAATCTGGTGAAGTGGACAAATTGGAAAAAAATCAAATTACAGACGGGATAAATTTCAGATCAGAAGCACGGGTTTGTTAAGCCATGTGACTGTGCGATAGCAGAGCTACCGACTGTAGACTGGAAGTCGCGGTCGAGATGTGTGACAAAGGGCAATCGGGAATTTGACTAAACTTAACTAGAGACAAGTGAGGTTCACACCAGTGACGATCCTCAGGAAGAAACGGTCGTACAGTGACTTTGGGCTTTTCAGTATACGTTAGCTTCAATACCTCCTAGATGTCCCTGCATGTGCGCGCATGTTTTCCAGCGATTTGTGTTGCTTTTGAGGCAAATTCGTCACTATAACACAAACACGCACAGATGGCTTTCGTGAAAGCCATATTATCCTAAAACCACGCCTGTGTGGTATAAAACGAACGATGCGGTCGTTAATTTTCACTGATTGGTCTAATAATACTTTCTTAACCAAACTCGAGAGAGGACGAAAATGATGAAAAGGGACAACCCCCTGAGCGCAAACTCATTGGAAATACCGACGAAAGAACGGAGAAAGACATTTCAAAACTAAGGTTTGAAGGCCTGATTAATTGAGTCAAGGAAAAACAGATCAGAAACCCTGCCTAGTTGCACTCGGTTACAACGAATTTCGAAGGAGTTTCGGTCGGAATAAGAATACTTCGGTGCATGAGTGCTAATCAACACGGGAGGAGTCACGTGGATCACATCGGCTTATTGCTTCACACTCCGATCTGATCCAGATGAGTGGTAAAGAGGAAACCGGCCACTCAAAGTGTACGACGACTCATGAGAAAAAGTTAAACTGGTTAGAAAACGAGGGGAAGTGTTGCTAGGATAGGTTTGGAATATATACACACATGAGACTTGTGTGTGGGATGGTCTCACGAGTGCGGAAAATAATCGTCATAATTACAGATAGCAGAGGCACTGACTCACTGGAACTTGGGAGAATCCATTGAAAAGGATGAAGAAAAGACGAAAGGCAAGACCTAGTGTAAGGCTACACAGGAAACAATCAGTCAGCCTGGCAACGAGAACAAAGGGGATATCAGTTGGCTATGCATCAGTAACCAGGCTGACCCAAAAGGATCCCACTTGTGGAGACAAGTCTTACAAACGTCATACACAAAAATTTCATATCTGTCATATTTGCCTTTTCACAGGTAAATAAGCTCATGTGCCCTACAAACACCATTAACATGCATCCTACGGGAGTGCGCAAACTAAAAAGTATGATTAAAAAATTAATGCTTTCTAATAACTGAGCTGTGCAGTAGGTTCGTCAGCTTTTTTGTAAACACTTCACTATCGATCGGAGCGAAAATATATCAATATTTCGTGGGCGTGTGCTGAGCACCTAAATGGGTGTTTTGTGAGACTTGACAATATGGGATGAAATTGAACACTAAGTCGGAAGCGCGTCAACTCTCAGTTTACTAACAAGAAATCAAGAGATTTCAGTACCCTATGGACAATGCTGTTCACGGTGTTTCACAGACTTTGTTGGATGTTCGGACCTAGTCTATTATAACTGTTCTATCTTCTAAATGGATCACAAAAACTGGCGTAATTCGAGCTCCGTTTTTTGGAATCTATCGGATGTTTTTGGTTGCAGAGTCGAACACAACAACTGACTGGACAGTCAGAGCCCGAGATTAGCTTGAATGATTGGACAGTCAGAGCCCGAGATTAGCTTGAATTGTGCGCAGTGAAGAACTTTATGATCGGTTGGAGGACACTCATCAAATCTGTCTTCGGAAAAGGAACACAAGCAAGGACTTGCGCTTGCATCCGCCAAACAAGTCATTCTACTGGCCAACGATACACCGAACACACAAACCAATTTCCGGTTGGCTAACCTATGCTTGTAAGGTCTCACGTTCTTATTGTCATTTTTATGTCAGCCAATTGATACGCCTTGCAAACACTGGTGCTTACTAAACTTGTATTCGACTCTGAATAGATGTTTGTTTATCGGCCCAGTGATCCACGGAGTGGTCAGTCCAAACACAGGATGTGGAACCGTGAATTCGTTCGCGCATTGCCGGTTGCAAGCAGCACATGGGTAGCGGAGTGCTCCCACCCTTCACACCATTTCCACCCTAGTTCACCAATTCCACTTGCCCTCCAAATCATCGTGTAGCAGAGGTTTGATCATTTCGCAAGTTTTCGACAGTGTGCCTGCGTGACCTTGCTGCTTTCAAATCTGTCTTAGATTGACTCATGTGCAATTGCTACATGAGAACTATCTCATCAACCGAAATCCCTTCCTGAATGAGAACTATCTTCCGTCTGGAGTGGCATTTTGTGGCAGCAAAGTGACAATAGTGATCGGTTTATCTTCCATTAGTTCTGAAAAGTCTTAACACGATTTGGAATACTCCCTGTGAGTAGGCGAATCCTTAACCGGGTGATGACCTCTAGCGTTACACTGGAAAAGGACCAAGTTGTGACATGGTGTGAGAGAAACTGTCTCATCTCTTTGATGTAGTTTGGGAAACTAGATATCACGGCTGGTATTCGTTCACATAGATCCGCGGTGTTTCTGGCATGGTTTTAGTGATCCGACAGCAAGGTACTCGCCACAGTCAGTAGCGTGACACGCGGTCTGCAAGAGGAGATTCTTTGCTTGAGAAAGTAGCAGATGACTGCAGCCGGCGAGTGAATCTGTTCTAAGAGCATAAGACAGGAGCTCTTGCACGATTGTCATTTCGATATTCTTATAGAGACTGTTTGTAATACGAATTACTTGTACGGTACTCGAGTCCCCAGTCCTGACTAAACTACCGGAACTCTTCACTGACAAACTATGGTAGTCTTGGTAAAATAGAACGAATCTGCGGCAATCGTCAGCCACGGGCAAGTGTAAAATTTTTTCGAATTGTTTCTGGTGGTCCATTCTGCATAGGGTACAAGTTTCCGAAAGCCAAGATCTCACTAATTGTTCTTAGTCGATAAAAAAAGAACCCACGTGCCGTTTGCAACAGTTCCCGATAACATCGGAATGTGCGGAATGCAGCTCCTTTGTCAGCCTCTTCCTCAAATTTTTCGGAACTACTAAGAGGTCTACGTCTAGTGGAAAGTCTTGTTCAGAACCAAGTTAGCTGTGTTAAGGCAATTTCTACTTGTACTAAGCCATCTGTAGAAAAACGTGTGGATCAGTTAAATGTCGTTTTGAAGCCTCTCGGAACATAGCTTAGTCAGGGCAATCATGATAATGCTTTAAACTCACAATAAGACCACTTACCATCTTGACTAGATAGTCTGAGTAACATACCCCCAATAGACAATAGGTCCCAGGCCATGTTTCGAAGGGCTGGTCCGCGTTTCTCGCTGTCATCACCGGTTTAAAACATTTTTGGGTCACGACTGAGACTATCGCGAGACCAATTTACCGCAACTCGGGGTACGAAACCGGACTGGCGGCCGGTAGTATAGTATCACTTCGAAAACCCTGTCAGTAACATACACCAGCTCAAGTTACGGTGTGTATGAAAGTCTGCAGGCGCCTCAAACGCCCCCGAACAAAACAAGTTGCGCTTTAAACAGAAAGCTAGTCAGGCCAAGTGAGATGTTCCAGAGCTGCATGTTCGCCAATGCAGCCGAACTTTCGTATATTTTTCCTGGGAATCGTTGAATTGTGAAGCTCACACGACTGGAACACTTTACAGGCACATTTCGAAAAGCGTCCGATTAATAACCTAAAACGACTGAAGCAGGATGTCTTGTAACGAAACTGATGCTATCGATTTTCGTCAGTACATTGATTAATTAAATCTAATCTCCCAAGTGAGATCAAAGTAGATTTAGATAGAATATACCAGTCGTCCCAAACAAAAGTGGTCTCCGTTTGGAGGATAGTTTTCACCAAGAAGGAGCAGATTTTTTCGTAAAGGAAACTACTCACAAGGTTGCTGAAAATTCTTCGACAGCCCACGACCGGTTTCGCCCTTCTTGGGGCTCATCAGGTGGGCGCACTCCCCGAGTTTCCGTCAACCTTATGTTTTACTTGAA
>NW_008751686.1:2038444-2058994 GCF_000715545.1 Opisthorchis viverrini | reverse complement strand
AGTAGTTTCCTTTATGAAAATATACTGCAATATCCCGAATATCGTGCCAACTGAAGCATGAGGCGGCCTATGTGCAGCACATTCAGTTGTAGAATATCAAAAACAAGAGATTCAGTTGAGTCTCTCGTGAAAACCAAATTGCTTTGCAAATGAGTGTATTTCTCGAAGGTGCAGATTTCCTTATGGACTGAGTACTTTTTATTTTCGTTTTGTGGTCACTAATCAGAGAACAACAATGGTAAGAACTACACCCACTTGATGAGATCCACGAAGGGTGAAACGGGTCGTGGACTGTGGAAGAGTTTTCAGCAGACTTATGAGTAAAATGTTCGGTTAAAAAAGTGCAGTGTCTACACACACTGATTGCACCATCGTTCACGTCCCACCGAAAAAGCCTAAGAATGGCCGCAAACACTTTACAAAGATCACAAAGGATACTGTGTGCGCATCTGTGAGTAAACAGCTGAATCGCCAATCTGCTGGGTCGCAGCGGCTTCAGGTGGTCATAGAAACGGTACTTTGATGAGCCGACTTTTCTACGTCGCTTCGCAGTTTCCTGAGGTTCAGGTGCGATAAACATTTCTGAAACCGACGCGGCTCGGCTACACGATACCACCATTATGTCTTTAATTCGTCCACGTCTCATCAGCCACTTCTGCACAATACTGAAATCAGTTTCCATCTAATCCTATTTGATCGAACCCAGCACTGTTGTTCACTGTGTGGCATTGCTCCAAACATGAAAACGGTGATATAGACAGGCTGTTGTGTGCGTTTGCCATAAGGCGGAACTTCACGTGACTCGTGATCAACGTCCGAGGACGAGACGAGCCGGGTCAGTCTCACACTGGAGATGTACAGCGGAATCACTCACCTTATCCGAACATGCTGGTGGACAACAAGACCACCCCGAAAATGCAGCCCTAAGCAACATACACGCAATAGGTGTTGTGAAGTTAGGAGGCGAGAAAAAACTGGTTATGTGCGTACAACAGTTATTGGCAGGGGAAAAAGAGAATAATGGAAAGTTATATGCCCAAAACTGCAGGGAAAATGATACTCGTCTCAGGAATGGATGGTGTTAGTCTGTATTCGATATTTTAGGAGGGTTCCCAACTACTTTGGTGAAAAAACGGAGCAAAATGGAAGCGGTCTTTTGGAGAATGGGAATTTTGGGGAGAAAGACCCACGTGCAAGCAGAGAAGAGTAACCTACTTACCGCTCAACAGAAATGCCAGTCTGATCTGAGGTCGGAATTACCGTTGCCATTAGAGCCATACGGTACATATGATCGGCAACGGATTCGGGCTGATTTATGTCGTAACGCGTCCATCCCGTACGAACAGTGTGCTGATGGGATTGCAGAGAACACAATCGGACGTAAGGTGAATCGCGTGTTATTCGACGGACTTTTGTTTCCCCATCTGCTAAGAGGACTTTCTGAGCTCAACCGTAGAAAACAAAACTTTATCAGATGTAGGGCTCGAATTGAACCCGGTAAGATATACTTAACGTCCAATCAAAGGCTGAATAACGGCGGGTAAAACTTGGAAAACCGAGAGGGGCAGGAATACTGCGTCCAAGATGGTGGATCAAAGTACTGGTAGTCCCGTCCACTTCCCTTTGCCAAGCCATATAATTGTTCGCACCATCATGTTAGTGGAATGGAGAATAACCGTGTTTTCGGTGAATGACGTGTTGCATGACTGGGCTACCGCCGCTCGTAATGGTTGGTGGATGCAGTCCTCAGATTGGGTGACTACTGATTCTCTAGGTGATAAAGCGTCATCAAAACTAGACAGTAAACCGAAAGAAAAATTATACCACACTGTTTTTTTTCGAGCACAGTATCCATAAACTCGCATCTAGAGCACTGTAAGTCCGCACGCGCTTGAGGAAACCAACAGAACATTCAGAAGCTCAGTTTCAGCAAAATATTTGGAAATTGACTTCGACAAAAGCGTATGAACATGCTTATTTTGAACCCCGGGCCGGCTACTCATCGGCAGAAAACGACTATTTTACGTATGAGGGAAATCGACTTAAAGTCAGAAACAGCAACGCATGGCAGAAGTGGTCGACCATAGAAGAGCGACGCGTCACACGTTTTGTACTGACTGAAGTTTATCAGGTACATGTGACAGGTTCGTAAGTGCCAATAATCCACCAGCCAATCTTGACATTATCCCAAGTTTAATTCAAGTTGGGCAACAGAAGGCACCGACGCGAAGTCCTGCACAACCACACTACTGGTAAGCATCAGAGTAAGTCAGGTGATCCTGAACCGAAGACGAGCTAAACACGGTTTCACCGCCACTTCCTATGGAGCCATTTTAGTGTATGCGCCTTATTGTATTGGTTGTGAACGCCTGTGCCTACTCGAACTGCAACCACCAATTGGCACCTACTCTCTCGCGCATCTCACGATGAAAACGGTGGTTTGGAGATCTACAGGCGCTACTCCTAATTTGAGGATAATACCCATAGAGTCTAAGACCCTAGTTGCAGGGAAACAATGAGAGCCGTAACTGTCAAGTCACTGAGGTAGATTTGGAAAAAAGCATTCACACGGATGTCAAATGAAAATTGCTTCAAACATACCAGAGAAAAGACCAAGGAGGATCGTTTCTACTCAATTATGGGGAAGGTTGGATCCAAGGAACACTTAATGCGAGAGCATGCACCGAATATTTTGAGGCTTTCTTGTAAACGACATTTAGAAGAATATCCATACTGTTTCCGCCAGAACCACCTTTGAAAAAGCATAAGGACAACCGTAGTACAATTGGAGGACGATGAAATGCTTCTGATCAGGTGGTCTGGCCAACAAAAAGCCTCTAAGTTCAAAATTATGCCTTATTTTAGACGTTATGATGTCGGCAGACAATTGGGTAGACTGGTGTCTCGTACTAGAATACGCAATTTTCAAATTCACTTCCTTAGTAAGCCCCATAATGAATAAATAATCGGTGATCCAAGAGATCTTAACGTCCAAGTCTCGCTACAAGACAAGATTAAGTTACAATCAGTTCCGAATGTGTAGCAAGTTGAACAGAATCGTGAAACGGGATGACTGGAAATCTTGGAACACGGTGACAAACTCTTGACAGTTTGCGCCAGAAATAGAATAAGGCATTTTGGGGGACGTTTGAATCAAAAACGTATAAACTGCCTAGGAATTTCCACTTTAAAGTATACATAAAGCGCTTTTGATCATGCATGTCTCGAAGAAGAAAGCGGTAAAAAAGCGTCCAACGACGAGGGAGCATCGTGCAGATAGCTCAGTGGTTAAGGTGCAAAACTGCTGACCGGAAGGTCTGTGCTTCGAACCCAACCTCATCATCTCTACTGCTGCTGGCCGGGCTCAGCCAATCTCTCTGTCAATCAGCTCTCTTGTTTTTTTGTCAAGTGGCAGGGCAGCTAGGCACCAGAACGACTATTACATTATAAATAATGCGGACCACAACATTACCTTTATAGGTAACAATCGGAGCGGCACTTTGAGGTATTACTTAATTAGAGGTCAAGACAGAAATCGAAGCCGGAACCAATATAGTTCTGAAGACCCTACGTTTTGACTACCACTAGACCATGCAAAAACTTATGAAGCGAGAACTTCAGCAAATGAATTCACCAGCATTCCAAAAATATTTTGTGTAGGGCACGACTTTTCAGAGTCTCCTTTAAGTTGGACACACTGACACATTTTCTGCGATTGTTCCAAGGACGTGTGGTCGCATGCATGCATCATTTTTCTTCCTGCAGTCGAACCTGTATTCCATCGTCTCTTGGCGTTGTTCCCTTTGTTCTCAACTATACGCTACATCCAACTATTCGTGTGCATCCAGAATATTCCAACGACTATGTCGTGCTTCGCCAAGGCACATAATGTAGGGGAAACAGTCCCGTGGAGAAGCCATGAAGAACCCTCTTTACTGTGTAGAAAGTGGTGTAGGCTGCGTCCGCTCATTAACAGATAACCGCCTCTCGGAACCCTCGACCTGATTTGAATGAGTAAAATTAGGTTCTCCACGCTATCCTGGCGGGTGAACTGACGTCGTGTAAATAACGTTCACCTACTCGTATGTTTACTTCGGAACAGTAATCTGCTGAGACCGGGTGCTCCCTGTTTGTATTACTAGAGGGTTTCGCCAGCACCGATTCAGTCGATTCTTCCGTCGAAACCAAATTTGGCGAATTCCATCAAATTTCGGTTCAAGTAGAACATAATTGTGACAGAAAGTCTGGAACTGTGCCTACCTGAGGAGCTCCGGTTGTGGGCTGCCGAAGTTCTCATCAACCTTATGAGTACCGTGTCATGTTTAGACAATGTGTTGCGATATATCGAATATCGTAAGAACTGAAACATGAGGTGACCTTGTGCAGCGCACTTAGCTGAAGCAAACCATCGTAAAAGGAAGATTAAGCGGGATTCAGTTGAGTTTACCGTCAAAACCAAATCAGTGTACAAACGAGGTCAGGGAAATGCGCCGGGATTCGGATGATTACCAAATCACGGGGTTGGATTTTCAAAAAGTGGAATAAGCAAAAATGGGTCGATGTGTCATCGTTGTTTTGATTTTTCTCAAGGTCAAGGAATTAACGGGGAAGCCCTGGTGCTAACACGCTTCTGGACGTCTCGCAGCATGTTGCACACAAGGCTAGTTGACCGGCCTGTAGGAATAATTCGTTTTAAGGTGAGGTGAAGTCCAATCATCAGAACTATATTCATCACGCCGTTATACACACATACGAAATCAAGTCGATAAACTTCCGGCTTCGAACAAACGAAGCATTGCTCTGACCTACAGTACCGACCATTCACAGACTTTCATTCAGGCAGTACCCGAACTGCAAATTGCTAGTTTACTCTGTAACACAGGTCCTACGAACTGAGAAATCACGACAAATTCCCCTCTCACTGTGACTAGCTAAGGGAGTCGAGGACAACGTGTGAAGCAATTTAACCGAAACAACTAACGCAAATGGCCATAGGGAAGACTTTTTAGATGTCCTTCCTATCTCCTGAACAATGATCTGGGTTTTGGCCGTTGATTCCTAAGAAGTATAGTTGGGATAGGCTGGAACCGACAAATTCACAATCGGATTCTCAGAACATGAATGTTTGAGGGGAGGCATCAGGTACTTCGCTCGTAGAACACATACAACACTGCAAGCTGTGAATCTACGGAAGTGAAGCATCGGCGTTGAACACTGATGTCATGCTGTCGATGATGACGACGACGATGCTGTGGATCGGTCACACCAAATTTATGGGGACACCAACCAAAAGATGGGCACCTGTGCTGTCAGTTCCTATTCAGATTTTTAGACCGAACCTTTCGAATATTAGGTGCCTTGGGTATTTACAGTAGGCCAGCAATGAAGCCCTTTTGCTATGCTGATCATTATGGAGTTTCACCCAAGCAAACTGACATCGTTCTGTGCCAAGTAAGCAGTAGTGTTTCCACATGAAATCGAAATCGTTCAGCTGTAACACCCTTTTGGTGCCTATCTACCATGCCACATGAAGGGAGCACGAGGGGAAGGGAGAGGTCGGGTTCAAACCACATGAGTGCTGTCGTCAGTGAGGATGTCATGTGAAAAAGAGAGGGTTCTATGAATACCTCGTTAGAATACAGGCCAAGCAGCTGAAAAGGCTGCCATGCCCAACCTATCCAGGGTTTCCGGTTGTCGACTGGAGGAAGCACTTCTATTCCGTGCATATCGAGGACACTAAGGGTTATAGAGAACCTTAAAACAAAGTGGTTGCATCAGCGGTTGGACTAGTGGACAGTTCTCATTACTCCCAAAACAGCGTCTGGTTTCACAAGCCCGTCACTGAGACCCTTTGGAGAAAGCCTTTCAATTACTCTCACCCGGTTTAGTCAACCATCGGCGCGAATTGGCAGGGTACTACCCCTGTTACATGCGGGTAGCCATCTGGAACCACGGATGTAACCTCTGTGTCAGACAGAATCCAGGGCTAATGGGACGTCAGTTACAGATGTGACTTCCTAGTTGTCTCTTTAAGCGGACGAAGAATAGCAAGAGGTTGGCATACTCATAGGAACTAGTGGAAGTAGAAATAAACACAACGTTGAAAGAGGGAATTGCAAGCTGGATATTAGCGGTGGGACTTGCCGGATAAGTTCGAAGAAATTTTTACTCACCTTTAATCGGCCGCACATGGACAAAAACTGCAGAACGTTGGAACGGGACATTCTAAGAAAAAAAGAATGCAACTTGGAGGCGACTATTTGTTAGCCCCGAGAAAAACAGAACACCTTTTTAGCATGAAATATCTATTTATTTCAAGTTGGTGTATGATCACTAGGAGGCTGGAAAAACGCATACGGTATTGTCAGATGAGTCGAACTGCATGTTTAACTCCAAAAGGACTTAAGGAACTTCTTTGCGCGGCAAAGGCTGCATTCACATTGGTTCATGGCCTTGAAAACCTTGGAAACGCCTGAAGAGGAGCATCACATGGCGTGAACGTAGAAAACCAACCAACCTTTGTTCCACGAAGCCGTTGCTCGATAGGGTAACTATAAATACAGTTGTATTGAAGAATGGAAGGAGACTCACATCGCTGACAAACTGGAACGCCTGTGGTAAAAGTCGATGTTTTACTTTGGAGACGGGTCCAACACTCTGGTCGGAGGTACTCCAAACACCTTCTACCACAGAGTAGTACACGGCTGCACCACACAAGCCTATTTTTACCAGATTTCTAAATGTAAATGCAGGTGTTGAGCGCAAAAGACATACCCGGATGCCGCCCGCAGAGCCATCTTGCCCTCTAACATTCAGGAAGACTGGCTAATTACCATCAACAGATTGAACACGAGTAGGAGTCTTGGAGAAGTCTGAAAACCTAAAAAGAAAGGAGCACATGAACAGAAGGTATGGGGGACATAGAGATTGGCCTTTTGGACAGTTTCGATATCAAGTGTCAGACACTGACCACGTGCCATTAGTCCCCGCAAGAGACTAATTCACTAACAGTAAGCACTGAATAATTATTCACACACTGAGTCACAGCCCATACTGCTCAACTATAGATAAAGCACGATATGCTTAGTCAGAAGTTACCGCAAGATAAAATTCGTGCGTATCCTAAAAGTCCATACTTCAAAAGTTTTATTATGATTAAAAACGGGGGATAGAACCATAAAGCGGGAGCTTTCGCTCAGCTGAATTGATACTGAGGTAACTGTAGACGCATCCTCTCAATCTAAGAGGGCGCTAACCAGCTGTAGCTATAAAGTACCTTCTGAGCCTCCCAGAGAGACTTGGAGGCAAGTAAAACAAGCGGAGTTCTTTGACATGATCAATTTTGACCGTAATTTTCCTTAGTTTGGACAGACACTAGCGAGTAGAAAAGTCCGAGGTAGACAACACAGTTTAAACACTGATTGAGAAGTCAGACTTGAGTGAGCAATCTCAGTACTTTGAAGCAACCGTAGCGGTAATATACTAATGTAAAGGCAAATAATTCATTTATGTCGAAAATAGAAGTAAAAATCACCCTAAAGCGCAAAAAAAATCGAGCTGTTGCGAAAGGCAATCGACTTTCGGTCCGCCTCGTGCTCACCTCGAAATGCTCTCAAGTGACCTACTTCTCACCTGCAGTTACAAGACTCGGACTTTGCAGACGGATGAACTGAGGTATCTTCGGGTTTTTGACCACCGATATATCATTACCGCTACCAGTTTTAGGTAGCATCAGCAAATTTGTAATGCGGTACTGAGAAAACGGGTATTTGGTTGTGCGGCAGATACCTGTCGCAAACAAAATTCAGTGCCATCACCTGCAGTAGCTCGGAGCAATGTGCTAAGAATGCCGAATCACTGACTGCCGAAACCATAGCTATTCACGCCTGTTCAGAAAGATTATGGAAATGACTTGACAAAAGGGCGTGGAATACACCACGAAAAGCTTAAGTGCTGTCGATGGGTCGTGTTCCAGGGTGGGGTTCTGAAGATCCTCCCTCTATCAGACGCTGCGTTGCAAGTGTGACCATTAGCCGATGTCCTTGGTGTTCGAGATGTCGATTTCTGTCCAAACTGTGGTTAGGTGTTTAGATGTGTACGCACCTCTGAATGACCGTAGTAGACTTGTAACAGGTTTCTTCCCGGACGACTTCTTTTTATACCGTATTCAGAGGTGATCGAACAAACCTAGCGGTTGTGCTCCAGCGAGTCTTGTATCAACTTCGATTTTGCTGCCTGTGGCGATGATTTCTCATGTGAACGCTGCCTGGAAACCCACTTATTGAATTCCCGTGAATGGGTCCCCAAGACAACAGAGTGAAAGTGGGTCTCTGGAGTTTTATTCAGGTCGGGGGACCACTGATTAGTACTCTAGGGGGCACGTGAACTCTGATTTAATGGAATGAAGTGATCAGATATCTTGATTCGTGATTTGGAATACCGATACGTCCAGTTCAGTTCAGTTTGCCAGCTATAAACCACTTACCAAAGGTACATTGGTTCCAGCTACTAAAGTTTCCATTAACGGAAAGTGGGAGCGCTGGAAATACAGCCAAGCATTAGAGGTGATGCCACGTTCAGTTACTTATAACAACTAGGCAGTTACGCACTGAAGTCGATAGCTTTGACGCACGAGCACCGCTCACTGAGCGACTGGGCCACATCCGCTAGTTCCGTTAACCATCCAAGTCTCCATCCAGGGGTGGGCCAGCAGTTGAACCGACTCAGTTCAGTGGTCAGCGTTTACATGCTTCATTGCCAGGCCATACGCTGGCTACCTCTCGTCCACTTTAACTCAGCACAGAGCTGGGCGAAATACGCACTGCAAAGAATATGGTCTTCCGGCATGCGGAGTACATGTTCTAACCATCGTAACCTATAAAGCGCGAGTAATTCATCTATCGTAGGAGAGTTCCTTTTTCCTAAAGCCACCTGACGTGCATCAGAGCATTACTAATCCGATGTTCCCACCAAACTCAACCAATGCTTCAGAGACACCGATGGTCGAATACTGACATCTTTCATCTGTCCTCTGCGCGTAGAAGCTACGTTTCTGATAAATAGAGCAATATGAATCGAACCGCCGTAGTGGAAACTCTACCCTTGACAGGCAAACTGGCGTCAGGTCGGGGCCATAGGAGTCGGTGTTCCCTATTCGAGTAGTAATCTCATCTCCAAACAGTCCATAAGAACTTACGCAACTTCTCATATAAACAAACTCATCTACCACGACGATTGGCTCGTCTGTAAGCATGAGGTTTGGGTTTGATTTCACTCAGTGGCAGCATCATAGACTTTGCCAAACGGTGGGGCAAAACTATTTAGGCACGTTAAGCACTAACACACTTTTGGTGCCCAGCTGCCACGCCCCCCCCCCAAGTAAGCGCGAGGGCTGAGATACCGTCAGGTAGCTCAAATCCAGACAGGAGCAGTCGAGATGCTGAGCCTGGGTTTGAAACACGGACCTTCTGGGCAGTAAACTCGCACCTCAATCACCGGGCTATCTCCAGCTGGACTATTTGCTATTCAAAATAGTTCGTATTTCTGAAGGATCCGAACCAGAGAGAGCAGTATAATCCGCATATTCAATTTTTGTCAGCAAAAGTCTCGGGAGCATTTCGACCCGCGAAGTCTAACGGGCAGCCAGGGGGGTTTTAAGCAGCACACCAAAAACAAAGTTGAAGTGGAAACGTGAGAGAGGGAAGCCTTGTTTTATACCAGTGGACGTGGTGGACTCAGGCGAAAGCCTCCCGTATACTCGTATCAGCCCACAAACTTTCGCACACATTGCCCCCAAAAGTGATGTAGATTTTGAAAGGACACCTTAGGTCAGCGGGTGCCACAAAAATTTCCGATGACCGTCCGAGTCAAAAGCAGCTTCTAGGTCAAGAACGTGGGACCAACGTGGGATGCTTGATGGAGTTGTGCTGTGCAAGAGATTGTCTCAAGATAAAGATATTGTCGATGCATCCTCGGATAGGGCGAAATTCAACTTGGTCCCCACGAGTCCGTCTCTTGTAATAATCGGCTGACCTACGCAGAATAACTCCATAGAGCACCTTGGGTGACACGGTTACCATGCTGATACCACGAAGGCTTTCGCATGAATTTCCAGAAAATTGGGATTGCGGCCGAGGAGCTGCATTTCACTGATATTCTGTTTTCGTTTCTAATCTTCTGCAATATGGTCGTCAGGCTATTCGCCAAGACCCCATCACCTTCTTTGAAGGGCGCGGGGTACAGACTGTCCGGGCTAGGTGCGTTGTCGCGTTGAAAGAGTGATACCTCACGTTGGAGTTCTGTTGTTGATGGCGCGCTGGTGTCGATATTCTATTCCGGCCCACTGGGCGATTCCAGTGATTGTTTTGAAGCTGAACCCGTGACGAAGAGACTGGATCTTACCGTGGTGTAACGGTTTGTGTACCCCGGTAACCCATTGAGCTATACTGGGAAGGTGTCCGCGCGACATTCAGTCTATCATACCAGGTTCATCAATTGTTAGACGTCTGACGAACAGTCTCCTGGTCCTCCAGATTGGGGGTTAGGACATTTGTGGCGACGTGTTCCGTGAAAACGGTACTGTATGTGCATTTCCCGCCAAACACCGCTACCCCGAGGTCGGGCTTTTGAGCCAAATGCTTTCGTTAAAGACCCTAATCGTCCTTCTGTCTAGGTGTGGGCACCCTGGCACTATCCCAGTCCAAGTACAATCATGAATTGCAACTATTTTTTCTCTTTCACATACTTTTCCCCCTCTCCCCACCCCATTAGTAATGCTCTCCTTGTAGGCCCACTAGTTAGGACTGATGACTCCGTTCACCCTGTGTCGGTTTTGCAAACAACATCTACTCGCCATCCAGCGTCGATGTCCTCGGCCATTAAAATTTATTTGCATTTCTTGCCAAGCCCCGCTGCTTTGGGGTTAGACTTTTGAGGCAAAGGCTTTGGTTGAGGACCCTAATCATCCTCCTATCTAAGTATGGGCGCCCACGTAGAAACATGACTTGCACAGACACAAATAAACTTATGCCACATCGGCCGACAACGGCCGGATCGCCTCACCATACAGCGAGGCCGGTAAGCGAAAACATGCTACTGCTGATGCCTCCCTTCTCTTTCACACAATTTACTTCCCCTTCTCCTCAACCCTTTAACAATTCTCTCCATATTAGGACTGATGACTCCGTTCGTCCTGCATCGGTTTCGCAAGCAACATCTAGCCGTCAACTGGCGCTGACATCCTCAGCCATTAAGAGACCAATCTTCAAGCATCGACGCCGAGTCTGTCTGGCTGTTTTCAATGTTCGCACTATAAAGCAAGACAACAACCTACTCTTGCTCTCACACTGAACTCGCTTGGAACTGATGCATATTGTAAATCAAAAACACCAATTTAAGATGTAAACACAGTGGTTAAAGTAACCAATCCATCACTCTCCACTCGCTTCCGGCTGCGCACCTCTGGCATTTCAGAGGCTACTGCGGCAGGATGTGCAGGGGTTGGTATCGTCCTAAGTCACCTGGCAGATACCTGCTGATAGTCACCTCTGTACGGTTCGTCTGATAAAGCCTGTAAAGTAGTGTCAAGCGGCGTGTTAATCGATGTCTGTCTGTCGTGTCTGCTTACGTCCCAACAGACTGTAGCTCTGACACCATCAAAGACAATTTATATGAAACAATAAATATTCTGTTGCGGCGAGCCAAAAGCTCGGGTATCGTTGTGGTCGCCCGAGATATGAATACATAAGTGGGCAGGCTTACCGCATCTGAGACTCAATTAGGTGGTCGACATGGAGTGGACTCGGTACGGATAGTGTTGAAGGACTGCTTCAATAGTGTGCCAACCGCAGGCTGTTCTTATGCAGTACAGGCTTCCGAAATAACCAAAGTCGCTTGGTCATATGGTGTTATCAAACGGCATGCCGGCCACGAACTCAAATCGACCACACTGCCATCGGTTACCGATGGCGCGGATCAATAGCTGACTGCCGGTCATTTTGGAACACAATTGTGGACTTCGACCACGCACTCGTCTGGAGTCGCTTCTCCCTTCGTTCTCCTGGGCCGCGTGGGGTATGAAAAAATCACCTGGCAGGCCCGGATGTTAGACGAGTTTATCAGAATCGTCCTCTAGTCTCTTCTAAGTACTCCACCATCAGATGTGAATTTATACTGAAAAAAATGCAACCTCCTCGTACAGAGTTTTGTCTGTGGCACGGCACCACCAGGCTCACCCTAGCACTGGATATCAAACCGAACAGTGGCACTGCATAAACCTCGGGATATTCCAGCCGATCCCGAACATAATTTGACGCGATTAAATCTTCACATTCAGGTGCTAGAATAACGCCAGACGTACAAACGACCCATAATTTAGTATTCCTAGGTTTCCAAGGCGTCTTCGACTCAGTTGAACGGTTTGTTCTCCCTGACACGCTTGCCCATCAAGGAAGGTCGCGGAAGCTTATGAACGTAATACGTTCTTTGTATTCGCAGACTTCCTGACGTGTGGGAGCTCTCAAAAAGTTTCCATACATAAAGCGGCGTCCATCAGGAGTGCCTACTCTCTCCATTGCTATATAATTTCGTGGTCGATGAAACAATGAGACGAACGCTGGAAAATCTTCAAAACCCGTCCTTTGGTAAGTGCAAGGTCATTCTCATGTGTATTCGGACGCTGAACAAGTCACTTACGATCCAGGGCGGACACTGGAAGCTATGGAGCGTTTTACGTATTTTGGAAGTTGTATTAGTTCTGATTGTAATGTGACAGATGGGGTCAATGCACGAATCTGCAAAGCTCGGGTTGTGTTTGCTAATTTCAGATACTTATGGTGTCAAAGCTGCATATCCCTGAACCTGAAGGAGCTTGTATCAGGCTAAAGTAGGGACTGTTTTGTTGCATGGCTGTGAGACTCGACCTGTTCGAGGAGCGGGACTGAGACGTCTTCAGGTGTTCGACAATCGTTGACGATAACTCGTGTGGGTTGGTGTCGGAGAATCCGCGACGAAGCAAATAGAAAGCACGTGTTCGCTTGTTCAACGGGAACTTCCAGTGAAGAATTTGTCCAGCACTAGAAGCGGCATTAGTTAGGCCATGTATTGAGCGTGCCGAACCATCGTTTGATGAAGAGAGTCCTGTTTCCCGCGCCCGATTCAAGTGACAGAAGCAGAGGGGTAGCCAACCGTTGACCTGGTAGAGGGGTATGGAAGACGATGATTGAGGGAGTGAATTTCCGTTCCGTCTTTTTCGCATATCGTTTCGCTTCTTCTTTTGACGGGTTGATCGAATCAGCTCTGATAGGGTGCGGCTGCTGGCTGCAGGGAAAGCCTTCTCCATCTCCTAGGTCTTCACAATCCACCAGCCTTCTCCGTTATTCTTCAAGCCCCTGCTTATCCGGTTTTTGAGGGATCTGTGCGCGTCATCACAGTCACTAGGTACTGGTGTGGCCATTCTGACAGCAATAAGATATGCTGATCTCGACGAAATCCAGTACTAATTAAGTCGAGTCGGACGGCTTGGACAGAGAGTTCTGAAAGCTGAGAGCATAGCTTCTTTAACACGCTTCCATTTAACCTCCAAGCAATCTTCGTCAACCACATGAGTGTTTTCAGTAGCTTTCTAGCCAGATCAGCTCGACACTATTGAGCGGCTGAAACTTATCTCAATTGATTAATGAAGATGTTCTGCTTTGGTGTACGTAGTGCTGATGGAAAGCGAAGTGATAGCTGGTCTTGCGTAATGGCATGATCAGAGTCAAGCTGCATACCCCAGGAGCGATTATTTTCAAAAGACGCTCTCCACCGGTAACTGATAGCCACATGATCAAATTGAGTCTATGGCTGTCTTGCGGTTGGTGGCTGCCAAGTTCATGCTGGCCAGGAACAGAGAACGTTCAACGCACGACTGAAGCGGTCGCTCCCCGTTATCCCTAGGCTGGGTATCAACTCCAGATCTACCACCTAATTTTGCTTCTCCCGGACTCAGCCGAGATGGCTCAGTGCTTAGAGTTCGAATTTACTGACCGGAACGTCCGTGACTCGAACCCTACCTTTACATCTCGACTTACTCTGTCTAGGCTTGGGTAACCTGACAGTATCCCAGCCCTCATGCAACCTTCGGGTGGCATGGCAGCTAGGCACCGAAAGGGTGTTACAGGTGAACGATTATTTCATTGTTAGTATTTTTATTTGGTTGTACAAAGACTAGAAGTGCCCTCTCGAACACGACCCGAAAGATACTGGGGACGTTACTGGTCCCACATCCCATGTCAATTCAAGATGTCCAGATCAATCAACTCACGTGATACTAGAGTTCCTGAGAAGCGATACACGGCCACTGGGGAAACATATCCAAAGAGCTACTCTGAGCCGGAACTTCCCTTTGCGGTACAACCCAACCAACTTCATCCAAACATTGGATCTCTGATAGAACCGTGTCTTTGTGGCCGCAAACACAACTTCACCCGACGCCAGATAAAACTGAGTGTTCGAGAAAACTGGAAAGCTCGGTAGAACCGGAGGGCCAAAGAGATGGAAGAGGCGAAAAACGCTCAAAACACAAGTAAGCTGTTCTATTTGCTTCGTTCGAATGGTCCTCAGAAACCTCTTGTCAACGAAATTATCAGGGACAGAAACGGCTCCTTGATATCCAGCAAATGAAAAGGTTTGGAACACTGTACAGAGTACTCCGAACAGCAATTCAATTGGCCACCTGCTACCTCTGATCCGGAATCCTGGCCTTCAAGAGAAAGATGGACAGTCGCACTCAGAAGTGTGCGAGTGTATATCTCCACTACAGCGCCATCGTGCTGCTGATCTTGACGATCTTCCACCTGTTCTGTTAAGGATGGCGGTGCGTTTCTCAGGCAGTGTCCATATAACCTATTTGGGCCTATTTGGGAGATAGAGACCGTCCCACACAACTAGGGTGAATCGACAGTGATACCCATTTCCAAAAAGAGTGCTTGTAGTGAATGTACCAACCACAGAAGTGTTAGTTTGAATCACGTCGTGACAAGCCAGTTGGCGTCACTGACTCTTCGTCGTCTTATGGTGGTACGCGAACTCTCGACTCGTGACAAGCAATCGGGATTTCAAGCGGGTAGGGATTGCATTGACCACATTTCCACACTCCATCAGGTTTTAGGGCAACGCCATATGCACAGACGATCCAAAATCTTAGTGTACCTTGACTACAAGGGTGCGTTCGATTCTGTCGATCGGTCAGTGCTGTTAACTGCATTTGCTCAACAGGGTATGCCACAGAAGTTTACGGTCATAATCCGATCCCTATGTTTAGGTACTCCTGGGCGTGAGAGTGTATAGTGAGCTTCCCGAAAGCAGAAATGGCCCAATCGCACAGTCAGCGACGCTCGTGCATCAAAACTATCGCCTTCAATGCGTAGCTACTTAAGTTCCTAACAAACTGAAAATGCTATCGCCTGCAAGAATTGGCTGTATGTCCCACACTCTCCCATTTTCCGGTGATCGACACTGTAGCAGTTAGAATCAATGTGCCTATGGTATACGGTTCATAGCTGATAAATTTGAATTTGATTTTTTCCAAAAGCTCGCCTACAATAAGTGGTGTACGACAAGGATGTCCACTCACTCTATTCTTGTTTAACTTCATCATTGATGAAATAAAGAGACGAACACTGGAAGGTCTTCAAAACCCCGGTGTTCAATTTGCTGCTGGTGAGAACTTTGTCGATTTGGAGTACGTAGACGTCATTTCTCACATCTTTGAGGATCAAGTCGAAGCACAAGCCCTGTTGAATAGACTGGCCACCATCATCGTCATGCGCCTTGCACCTTTAAAAGTGCAAGGTCATGCTTCAGAATGTACAGCCTTACAATTCAAGAAGAATCCGTGGAAGTTGTGGAAAATTTTACATACCTCGGTAGTTGTATTAGCTCTAACGGAAATGTGCCTGATGAGGTCAGTGCAAGAACCTCAGAGGCCTAAATCACGTTTGCTAATTTGCGTCATTTGTTGTGTCAAAAAGGCGTACCACTGAGTCCCCAGGGTCGCGTATAACAGGCGGAAGGCTGGGTTGTGTAAGGGCTGTGTTGTTGTTGGGTGTGTGGCTTCTGTGGATAGATGATGTGAGGCGTCCTCAGATGTTTGACCACCGATGCCTCAGAAGCGCTGCTGGTGTCGGATGGCATTAACGGATTAGCAACGAGGAAACGGGCATTTGGTTGTGCGGCAGGTACTTCAATCGCGGAAAACACTCAGCACCATTAATTGCAGTGGCTTGGATATGTGCCACGAATGCCCAGGTTATTGTTTTCTGTGCCTCCTTAGAATGGCGCAAACCGCAAGGTGAACAATATTACTCGGCAGAAGGGTGTGAAAGAGATTACGAAGAGTTTGGATGTTGTTGGGGATACCCGTGACCCCGTCTATGCTTGGCTGGAGAAGTTGCAAGAAATGGCGGCCAGTCAATGTCAGTGGGGTTCCTGCTGTCGGTTTCTATCCAGACTGTTTGATTGAGTGCTTGGAGGTGGGGGCACCTCCAAATGCTTGACATAGACCAGTACTAGTTTCCCTCCTTCACCCACTTTTTCTCTTCTTTTCACTCTAAGGCTTTAAATATAATTAGATGAATTCATAGTTGCACAGCACTGAAGCATCCGTGTCACCACTGATGTTGCTGTCTCTGATGATGGTGATGACGACAAAAAGGAGGATACACTATGTGTTGGCCGAGCGGCAGGGTCGAGCAATAAGCTATCTGAGGCCCTGAACAAGAAAAGATTTGACCACATTGGCTACTGGAATGTGTACACCCTGCTGAGTGCCTGCAGTTGAAGAAAACTCCTCATGGTTTCCATGACTGCAAACTGGGTATCGCATGTTTGACATCCTATCTGAGAACCCCACCACGCCCGGAACTGCCATAGCCTATTGTGGAGATATCCTGAAAAAACAAGTGTAACTACCGACAAAGAACGCGAGTTTCAAAATATGGTCAATGGGATATCTAGGCGCTGCAGAAGGCTGGAACGCTCATGTAACCCGATGAGACGTCAACCGTCATAGCTAGGAAAAAGAGGTGAGGACTGTGGCAGATTTATCGCTCCGTCTCGAACCACCTAGTCATGACCAACATTCGTCTCAAGCAGCCTAATAGGCACTTACCCATGTGGTACTCTAAAGAAGGTCACACTGTCTCTCAAGTCGACTATACCCTCATTGGCATCAGCAGTAAAAGGTTGTCGGTCAATTCGAGCCGGAACTGCGAACAGAAGAGGACCGGACCATGCTCTCATGTGACCGACAGTCGAGCCGTACCTCGCTACGAGACAAAAATATCGACTCCTGAAACACTGACATCCTTCCACTCAGACACAAAGGGACCAAAAGCAACCTCCTCAACAATGCAACAACGCAGCTCACAGCCAACTACTTCGTATCGATTGGTAAACAGTGATTTGTAGTTAAAACATCCACTCTATAGGAGGACTGTCTTGGCTGCACAACACAGACTCCATTGACTTTATATAAGACGATGCGCAATACCGAAATGCCTCGACAATGCTCTCGGCCTCCCAGCTAAGGTTACAAGGTCTGCTAGAAACCATCGTGCTTCATACTGCCCAACTGTAGTTGTATATGAAGTGACCTTGCTCAGCTTTTTCGCTTACATCTTGTTGCCCAACTAACGCAACCACTTTTGTGCAGCAGAAACAGATAGCGGATAGCGGACCACTTGGAATAGAAACTGAGTACAGTCCTCCAACTGTTAAAGCAACCCGATATACAAATGGGAACGCTTCAAATAGCTATATTGGAGCCTCAAACTATCAACTACGAACTGTCCATCCAGTCAGAGATTATTTCGACCATCGATCACCTCAAAAAAGGAAAAGCTTAAAGAACGAATGACAGTTCTTTGATGAAAAGTGATGATGGCTCAGCTGTAACACCCTTTCAGTGCTCACCTGCGATGCCAATCGAAGGAACCACGAATGCTGAGATACCGTTAAGTTATATAACAAGCCTATAACAGGAGTAGTCGAGATGCAGAGGCCGGGTTCAAACCACCAACTCGCCGGTCAGAAAGTTCGCGCCTTAACCACTGTATAACCATTATCTCCCTGCAATACTTCCACGTCTCAACACACTTCTGTTCCTTTTGGAAGGCCGAGTTTATTCCTTATGGTTGGGGCATCTCGATTTTGCTCTCGATTGGTAGTGAAAATGACAAAGCAGAAGGCGAAACTTATAGAGAAATGAGTCCCCTGGACGTAGCCGCTTCTGTACTCCTCGGAAGGTTTCCGGAAATACACAATGTTCGAACACAACACAAGAGGTTTGGTTTTCGCCCCGAGAAATTGAACCACATATTCACTCTATGTCAACTTCTTGAAAATAGAAGATTCCAGTAACAAACTACCGCTGGCATTACTGACATGTGCTCGACACTTTCCACCATGAGTCATTATAGGCCATCCTCCTTGCTGTTCGTGTAACATCCAGACTCACTATGCCCATAAAATGCCCGGGAATTGCCAACGAAGACTTGGGTTCAAGTTTGAGGCAAAGATACCTGGGTTCAATCTCGCCTCAGTTGCAAAGCTGCGCTGGCCTCAGGAACTCACGTCTCAGGCAACAATCGTACTAGTTATGTCCCCAACGGTCCGGTTACACTGCCTGACAACCCTGAAGCTACGTTTGCAAATATGCACTGGTTCCTTCTCCATTCTTGGAGTCACACTGCCCTCGTCAACCTTGATTGTTCTTATCACGCTAGAATGAAGGTGGAGGGTACCGGTTCATCGTAGCATACAGCGTCTGTAGCCAAGATCGGGATTGGACGTCAATCTATGTGGAAACGGGGAGGGAGATAGACCAAGCGGTTAGAGAGCGAATTTACTGACCGGAAGATCCGTGTTTTGAACCCGACCTCTGCCTCTCGACTTCCCCTGTCTAGGCTTGGGCGACCTGAGAGTATCCCAGCCCTCGTGCTTCCTTCTGGTGGCACGGCAGCTAAGTACCGGAAGGGTGCTACAGCTGAACGATTTATTATTTATTTATATGTGGAAATGAGGCCTGCAGGGATGTGTGAAGAAAACAAAGTAAAGCTGTCTGTTGAGAAGACCGAAGGGGAGGTTGTTATGGGGGACCTCAAATAAAGATCGGACTCACAAAACAGCGGGAAAACTAGGTTATTCTCCCTCAGCAGTGTTTCCGAAAATTGGATGACAGAGTTTACTCGGAGGGCCTTTCCGGAGCCAGAAACGGAAAGCTCGAGCAGCCCGAAAGCGAGGGGGGAAAGGGACTCCTGAGTGTCTGACTCCTTAGTGTTTGGATTACCATCGGGCTCTTGGTTGAATCACTGGATTATCCTTTTAATTTACGAGGGACTACTCGAAATATCAGTAAATGTGGCCTGGTATTAGCCGGAATCTTACGCCAAAACAAACTTACAACTTGCAAGCGCGTACCGCAACGACCGGTAAGCGTATGTTGCACGCGATTGATCAGAAGACGAGCAGGCTGTCAGTCCAGTAGCAAGGCGAGCTCTGAGTGGTCGGAAATGTGAACCACACAGCCAATGGTGTTTCAGTATCCGTTGAATGAGGGCCGCCAGTGTTGCCAGCAGTGTTCGAATTTCCTAAATGCTGAAGTTGATACGTACTAAATACGACACACCGTACATGTAGTTTTGGCTCATTTTGAGCGCTGACCAAACACCAGGTGTAGATTATTTGCCAGTGTGGAGGATGTTTCTTTCAGGATCCTCGTGGGGCCTCAACCCATTCTGCGGTTTGGGACCTGACGAGGTCCACCCAAGTATCCTGAAAGAAACGTTTCCCACACTGGCAAATCATCTACACCTGGTGTTTCGTCAGTCGCTTGACGAAGGCCGCCTTTGCTCTACTTGGAAGGGAGCGATTCTCACGCCAATCTACAAAACTGGTGACCGAATGTTGTCTGGCAGCTACCGGCCTATAAGCCTCACTAGCGTGGCGTGCAAGGTGATGGAACGCATTCTGAAGCGAGCTATCCTAGATCACTTTCACTTCCAGCAACCTGATATCTCCAGCTCAACACGGATTTCCCCCGAACCGCTATTGCGTGACAAACATGTTCGCGTTAATGGACGGCTTAACCCAGGCCCAGGACGAAGGACTCATATCGGATGCCATATCTTTTGACTTCTCAAAATCATTTGATAGGGTCCCACACGTCTCGCTGCTCCACAAACTCGAGTCTTACGGGATTCAAGGGAAAATCCTTCGCTGGATCAAGGCGTTCCTATCAGACAGGTCATTCCGAGTGAGAATAGGCTCAACCTATTCCTGTCCAGCGCCGGTCTCCCTTGGAGTTCCTCAAGGCTCCGTCTTGGGACCACTCCTGTTTCTGATCTACGTCAACGACCTCCCAGACGTTCTTGCGAGTCCATGTTTACTTTTTGCGGACGACTTGAAATCCTGGAGTTCCAATGCCAGCGCCCTCCAAATGGATGTAGACGCTGCCAAGCAGTGGTCGTTGGACTGGCACCTTCCTCTGAATGATGAAAAGTGCGTCCATGT
>NW_008751686.1:2038074-2038360 GCF_000715545.1 Opisthorchis viverrini | reverse complement strand
GATTTGGGCAGCTGGGTCTCCTCAAACTTGGCCTTCTGACTTCATCACGAGAAATCGGCCCAAAAGGCATTTGCCATTTAACGGATGATACGACGCACCTTCTCCAGTATTACTCGCCTGGGCTTCCAAATACTCTACAGGGCCTACGTCAGACCGCTCCTGGAGTGCGCCAACCAAGATGTCCACTCAGGACGTACGAAAGACGTCACCCTCATTGAGCGTGTACAGCGGGCCGCCACGAGAATGGTTGCCGGCCTCAAGTCCGTGGACTACGAAACGCGTCTCG
>NW_008751686.1:2020045-2037921 GCF_000715545.1 Opisthorchis viverrini | reverse complement strand
ATCAGACAAAATTGTTTGTCCTTTCGGGTAGTAGCTGCGTGAAATGACCTTCCTCCTACGTTTGTCCATGCTCCTTCTAGAACCTTGTTCAAAGCACTATTATGCACTTATTTATACGGGTCCTCACGCTGGCAGGCATACTGCTCCGCGATGAGAAAATAAAGAGCAGTGGGGCGCCCTTTTTTCACTTTTTCCTTTCACGTGAACGACAAACACTGAACGAGGGGTGCAAAACCGACCCGGGAAACTTGGGCAATAGCCGCGATCCTGTGTATCAATCCGTGAATCCGTGAATGATCAGTGGACCCACCACCTTTTAGCCCGGCTGTGTAGAAATGTGCAAGGGTTTGAGACACTTATCCTCTTTAAATAGCCAAATCAGACTCAGATTACGTATTTTTCCGTGCACCACCAATTCCGTCCATCAGACGAGCTTCAATGAAATATGTGACCCTAAATCTGTTCTTCAAACAATAGTTTGTGTCGTTGCACGTTAGCTCGTGACCTTGAGCCGTGGAAAAAATACAACTGGCTGTACGACCACTGTAGGAATTAGACAGTGAAGTTCATGGGGTTGGTGGGCTTTAAAACAACCTGGAGTTGATAAAGGTGTGCGGTAGTCTCAACTGACAACTGTATTATCATACTGCACAGGGTGATGGAACGCATTTTCATCGTGTCCCAATCGGAGCCAGACCGTCACCAACACTTTGTGTGAGGATTCGAGACCGTCTGGAGCTTCGTGCAGTGTGGACCATTAAATTCCCAATAAGGATGAAAGAAATGTACAATGGTTGGCTTTTCAGCTACACTTACAGATGAAATCTCCATCAAAAATCCAAAAATCCCCTAGCACCATCAACATTCCGAGTGAAATCGGGACACCAGTCTAATTTCTGCACTAGCCTGCGTTGAAGTACTTCACCGCTTAGTCCTAGAAAAGCTAACGACGTCCCGCACGCACATTCGAGTCTGTTTGCTTTTACCGAAGTCCTGTAGTCTTGGAGCTCCTACGCTAGAACACTACATGGATATCCACACACGATGGGCTGGCTCGCTCCTCCGAATGACGAAAATTGTGTCTACATATTTTCGGAGGGAGGAACTCAGCAAACGCCTTCGTCATACATGACGCAAATGCGCCAGTTGTTACGAGACTAGTCATCAAATGGACTTCGTTGGGTTATTTGCGGAATAGGGGGATTTTGTAGGTTTCGTTCCCTCCTTTCCCGTGAAGTTTATCGGATTCAGGGTTAGGTGGTGTAAATGAGTTAGACGTTCTGGGGTTTCCAGGCGATCTGGACGTTTGGATGCACGGTTGTTTGTCCAGAAATCAGGCTTGGTGATAAGGAGGCTCATGGCTGGTAGACGCTGAGGAAGCAGAAACTGCGCCTGCGGTTGACGTAACTGTATCGCGTAATCTTCAACACGCGAGGTTTTTTTGTTCCTTTCCGTATCCGGTACGCATTATCATCGGTAGTATAACACCACTGCCCAAACACTGATGCTTCACTACCGCATGACCAAAGTTCATTCGTTTGAAGGCCATGAGATGAAGAATACAGTGGTTGAGGACATTACTGTGTCAAGGCGTCAGCCGCTGATGCCAGTGGGTCTTCTGCTACATCCACTCACGGAACCGCGTCACGTCCCTCGTCGATAGTTCTGAGACCCGGCTTCAATTCAAGAAATCCATAAAATTGCACCGTTGTTGCCCGTTTTTATTTACTTGTTTGTGATTGTTCAAGTAGTGTCATTCATCCGCTAGTGCCACGAAACGCAGGCGAAGAAAAACTCTTCCTTCATGTTCTTCCAAAGAATACATGCCCTAGCCCGAAAATAAGTAGCTCAACACACGCATTTGCATACCAATATGGTTTTCATGAGTGACTCATCTGGAACCCAGCTGAGTCTCATGTTCGTGATGTTTGTAAGCACCATGAACAATACTAACGAGAGATTCAGCTGAGTTCTAGGTGAGTCCCCCTTCAACACCTTATTGGTGGGCAAATGAGCGCATTTCATTAATTTTCATGCAATTTGGCCGGATTGAAATTCGGGGGCCGCGTCCATGAAGCGCGAAGCCGGTTATGGGCTGTCGGAGAGCATTCAACAAACTGTGAGTAGTGCAGTACGTCTCACCTGAAGACATTTTGCGACGTCCATGATTTACATCTGTGTGCGGTGCTGCTGCCACATTGGTCTTACTCGGGTTAGCAAAACACCAAGTCAACCTCGCCAGGCACATATCACAGACTGTCATTCCTCATGTTTCATGGAGTGCTCAGATACGCATAAACTATAGAATATATACACTTATATTAGTACAAACGTTCACAGATAGTGTCCATAGTCTTTTTTGCTATGCAGCCCACATTGCTTAGAGCTGAAGGTAGAAACTCAATGACTGGCAACACATACTTTTGCCTTACTGCTCCGTCCGCACAGTAATATTCAGTCAAACTACGGTCCATTATGAATGATGTCGAAAGCCTTCTCCCGGTTTTTTCTGGTCTATCTGTTGTCCCCCTTCATATTAGTCGCCCCGGTCCCTATAATGGTATTCTATGATAGAGTTAAAAACTGCCGCCACCCACTGTGCGATCCACTACCTGATTGCCCCTATCAACCAAACCAGAAACTAGTCTGCTTTCTCATGAACTCACCGACTAACTTTTCACTCTGGCATAACTACGCCACTACTATAGACATGGCCTTACGCCCACCAATTGACGGACTCACATTGAAAAGAAAGAGAAGCCGCTCTTATCACTAATGGTCGCCCCTTGCCCCGCCATCTGAGTTTACTGCATACTCGTCAACGAGGAGCGCGCTTATAATGGTTTGTTCTGCGCTTCGTGTTATATTGGCCGGCGGAACAGTCATTTGCTGCTGTGTCAAGAAATTCCTATCCATTTTTATATAGGCCGTTCCAAGGACTTTCCGTCATCTCACTGGTTTTTTCTCTGATCAGACTCCAAGTTTTCTGATACCTCTCTATACTCTTCAGGCCCTACTGATCCTACCACATTCCATCAATTTCGGTAGCAACAGCTCTGCACCCTGCCTGACCACCGCTTCACGTGCAAATAGATCACCAAATGCATCCAAATCACCCGTGATTCAACATCAATTTGAATCTACCTGTGTCGGCCCTATTCATCAGCATCACCTCACACTTTTGACTGAATCCAGCAGTTAGTTGAGCCAGGTTGTGTCACGCCCAAAGTCCACAAATTTAAATCACCCTGTTGGCGTTTATCAGTACACGCGTACCTCAAAGTGTAGGACTACACCGGTCTCCTGGTACCTGCCAGTACCAAATGAGATCTAAAGTTCACACCGACTCAAGACATCTGGCCCAGGCTAGTGAAACCCACCCGGTTAATTTTAAACGGACCGACAGTGACGAGGGCAAAGAACGGTTTACGTTTGAGGTAAAAGCGAAAAGATGATGTAGGCCCAAAACATGAAGGCACGCTTTACACGATGAAAATAGAAAAGAATCAACACAATTTCCCAAAACCACCGCGGATTTCCCTTATCTCGCGACTCAGTTCACCGCAAGCAAGGGATAAAATAAACGGGAATGGTATTATCGCTCTATCCCTGGGCCCTTCTATCTCTTATGCAGACGTTCCCTTCCTGCGACTACATTTCCGATCTCTGAAGCGTAGCTGAATTGCGGAGAATGTCTAGCGCCTGCCACCGTGACTGTCATCGAGCCTGTCTTTACCGACCTGGTTGAATTTCCTTCCGCCGGTCTTACGCTTTTGTACCCAGCCAAATTATTCCTAGTTCTTCAAGCCTGGTCCCATCCCTGTCAGCACTATCCAATGCCTGGTGCTTTGTTTGATTGGATTTAGCTAATCTCAGCCAAACTGAAGCATAAGCTCCTAGCCGTTCTGAAACGTTCTGCATCCCCCCGAACACGCGCAGCACACACATCAAAAGGTAGATCTGACGATGCGCTATGAATGAAATACTTGTTTGGCCTCACAGCCCATTTATTCATACACACACATAACACGGGTGAGCCTCTAGTTGACAAGGCGGTTCACACTAATGCTTTGTCTTCGTTTAGCCATAGTATACAGGTTCTGAACATCTCACTTCTATTCCCATCACACAAAAGGCGGTTGGAGTTTCATTTGCTTCCTCGACTTGCCTCTTCCAGTGGCTGTTTGTTGTTTGCCTTTTCGAAATGAATGAGCTGTTTTACTGGCCTGGCTTTACCCTCAACCGGATAAAATATCTGGTAGTTGGAGTTATTTATTAATGCACAAACCGCAATCATGCCTGCTCGGTGGCTTGTCACCCTGCAGACCTGGTAGCATTCTCCATGGGTGAAAACCTCATGTGGTGGAGGGGTACGCCCTGCAGGGAGGGTCGCCCTGTTACGTTGCACCATGGTAAGTTCGTATACTCACCACCCCTCCAGTGGCACGGGTCTATCGCCCATCGCCGGTGATTCTGAGCTTGGCCTTTAATTCGGGAAAACCAAGAAAGAGCACCGTTACTGTGTGTCTGTAGCTGGATTGGCCTTGTTCCTGTTGTCACTTGCCTCGAAGCACCAAGAAATACAAGCGAATGAAAGCTGTCCCCCGTTTGTTCTATAAAAAAATAAAAAACATTTATACATGAGGTAGCCTGAGGGTACTGTGCGAGGTTCACGGCTAGCGTCGACGTGCAAGTAGTTGCCAGTTTCGTCTTGGTTGGGTCACACCACCCTAGGTCCGCTTCATCACACAAAAATAGCACACACGTTCTTGTCATCTATAGCGATCGTATGCACTGAATGCTAACAACTTGCCATCTGATTACAAGCAGTCACAGCTAGCATATACCGACTGTTTTTTGCCGTGCACCATTCGTTTTCTGGAGTTGACAGCAGTGACTCGGCGACTGGTGATCCTTAATCTTACTTTCCTGTTAGGTTGACGTGATAGACCTCAGCTAAGCTAAGATTCTTATCAATTATCTGGGAAGCTGTTGCTTGTTCGCTTTTCACTTGTTTACTATCACTGCTCACATTAACACCTTTATCTGCAAAGCAAGGATTCTAAGCCATGATGCTTTGATGAGCCAAAAACTACCGCCCATCCTCAACTGGTCAAGGAGCTAGCCTCCCTGCTAGCTACCTCGACGACAAAGTTGTCACCTTCCTAAACCTAGACACCTACTCTGGCCCAACTAGTACTAGGCTTCTAGATCAGCAAACGTGTTCATCTTTCTTGGGTCCACTTAGCGTGCTATCATCCCCTTTTGGAGTTTTTTCTAATATACGCCGTTGTATCTTATGCCTCCTAACACACGCGCTACTGCTTTCATTTAATTTCTTTCTCGTCGCCCCTCTTCCCAGGCTTCAAACCTCAACTGCAGTTGCCCAAACGGTCCCTAGAACTGCTATTCATTCAAACTGGCTGGTGTCTAGTCTACACTCACACGGTCCTCCAACGAAATGGAAATTATCCGTGAGCTTGCATACACCTGACTCTGTGTCACTCTCCATCTCACCCAGAACCAGCTGCCAAGGAACTGCGTATCCCTTCTCCGATTGCGGGAACCTGACGACCGTTACGGGGCTTTCCGTGACCCAAGACCTTTCAGGGCGGTGATGGCATGGCACTATCATACCCAGTGAAAGGCACTCCCGCGACTATTTTCTCCAGAATTTCGACCGCAACCCCCCGCCCACTCAAGCCTGTAGTCACAACCACGAGCAAACTGTTCATCTGACCCCGTCTCTGGGACGGGCTCTTTTGTACCCGATGAGTATTCGTTCAAATATGGTTAGCCTGGTTTTTCTGCTGCAATTTTGGATTGCCTCCTCCACAAGTTCAAATCCGTGTACGGTGTTCAGATCGCCCCATATATCAGCAACATAACCCATCCAACCTATCCCCTGCACCTGAATTCCCCACAACAGTGAAAATAGTGAGTCTGGTTACCTTCAGATTAAACCGCATTTTTTAGACAAACTTCGCCATGTACTCCCAAATTAAACTATTCCATCTCCACCTCCACTTTTGCTCGTTGTGATTCCGGCCATTTAACTAACCGCCCAAGGTCACTCGTGGCCAGCAATGGTTTTCAGCTTTAGTTCATGCCAGTTTAATGCAGTTGAAACTTGACTGTAGCGGCTCGCACGTCTATCATATGACCTTATGTGTGCCTCTCTCTCCCCTTTTGCAGGTACCGCGGACGGGCCACCACGAGCCCTGGGCAGGAAGGAGTAACCCTCTTGTACACCCCCTGACTGACCTTGACCTGACTCTGTACCCCCGTCTTCCTGTTTCGGTTTCGGTTTAATACACGTGTGTTGTTGTCACGCTCCGGTGTTCTTTTCTGTGTCGCCCGACCTGTGCAAATGAGTGCTGTGTGTGCCGTGTGGATTCCGTAATACCAAACTATATATCTGCACACTTCAGTACTGACGTGTGCCGTCGCTACACCCTCTCGAACGTCGAATACCGCTGACTTCCTGAAGTTCCACGCTACACCAGCTAGCTGTCTTTGAACTAGTCGAACTTCATGCCCACTGTTCCCAGCAAGTTGGGAAAGAAACCTATTTTTACTATTTCATCGGATATTCCTCACTGTTTATGACTTTGTCCTCTTTTCGCGTAACCCGCACCCGCACAAACCACCCAGCCATGCTTCATTCGGACGGTGAACATATGATCATGCCAGACGGCATGCCACCACATGCTGGGAATAAACATGATTATTATTAGTAGCAACACTTCAATTCAGCGTTTGGCCACCGCTACGATGTCCAAAGCCACTATTGCGTCCCCTCAGATTGGGACAACCACGACCTCGGCCACTGAAAACTCTGCCCACCTCAGAAGAAACGCTCCGATCCACTTCCAGTGAAAACCACAAAATCCCCACTGCTGGGTTCCAAATCTATCTTTTTCGGACGAAGGGAAGTTATTTTTCCTGCAGCTCTATCACAGGCATGTCACACAAATGACGCCCTCCACCGTCTCATATCAAACCCGGCGATCTAAACTACGACATCGCAATCTCCATCCTCATCGCAAACCAAATCTGCACCATCGTCCCCAAATTCACCCCATCGTCGTCACTAGTGAACGCTCCATGCTTCACAGCACCCTCAAGTTTCACTTTTCTAAACTTCGAGGGAAATAGGATTCATCCTTCCAATCTGACACCCTCCCTTTCGGAATGACTGCCGGCTCTCTGGATGAGCTCAGAATTTTCAGAAAATTTGGGCGTTGGTTGATTCACTTTAGGTTGTTATTTTGGCACTAAAATATTTCCCACTTGAATGTCTTTAAAGGATGATACTATGAAGAGTTGCTAGGTCTTGGCATCATACAACTCTTGAAGGTTTATTGGGAAAAATCTGGAGATGGAAATTCAACAACTGTAGGTCCATCGAAGACATCGTCATTTCTCCGGTTCAAACTAATTTTTGATGCCCCCGGAAAAGACAGACGCACGCACGCTTCCCCCGATACCACCAGGAACAGTCAATTGTATGGCGTTTTTCTACAGTTGATTAGGCCCTTCTGTTGGGTTTTGAGAATATTTTCGTCCAGAAATTCGGAACAATGTTAAGTGTGCGTTTTGGCCCAGTGGCCTTAGGGGGGAATGGCGACATATGACCATCAAGGGCATCCCAAACGCCTTGAGTACAAGAGCTTGGAATATTCAAATGTTCGAAGGCGTTAGCTTTTGTGTGCCAATCGGATGCCAGAAAGACCATAGCTTGTGCTGCTTTCACGTTTTGTAACGCAGTAAATGCAAGACACGGAATTAAAATGCTGACCGTAAAGCGTTCGTCCAGTGGCTTGTACAAAACTTGCTGAGGAAAGTTCGAAAATAACGTTACCATAGCAAAACTTTGGGACTGACCGTTGTACCGGATTCTCCGCTCATCCCTGTTCCAAGAAGTGTAATGACGTCTGCCGGCTCATCCGAGAGAACGTGTTTGGTCTTAACGCTGACAGACAGCCCTCTGATTAAATACGAAACTTTTTGTATGGCTGACGATGTTTTCGCCGCTACAAGCAGATTTATCTGCTCCAGTAGTCTCATAAGGAGGCAAGTTCGTCCAATGCAGTCTTCTACCGTGGAAGATTCCAAATTGGATTTGGGATCGGCATATGTCCCTGAGGTCCTTCGGAGTTAAGGGTTGTTGCGTTTTTGGCATTTGCACCGGGAGTCCTTTAGTCTTTGGGTATGAGAGCTGGACGTCAGCGGAAATATGTTGCAGCTCCACCGATCTCATCATCTCAGTATTCTGATCCGAGGCTTTATTAGGTACCATATTTAACCAACATTTTCTTTGAAATCAGATTCAAGCGGC
The DNA here is from genome assembly GCF_000715545.1 of Opisthorchis viverrini. Taxonomy (NCBI): domain Eukaryota; kingdom Metazoa; phylum Platyhelminthes; class Trematoda; order Opisthorchiida; family Opisthorchiidae; genus Opisthorchis; species Opisthorchis viverrini. The sequence goes on along the minus strand of NW_008751686.1, from coordinate 2,029,580 downwards.
CTCAATATTGGATCCTGGCACTAGAATGCTTGTTAATGCAGTTGACTGGTGTTCACTCTGGTTTTAAAGAGTGAAAAAATAGCCCATCCTTAGGCCGTTAGATAGGTTCAGGGCTTTTCCAGAGAGTGACATCTTGATCGATAACATGGAAGTCATCTGGAACATCAATTACCATCAAAATAGTGACTAACTTTTCATAAATTTATGTGAGACGGACATTCGGAAGGTGCACCGGTTCTCTTAGCGACGGATCATCCGAGATTGAATTCTCGGAGATGGGAAGTGACCTGATAATTTGGGCAGGGTTGTCGCCAGCGACAACTCGGTCTTCAAGCGAAGACTGTATCAAAGCTGACGATCATGGTATCCTTAACCACAAGGCCCTTCACCGATAACACATTCGTGTGCATGGCTTCACCTAAACTGAGCTAATTCGCTTGGTAATCTGGCAGCAGGGTGTTAGGAGAAACGTTGTGCGACTGAGAATGAACGGAAACAGGGCCTTTTCGTCCAGCCAACTGAACCGCAACGGACCTCATGTAGTTTCAAAGACCTATGACAACCGCTGAGTTGACAATGGCACCTTCCACTGCCCTATCAACCATCCGCCGAGTGTTGTCGCTGGTTACATCTCAAGACATCGAAACATTAATGGGCGAGGAATTCGTAGGCTTTTTTGTAATGTTCCAGGCAGCTTAGGTATAAATGGAAACCTTTAGTCCATCCGGCTTCTTGAAACGAGGGGGTTGCAAACACCTCCCAATTTGAAGAAGTACAACTCTATGCACAGTGAAGGCTAATCACATTCGATTTTACGGCCGCGATATTGGTGTTAGTCGACATATGTAGCGGCCCCCAGCCTATTATGTTTGATTGCTTAGCTTGTCTTCCAGGGTCGCCGATAATGCCATAACAATTCTAGGTGATGGGGACACACCTATGAAGGAAGCCCAAGTTCCGGCCCTTAAACTGAATGCAGTCCATCATCTACAGGTTCCGCCCAACCTCGTTGAAACGCCGAGACAAACGTTCCTCTATGAGCCTGAGATTCGTTGAGCGATTCAGGTTTGGCGTTTGGCATGTCAGTCCAAGTGCTAGGTCACAATTAATCATATCTATGTTCAGTTTTTATAAAGCACTACGTCAGCAGAGGCAATTCAAGCCACAAACCAGCAAATCATTCATGAACTACTGTACTATGTCGCGCTTTCTGCCAAACTAAGGTCTGGGGATACCCATGAATTTCTGATAGCCTGCTTGGCCTGTTTTTGTACTGGAATTTCTGCCATCCTGTTGGTCGCCTCAATCGGCTATTTGTAGTCAGAGGATTCAATACAACAGCATCTGCACTCATTTTCCTATACTCATTGCTCCAATATCTTTCGCAGTCCCTTCTTTTTTATTTCATTTTCTAACTCGCTTCCGCAGAAACTCTACTCATATCTGCAGGAGATTACAATATCAACGCGATTAACCTGGGGGAAGGTGTCCAGAGAGTGGAGGATACTGGGGAACAAAACGTTTGCAATGTTAAAGTTTTTAGGGAAGCGTTCACTAAGTTTTCAAGGTTTGGGTCCGACTGAGGTTGGGATAAGTCTCTACTTTGTGTTTTGGTCACTTTGGCTCTAAATTGTTCACCAATTCCACCTCGAAAATACGTCTGGGATCCACCAACTACGTGGAAATTGAATTGTTTCCGCCGGTCAGGCCCCAGTGCCTCACGTCATGGTCTGAAATGAGAAATGGACAAACCCCCCAATCAGTGTTCGGCTTCTCCGGTTGGTTTCGTTACCCATCTCAAGTTATTCTGTAAAACAATGAGTGATTTTACGGTTATATCTTTTGGCATTCATAACTATTTTTACTATTTATGCACATGAAGTTGTGCTCACCGCCTAAATGGCACGCAGTCACACGTATGCTCGCGCACCTTTCGATCTATTTCTTTCCCGAAACTTGCTGTAGATGGTGAAGCCACCGTACGATACACCATGACGACCTGATCCGAAACTAGGCATCAGAGCTTGAGTTTACAAGCCTTTCAGTTAACATGTGAACCTTTTGTGCTTACCATATCTATTGCTTTTTGTCCCGTGTACCAGCCTAAAACTGTGGGAGCGTGAGTAGTGTAGAACTCTCACCTGTCACACTCTGCGATCTCCTGGCATCCTTCTATCGATTAAGGCGTTCCTATTAGACGGAAAAATTTCGAGTGAAAGTTGACTCCAGCCACACCTCTCCGGCGCCTGTCTCAATTGGATTTCTTCAAGGCTCAGTTTTGGGACCACTTCCGTTTCTGATCTACGTCAGCGACGGTTCAGACATGCTTTAAACTCCATGTCTACTTCTTCCAGACAACTGAAGTCCCAGAGTTTGAATGCCATGGACGTAGAAGCTGCAATGCAATGGTCGTTGGACTGGCACCTTCCTCTGAATGAGGAAAATTATGTCCATAAGTCATTCAGATGGAATTCAGAGAACGCTTTTGTCGTGCATGGTGGGAATGAACCAGAAGACAACACGAGGGTAAATACCAAAACTATTAGGGTATATGGTTCTCTCCAAACGCCCTTCTCACTGCACCATGTGAAATCGCCTCAGAAGGCACCCACCGTTCGGTTCACCTTCTCCCGTATTACCCGTAAGAACTTTCAAGTACTCTACCGGGCCTACGTCAAATTACTTCTTGATTATGTCAACCAAGTTGTCCACTCAGGACGCAAGAAGGACGTAACCCTCTATGAGCGCGCCTAGCGAGCTGCTGCGAAAATGGTCGCCGACCTTAAATACGTGGACTGAGAAACGCGTCTCGTGGTGCTTGACCTCTTTCCTCGGGAGCATCACCGGATCTGAGGAGACCAAATACTTACTTATGCACTGTTTAAACGAGGTTTGGCCAACAGGTTTTACACGCTGACCTAGCTAAGACACGCCGGGGTTATGGTAAGATTTTCAACCTCAGAGCGAGCACCTTAATTAGCCAAACTTTTCTCATTTCAAGTGGTCGCTGTGTGGAATAACTTTTCCTCCTGGGGTTGGCCACGCCACATCTGATACCAATTTCGAAGCACTGTCAGACGGTATTTTATGCGAACCCTCGCCCTGGAAAGTTTATTGCCCTGTGCTGAGAACTGAAGTAGCAGTGCCGCACCCTTTTTTCGCATGTCCTCCAGGTTAACGGCAGCCGCTGAACGACAGGAATAAAACTGACTTGGGAAACTTGGGCGAAATTTTCCACCCCGTCTATCAATCCGTGAATCCGTGTATATCAGTTGATCCTATTGTTTTAGTGAGCACCGAAAAGCCCGGGTTTTTCCAAAAAATGACTGACGGGAGGCGTTCTGCAAAATGTGCTCCCGAGGTTCGCATCGGCAACTACATAATCGGAGAAACATTGGGAGTAGGAACCTTTGGAAAAGTTAAAGTTGGAATACACAAATCCACCGGCGTGCAAGTTGCTGTGAAAATTGTCAATCGCGACAAAATCAAGGCACTGGATGTTGCGGGGAAACTACGCCGGGAAATTCTCAATTTATGGCTGTTTCGGCATCCCCATATTATCAAACTGTACCAAGTCATAAGTACACCGACGGATATTTTTATGATAATGGAATTTGTTAGCGGGGGTGAACTGTTTGATTTCATCGTGAAATCGGGAAAACTGTCAGAGAAAGAGGCACGGAAATTCTTCCAGCAGATCATCTCTGGTGTTGCCTACTGCCACAGGCACAAAGTTGTTCATCGTGATCTTAAACCTGAAAATTTACTGTTGGATTCGAACCACAACGTCAAAATAGCTGACTTTGGTAAGCATTGACGCTTTATCGTGCCACATGTGATGAGCCATCGTTTATTTCGTGATTTCTCATGGTGTAGCCTGGGAAACAACATGGTCCTACAGATCTATGGTATGTGAACGTTGCTGGTTGTCGTGGCGCGAGTAAGATCCGTACGAAACAAGACCCTGGGCTATGAACCTTGGCGTTTGGACGTCGTAGAGCCAATCTGCTATCTTTTCAGTAGCGAAACAGCTGTGGTGTCGTCATCCCAGCTATTTGTCACCGACACACGTCATCTAAACTGACTCGAAGCCTGGTGTTCGGTGGATCGACGGATCACCGTGTGCACACCGGTAGCTGAGTTGCGCGACGTTAGGTTGGAATCTGTCATTGGTGCATTTGATCTAGTTGGATACCGTGACACACCTCGTATCTACACCCGCTAGAGCGGCGATGGGACGGAAAATCGTCACACGCAACCCCCGGATGATGGAAGTTATTAATTGCAAGGTGACAACAAAATGAGGAACGGTTCAGATCCATTGTCTGAAATCGTGTGACGACAGGTTCGCCGGTTAACCCTTGGGATGCCATTGATTTAGAGACTAGCAAACGGGGTCGAGTCATTTACCCAGGCTTTCCCAACCAGTTTTGCTGTTAGTGTTCATCAGACTTGGGCTCATCTGAAAAAAGAGGACAGGATTCCGCTTCCACAGCTTCTATCGGAGGAGTGAGCACCCAAAGGTGGTTTAGCTTGGCCCTTAGCTTTGTTTACAAATACGGTTTCATTCCGTGTATTTTCCATTTAAAATGCCATACTCATGACAGAAAGGCGCATATGAGGCTTGAGGTGATAAGTCCTGAGTACTTGGCTGAGTGATGAAGCTTGGGTTTCCTGGAGCTATATCAGACTGAAAGATAGCCACCCTTGTTCGGGAATTTCGGTCGTCATAAAACAGGGTAATTTATTCCTATCTGCCCATCAGGCTTCAAAACTAGCTGAAGTTGGCGTAAAAATTGGTTAAGAGTTAGTTCCGATCAACTCTACGTACTCTTTCCAGACACTCCAACCAGCCGTGATACAAGTAATCATCACGTCTCCACCAGTACGTCGATAGTCCTCGCGCGAGTCCTTATCTTGGGAGTATCACCTCCCTGATTGCAGAGGACCTGTGTTGCTCGTTAATAGGGGCTCAGTTAAGATGGCCTTTCGCTCACCGAGCTGTAAACCGATCAGTGCTCGCATGCCGTTAAAATGTCATACAGCATCCATGGACTGGGTTTTATCGTTAGATCGTTGTTCACCACTCAGTCAACCACGTTCTGTTAACTTAGCCCATTTTCCCCCTTCGTTTCAACGGTCGAATGTAGACTCACACAGCCCAGTTTATTCCATATCTTGGTGCCACAGACTGTCACACCTTTAATTTCATTAGATCACTTTATTGATTTCTGGTGGTTCGTGCTTCTGGAACCTTCTTTCCTCGTTTATCTTGGCGGTATTCTTTTAATAACTGGGGTAATATAGACTAATTTCTCAACCACCATCTTTCCGAGTACCTGAACGTGATACGGACGTTTACGGATGGTGCATCTCACCGAAGCCAGGAGAACTACCTAGGGTGGCAGCCAAAAATGGGTCCCGGATTTTGCTCGAAGCATTTGATCACAAACTATTTTCCTGTATTAATCTGGCACCCGGTGTAAGGACCCCTAATGAACGGTTTCTTCTCATCTCGGATGGGAACATGCACAGCGAATTGTCCTACGAAAGTACAGATGCCATGGTATTAGCCGGGTTTATCGATATTTCTATCGGCTTGTTTGACGAGGAGCTTTGGTTGACGATATTGATGGTCCATCTGAGCTCAGGAGCCCTGGCAACACACCGACTTACGTAAACCACTTGAAAATGTTTGGCCTAGTTGGCCTTGCCGTATCTGAAAATTACATCATCTTTGGTGAGCTCTTCAACTACTACTTTTTCATCCGGTTTTCTACGTGAGGTGAAACACCCCGAACATGGCCAACCGCACTAGCTTCCTCCATTCCACCGGACTTCCCCATATACACGTGGGGTGTGGTTGAGCTGAATTATGCTCAGCATCTAAGGGGATACTACGACTCGCACTGAGCAGCGATAGTTACTGTTCTGGAATCCAATGCTTATTCCGTGGGAGCGAATGGGGAGCTCTCCAAAACCTCTCCCACGCACGGTGTCTGACAAGCCTGTTCACTCCAATTCTTGCTTAATTTTTCAGTAATGAGGTGCTGAAGTGAATTACGGAGCCTAAAACTCTCTCTGAGTGCGAACCCTGTCTACATAGAGTATGGGGACGACAAGTATCTCCTATTTTTGAAAGAATAGGATGCACAAGTATTACTGCAAAAGCTTACGAAGGTCGTCCAGTCCTTTGGCCTACGCTTCGCATCCCATGTACAGTCATGCGCTGAGTTTTTCTCCAAGGTACGCACTGAGGGTAGTGTGACAAACTAGGTCTCAAGGGCCAATTTGCACCAATTGCGTATCACTGGGTCTCAAGGGATACATGTATTAGACTAAAGTGCGGGTCGTTTGTTGTACGGTCGAGAATGTTTACCACTTCGGATGGGGGATCCGAGATACCTCCGGGTATTTGACAACGGATGTCTCATTACTAGGAATGAAGTCGGCGAGAATCAATGGATGCGCGAGAACCTCTTGTTTGGTAAAATAGAAGGTTCTCCACTCAAGAACTGCATCCGGTGCTACAAACCAAGGTGGTTGGCTGTTATGATGAACGTTGTTCACGATACTTCATAGTGGTGGAAACCTAGAGGTGGATACGACTGGACATGACAGAATGGAGTGAACGGTGTTAGAAAGTCTGGGTGCTGTTGATGCTTTCTGCCTTTCTTAGTGGATCCACGTAACCCTCCTTGTGCTCGGCTGGGACACTGACCGATATGGCGGCTGACCGAGTGTTGGGCGTGTAGGCATCTTGAATGCTTGTAATAGGCTATCCTTAGGTCACCATCCTTGCCCAGTTTATTTCTTTACATTGTAAGACTTTAGTGACAAATTGTTATGGTTGTACGACAGTGAACATCAGTGTTCTTATTCGGTGTTGCTATCAGTGATGATGGTGGTGGTGATTCTCATTTGGTGGGCCTCCAGGAATACGGCAGTGAAGCATCAGTGCCAACACTGATGTTGCTGTCATTGATGATGTTGATGTCTCCGAAAATAATAATAATCGTTCAGCTGCAGCACACTTTTGGTGTCTAGCTACCATGCCAACTGAAGAGCTGAGACAATGTCACGTTGCCCAAGCCAAGACAAGAGCAGTTGAGATGCTGAGGTCGGGTTGGGACCACGGACCTTCCGGTCAACAAAGTCGCACTTTAATGACTGAGCCATTCTTGCCTGATATATGATTGGTTGTGCTTATCTCGTCCCATTGACGATTGACCTTCCCCTAGGATGTGGCTCTTAAGGCATTGTGTAGGTCAGTTATAGAAGACTTTAATCCGTAAGTGTCTAAAAGTCATCCTCATCATCGTGGACAGCACGACATCAGTGTCCATCACTGATGCGTCGCTGCCATACAACCATGATTCGTTTGAAAGCCTTATTGTGAAGAAAAGAATAAGGATTGACAGGGTAGCGATTCACTGTCAACTTTCTACAATCATTCCGAAGTACCTACATCTCCAGACTCATTCTGGCAATCTGAATGGCTAACAGAGTAGTTCGTTTATTAGGTCTTCCCGAAGAAGCTTGTCAAAAGTTGACACCGAACGAGAGCATGGTTTGTGTCAATGAGAGTGGTCTGAAAGATTAACAGTCACGAATATAGCCCCGTTATCCGTTGCTGGAGCTCAAGGGGGCTCAGTGGTCGAAGCGCGAATCGGCAGCAACAGGCTGACCACTGCTGCTTTACGGTTGGGTTTCTGAAGCAGGACCTACTTGAGAGCCTCAATAGCCCATCGGTGTACGTTTCTGGCACCCCAACGATATCTCATCCCAGAAGCAATCACGTCCTCAACGTATACAAGTTATCTTATGTAACACCGGCCGTTGTGTGGTAACACTATCCGGGTCGTCTTAATTGCTGCATAGACAGGCAGGGTAACTGATGCTGGTGCTTTCACTTTGCAGTATCTCCTAATCCACCACTCCATTACTGAACAATCTTTTATGGCACCGCACCACCGCTTGTTCTTCTTTTCTCATCTTTTTTCCAGACTTCCTTGCCCGTTTTCAAGAAAGCCTTCAATTTACGAACTTTTGTGCCAACCGACTGAGTTGTTCTTGTAAATTTTCAACCCCAGCGAGAGCTGTGGCTTCATACCTCCTCCAGTATCTGAAGTTATGTCATAACTTCCCATCCTAAAATACCATCCAGCCACAGCCGGATGAGCTTTTAGCAGCGTCATTCAAGGACAGTGGCGAGTTGCTGTGTCTTGCTTTGACTAAGTTATCGTCCACCTGTAGCACCCTTTCGATGCCTAACTGCTATGCTACCCGGAGGTTGCACGAGGGCTGGGATACTGCCCAAGCCTAGGCAGGGGAAGTCGAGAGTTAGAGGTCGGGTTCGAACCACGAACTTTCCGGTCAGTAAATTCACGCTGTAACCACTTGGGCCATCCCGTCCCCCAAGCTATGGTTTGAAATGAACTATCCAGATTTTTTTCCGGAACTGTTGAAGTTCGGCACTGTTGCTTCCCCTTTCCATCCACGTCCACTTTCTCACAGACACTACCCTCCAGGCGATAAAGGACTTAAGTTCCGACAATATCCGGAAGGAGACTAATAGGCTTTAGATTATGAATCTGGATTGACGGACTTGCATGACGATCATGCATCTACAAAACATACCTTAACCATAACATTGGTAGCTCGAGATAGCCCAGGGGTTAAGGTGTGAACTTACCCACTGATCCTCATGATTCTTCAAGGAAGCGTTGCAGCTGGGCACCGGAAGATTGTTACACCTGAACGGTTAGCCAGATTGGCTTACTTGACATCGGTAGCGATCCTTTGACTCGATATGCGGCGCTCGACACCCCTGTGTAAATTCAAAAAAGGGTGCTACAATTCGTTATTCATAGCGGCTATATAAACCATGGCTGCCATAAGCGCACTCATCATCAAGACGTGTAATACTTGCCAACTTGTGTCACGTTTATTGTCATGAGTGCATTTCGCATGCTCGCTACCAGATGACGTATGTGTTTGACAATATGTCGCGGTCGCTAGAAATGTGCGTAAGTCTTCTTGCGCCTTGTGCTACCGTCCCCGAAAGAAATCTATGGTTCCTAACGGCTTTCCTCAACTCTCGAGGGTGTTAGGCAGGAATCCACACGGATCCCGCTATACCGCACGTCTTTAGGCGCTGTTACGGCCGATAAGCCTGGCCCGCACGAGGTTGGCCCAGAATTCGGGACGCTTGCCGGTCCGGCATCATCATCATCATCATCATCAACAGCATGACATCATACCGATGCTTCACTGCCGTACAACCATGATTTATTTGAAAGCCTTATTGTAGAGAAAAGAATAAAGGTGGATGGGGGAGGGACTTAGTGCTAGCTTAACACAGTCATTCCGAGATGTCTACACCTCCAGACATTCACTCAGGCAATCTGGATAGAAACTGACAACAAGAACGCCACTGAAATCGGTTGGCAGCCATATCTTTTAGTGTCTCCAACCAGGCACAGTGAAGATCACGCGGTCCCCACCCTGGAAGGCGAGTAGCACCGACAGCACC
>NW_008751686.1:2012929-2017947 GCF_000715545.1 Opisthorchis viverrini | reverse complement strand
TATTAATGGGGTGGGGAGAGGGGGAAGAAAAAGTATGTGAAGGAGAAAGAAGGGAGGCGTCAGCAGTAGCCTGTTTTCGCTTACCCGCCCTGCTGTATGCAGCAAGTAAGGCGACCCGGCTGATGGCACCACGCGACGGCCGATGTGGCATGAGTTTATTTGTGTATGTGCAATTCATGGTTGTACGTGGGCTGGGATACTGCCAGGGCGCTCACACCTAGACAGGAGGACGATTAGGGTCCTCAACCAAAGCCTTTGGCTCAAAAGCCTAACCGCATGGCGGGAAATGCAAATGCATTGCCATTTCTACGGAACAAGTCGCCACATGTTCCAACCTTCAACCTGGAGGGCCAGGAGACTTTGTTCGTCAGACCTCTAACGATTGACCAACCTGGTGTGAGAGACTGTGAGTGTCGCGAGACACTCTCCAGTAAGCTCAATGGATCGCTGAGGTGCGCAAACCGTCACATCACGGTAAGGTCCAGTCTCTTCGTGACGGTACGGCATCAAGTCGAGATCTGATTAGTCAACAATCTGGACCCAACAGCCAATCATGACCCAGTATTGGCCAAATACCGGTTGCCAGTGGCGCATCCAGAACGCGTCAGAACTTCCAGAAGGTTATAAGCGCTTTCGCTATATATACGAAGCGCTCTACAACTGTTCTTGACTTCGTTTTGGGCATTAATAGACCTTGTGCACCTTTGGCGGTTGTTTTGACGTGGACGCTAGCTTGGGAGGCTCGGACCGAGAACTAAGCTGAGGAAAATACCGTTACTACAGAGGATCAGACCGTGAAATGGCAACGCGAAAAAAGCAGCTGATTTTGGGCTGAACGCCACTGGATCTCTGCGCTTTCTTGTATGGGTTCAATGTGATTCTACCCGCACATGACACTTTTTCACCATATCTGCCATTTTATGAGCCATTAACAGTTCCGTCCCCTCGACTCTACTCAGAAAGGCTGAAAATCCGAAGTATGTGCAGTGCTTGATGGTGTGAATACAAAATGATCGACCCAAAGCCATCACCTTGATGTAATGTTCGGGTTTGAGTCCTGCGATGATTTCACGGGTTACATTGACTGGAATAAAGTGTAACCATGCCGAGAGGGCTAAAGAGAGCAATAAAGCTAGGAGCAGGGAGATTCTTGCTGCCAATCGTATTAGAAGGCGTTTTTGAGATGAATTTTCCTGTCCTCTGCAATCAGATTGTGGAGGCGGTAAGGTGTTTCTTTCACGCGACCAGCATGTCCACATTTATGGAAGTGGCGATACTACCTTCTCCGAGGAAAAGTTGAAAATCGCACCTTGATCGCTTAATGGTTGAACGTGGCCACGGGCGATTAATCCAAGAGCAAATAAACATTTCCGTGGGCCTTATGCGGCCCCAAACTGATATGCCGTGTGGTGCATAATCAGTAGTGAGACTTCTATGCCTTGTTCCATGCGCCATTGGGCCAGACCAGTCCTCTGCAACGAAGTAGATAAGACTATTAGATTTTCGGCTCTGGACAGGGTCCGCCAAACAATCTTACTGGCCGCTGCTCCTTGGGGCAAAGGTTTGAGGTGGGGTACCTTAACTTCTGCTTGGGTAACCTGGAAATAGCGTTGGCGCCCACATTTTTTTGTCCACCGGTGTTCTCCAGCAATATCTTCCCACCCCACAAGCAAACTTCGCCGGTTCATTTGATTTTCAGTTATATAACCGCTGCCAATTAACACTAAACGATACGACACTTCTTAATTTAGGAAATGCTTTTTATATAGGGACTTCCAACGTCCTTGCTCTACATCGAATAGGAAGACAGGCAATGCTTATCCATATATTGTACCCTTAAATCTGATGTTTTGTCTTCAATATGCACACAATATTCTAGGGTGGTCATGCATCTCAAGGTGCCAGAGACAAACTCGGCTCTTTCAAAGTTTACTCTTTGTGTGTCAAGTCAGCCATGATGGCCAGACTCGTAAAATACAGGGTGTGAAAGTTGCACTCAGTTCCATTGCTGAATGTGCTTTGCGGGATTGGATTCCAGCCAACCATTGTGTTTCCGGCGTTCCGTTATTTAGCTCAATTAAGTTCAGCGCCACCCACCATAAAAACCAGCGCGTGTGTAGGGTCGGCATATGCCCCAATGAACTGCAGCTCTCTGAGGAGGATACTTTATATCGATATTTTTTCTGGGTTCGTTTCCCAAGCAAGAAGCACGCGTTATCATCCATGTGGACGATATGACTGTCCAAGTTGGTCGTCCGAGCTCTTCGAAGTCCTATCTTGACGGTCAATTTGGAGTCGATTCTGGCCGTACAGACAACGGGGAACTACTCCGGTTGTGTGCCGACAACAAACTGTTTCTTGGCGGTACAAATTTCCAACGCATGCACCGTGCAACCGGCATCCACCAAGTGAAACTCAACCATAAGCTCATTTAGATCACGTGGCTAATAGCTACCGGTGGGGAGCCACAACTCAAGACTGACTTTCCTTCTGGGGCATGCTACGTGATTCCGATCACGCTATAGTGCGAACGCGCCTGGTAATTTGCTTTACTTCAGGTGTTTGCAAATCAGCAAGAACCATCCCAATCCACCATCCCTGGGTTACCACTATAGCTGAACGATATTGATCTAACTTAGCTCAACTACCCTCTGCAGTTAATCAACACAGCAACACAACTTCACGTAAAAGGAGCCATGCTAGGGACGTTCTGTGCTGTTTGTCTAGCTTCTTTGATACGATAGAATGACCGCTGGTTGTTGGCGATTGGTGCTGACAACTCCGCAACAGCTGGCAACGAGTATGACGGTGCACGTAGCTCCTTCAAGCGCCACCTACTGAAGATTCCAGGAGAAGATTGATAGCTTTTTTGCTGGATAATGGTAGCTATGGAAATGAAGATTCGCTCAGCTGTAACACCCCTCCGGTGCCTAACTGCCATGCTACCCGAAGCATGGAGGCGGGGATACTGCCAGGTTGCCCAAGCCTAGACAGGGGAAGTCGAGAGGCAGAGGTCGGGTTCGAACCACGGATCTTCCGGTCAGTAAATTCGCGCTCTAGCCACTTGAGCCATCTCGCCCTCCCCCCCTTTACCACCGGAAAAAGCTGCACCACAGACCACTTAATGATTCACCCACAAAAATAATGATGAGAAAGATGGACCAAACACTTCGGTGAACAGTTCAGCTGGCTTCCTGCAACACCGCCCCTGGAGGCAGTAGATGCGAGCGAATGGAATGCAAACCTTACTGCCTGCCGGAAGAAGAAATAAGGTTCGAACTACCCATACTAAGACGTCAGAAGGCACCAGAACCGGATGGTTTTTACCCGGCACTTTTCGAGGAAGGAGAAGAACGCTTGGTTAAAACCTGTAAAACAAGCTGGCTTCCATCCTGTAAGAGGATGCATCGCTAACGTTTTCAATCTGTGTTCAGCTAACACACTTTCGGTGCCTAGTTGCCGTGCCACCCGAAGGGAGCATGAGGCCCTAGGTACTGTCAGGCTTCCCAAACGTACACAAGAGCAGGCGAGATGCAACGGTTGGTTTCGAATGATGAATCTTTAATCAGTTAGCTTGAACCCTAATCACAGCTATCTTGAGCTCCGACAGGTCTACGAACTCGAAGCTGCTTCCAACAACCAACAATGGTAGCCTTAACTTGGAACTACTCTTGACTGTTGATCGTCGAGCACTATGGCAGTCTCTGTGGAGCAAAGGTGTCCCCCATAAACTTTCAGCCTCCTTGAAAAATCTGTACACCAACTGTCGCGGCTGCGTGAAGGTCTACCGGAAGCGGTCGCCTGTGTTCATTACATCAAGTGATGCTAGGCAAGGTTATTCTGTTTCACCTTCCCCTTCGAATCCGTAATTAATGCAACCATGGACCCATCTCTATTACCTTTGGGGTCGGGGTGCTCCTAGGGTGTTCGCTCGAGACGACATAACTCCTGGATTTGACGCTATTATAATACAGACCGTACTGAATGTGTATGTACTTCTGCCTCACGGTTCGGTATGCGCTGCACATCTACAAAATGTAGAGTGCCGGTGCAAGATCGGGGGTAGCTTCAGCACGATTTTGATCAAAAATTTAGTGTCAATAGCAGGCGTTACCCGTACCTGGCAACGTCCGTGCATCCAAGGTATTACATTCGATTTACAGCCGCCCATTCTACTTTTCATGGCGGAGAGTGGAACAGGCCCTCATTCACTGTGTCCCACTCTGTGAGTTCTGGTAAATAGCTCTTGCCCAGTTTTACCATAAGTGAACTGTGGCAGTCACGGCACAGCCGGCACTCATCTAGAGCCCACAGGTCATTCTACTTTCATGGCGGAGAGTTGAACAGGCCCTCATTCACTGTGTCCCACTCTGTGAGTTCTGGTAAATAGCTCTTGCCCAGTTTTAACAAAAGTGAACTGTGGCAGTCACGGCACAGCCGGCACTCATCTAGAGCCCACAGGTGAAGTAGAACCCTGGACGGTGAGCGTGGAACCACCTACTGCCTCGGACGTTTACGACTGCATATGTTCTCTCAAGTGCCACCGAGCTCCCGGTCCGGATGACTTTCCACCCGCACTGTTCAAAGACGGGGGTGAAGTCCACAGTCAACGCTTGTCCGATCTGTTTGTTTGCATTTGGGAAAAGGAGTCTATCCCAGACAACTGGGGAGAATCGGTGATAGTGCCCATTTTCAAAAAAAGGGTGCGTAGTGAGTGTGGTAACCACAGGAGGGTCAGCTTGATCCCGGTTGTAACAAGACTGTCGGAGTCAATTGTGCTTCGCCGCCTTACGGTGGCTCGCGAAATACTGACTCGAGAGCGGCAAGCGGGATTCCGGCCTGGTAGGGGTTGTGGTGACCAAATCTTCACACTGCGTCAGGTGCCAGAACAACGCCATACGTATAAGCGACCCACAATTCTAGTATTCCTGGATTTCCGAGGCGCATTCGACTCGGTTGATCGGTCTGTTCTTCTCGAGACGCTTGCCCACCAAGGAATGCCCCGGAAGTTTGTAAAC
>NW_008751686.1:1947689-2011979 GCF_000715545.1 Opisthorchis viverrini | reverse complement strand
GCATCGGTATGATGTCATGCTGTCGATGATGATGATGATGAGTTGCGGCACCAGTCGCAGGTAGTTTTTAGCTGTTACTTTCACTGAATCCTTAAGTGTCAAACCATGTATAATATAACGCCATAATCCGTCATTTCCCCTTTTCCCATAATCAGGGAACGGCGACGAAGGATCTACTGCTGAATGAAGCCTAAAACTGCTATTGTGGACGGGATGTTGAAAATGCCCATTGCTAGTGGGTTTCCTCCACATTTAGAAGACCCCATGTCAAAGGTTCTTTTGTGCTTCTCATGCACTTCAACTCGGCCTATAAGTGTACTGGGTAAAGATCAACGTATGTGTTGGTTACTCATTGCGTTAAGTTTCTCTTGGTGCTCTGTAGTCACTGCTACGCTAGGGGGCCACTGTCATCTAATCGTGGTGTATTCTATCTGAGCGCTTAGTGGTATAGACACCTCAGAGTGCTTGCGATAGGCCAGCATCATGTCCTCTCCCTCACCAAATGTTTACTCTTTTCACTCTAAGGCTTTGAATATAATCGCCAGTGGAGCATCAGTGTCAACAGTGATGTTGCTCTCTGGTGATAATACACAGTTCTTTGGCCTATTGAACGGAGTCTTATAATCGCCAGCATCAGTGTCAACAGTGATGTTGCTCTCTGGTGATAATACACAGTTCTTTGGCCTATTGAACGGAGTCTAAATGCCTCGCCTATCAAACATGTTTATGTGCTATATCGCGCTAACACAGTGCGCTAAGTGTTTTGAAAACCAATTGTGATTATTTGAGGGAATGCAAAATTTGAACGTAAAACCAGATGCTCCAACCTGCTTTGAATACACAGCCAAATTTAATGCAGGTTGCATATTGTGAGTTGTGTTGGTGGTATTGATTTATCTTTCGCAGTTGCTTTACAAGTGTTTCTTACTCTGTTCTGGGCATTAGCTATTACTGAATAGTGGAAGAATCAGTTTCTTCACAAGTTTTCCTGTTTGATGTGTTGGTGCATAATAAGCACTTGTGCGCAGTTAGATACATCCATAGGGTTTTTATTTCCGTCCATCCCCGCATTATACATTCGTCACTATATTCCTGTCATTTTCTCTCTTGAAAACCTCAGGTTTATCGAACATGATGCAAGACGGTGAATTCTTACGAACTTCTTGTGGTTCACCGAACTATGCTGCACCTGAAGTGATTTCAGGCAAATTGTATGCTGGACCTGAGGTTGATGTTTGGTCCTGTGGTGTCATCCTGTACGCCCTTTTGTGTGGTACCTTGCCGTTCGATGATGAACACATCCCGACCTTGTTCAAAAAGATAAAGGCTGGGTACTTCCATCTCCCAGAAACACTCAGCCCCGGGGTAGGTTTTTTCATCTCGTCCCAGTGGAAATGCAAGTACTCAGAGCAAAACCTCCAGCCATTCGGTAGCTTCAAAAAGACTTCTTCATTCATTACTCAACTGTTTAACAGAAACAGTGTGAGGACACTAGTGTGTCACTATCACGAGCGCTACCAACACCAGTTAACTACCAGCCAATCACAGACGATGATGTTGACCCCATCCTGTCAGGCTTACCTCACTCATGATTTTCGTAATCTTACACTTCCTGTCAATTCATACCTCACCCACCTCTTGGTTTGCGCCACTCTTAATTTGGCACGGAACGCTATTTCCGAAGGCGGCATCTGGATGCGACCGACCTTTCTAGCTTTCCCGTAATTGAAGCACCTGCCGCCTCAGCAAGTGCGCGTTCCCCAACCATCTTGTTGCAACTTCATTGATGTTAGCCCATTCCGGTTAGGGTTTCGTGAGATCATTAGCCTCAGATCTTCTACTTGCAGAGATGAACTATCACAACCCTGTATCAGGTGTGCGTTGTCATCTGATCTAAACACATTCCACCCTCTACAATAACCTAGTATCTTTTTACAGGTTAAAATCGTCCCGTTCTCGGAAGCGTTTCTCCTGAGAAGCTTTTGACCACATGGTTTACTAGGTATGGACACAACAGAGAAGCAAGTGTAATGGTACAAAATAAGACCGGTTGCGCATAACTCGGTGTTCAATTTGAACACAAGGTTGGCGTAAGCTTGGGCACTGCGCCTACCTGAAGGGCTCCAAGAAGAACGGAACCGATCGTGGGCTGTAGAAAAGTTTTCAACAGTCATCAAGAAAATCTACTGCGTTTTCTAGGTTATCGTATTAGTTCAAATATGAGGAGGCGTTTGTTCAGGACGTTTACTTGAAAAATAGTGTAAACGAGAGATTCAGCTGGGATTCAGATGAATCTCTTGTTAACACCAGCTTAGGTTACAGTGGGTGTATTTCGCGAATTTCCTTCATTGTTTATTTGAGACCAGGCTCCAAAAATAGTTCGAGTCATCTATGCACTTCCGTTCTATTCGTATTGCACACCATTTGCGTCCATTTTGAAGTCTTTGAGGAACTCTGATGGTTTACCTTTCCTCGCCGTCAAAATAAGGAGTTTTCCCAGCAGCACTGCACGACACCATAGCTATTGATCGATCTTTCGCTTTCTTTGTTCCCTTCCCTATACCATCTGTATGAACGAGTTTCTTCTTGGGGGGAGGCCCTGAAGTGAGCGCACTTCTTCAGTATTGTAAACGTCATGTCACATGACTTCGGCAAATGTACCAGCCATCCAGCTGTGGTTCCCCTTCGAACCTCGGCGCTCTCTCCGTTGAGAGCGTGAGAACTTGTACTAAGCTTCCGAAATTTCGACAACTCCCATGATCTTGTTTGAAATTCTGCTTGCTTTCTTTGCACAGCAGTTTGCATCTCCTTGTTTGCAGTATGAATCCTGCGAACTACAGGGTTTTAAACATGCTTCTGAGAGTCGTCTATAGACTCCAACGTCGATATTTTCAAATATACTTGCTTTACTGTTTGGGTTCTTTCGAGTACCGTAAACAAATAAATACCACTTACTTTTGAAAACATTGTGCACCTGAGTTTTATCTTTTTAAGTCTGATCACATAAAGCCGGTTGTTTTTCCCTTATTTTTTACTCGGTCGCACTTAGCTTAATCGTTCTATGGAACAGTCGACCATAGAGCATTCAGGGCATAGTGGTCAACGGGCCGGCGTCAAAAATGAGACTAAGGGTGCGTTTGGTTGTATTTGCATGAGGCTCTAGAGGTGAATGAGGAAACTGATCAGTAGCGCCGTCGTCTGAATGTGGACAGGCATGTACTGCTGTCATTCTCGCCGATTTGAATAAGGATGGCGTTACCGGCCTCCCGGTAGACCTGAAGCGCGATTGTGCACTTATTCAACGGTACCTACCAGCGTCAGTGGCATCCATCATCATCATCATCATTTTCATCGACAGCATGACACCAGTGTCCAATACCGATGCTTCACTGCCGTAGTGGCATCCAAGAGGATACTGGAATGGCTAATCGAATACTAATTACCTAGCACTCCAAGCGACCGAACACCATTTTTAACTGAAAGTTGGTGTGTGCGTGGTAACTACCCTTCCACTGGGTCGAATAGACAGCGCGTCTTAAAAACACCTCAAATGAAGGAGGCACCTTATCCCTTGTAGTATAAGTAATTTTAGGACCCGTCTGATACATTACTGGAGCAATATTTCTGGGGATGTCCACGAGTTGGTTTTGTGGTTTCCCATAAAAGGGGACACCTTACCAACTGCGGTAGGTGGTATTCTAAGTAAGGACACAGCTGACTTCGGCATCCGCTTTGTCTTTTGGTCCTGAAGGGCAGGCTCCGATCCATTGTGACGAATTACTGTCAGATGTAGTTTTTTAAATCATTCTTGCGAGCTGAAGTTTTTCGCAATTGCCATTCGTCTACGTGGCAGCGAATATGGCCGGCGGTTTTTATTCCAGGTCCGGGATTTGCTCCGACGCATGATCACCGTAGATCCAATCAAGCGTGCCACAATCGAGGAGATTCGACGCCATCCTTGGTTTGTCGTAGATCTTCCCAATCATCTTTTTCCACAAGAACGGGACGAGGACGCATCCATAATCGATAAGGTGAGTGCTCCGTTCAGGTATCCTATGCAAAGGAACTCCGCCGTTTATTATTTATTTTTCATATTGATTTAGCTCTTTGGCCTTTGATGCGTGGCATTTTGTTGGTATCAAAAGTGTTATTGATGTGCAAACAAGAGCAGCTTGTTGTCACACCCCACTTACTGTTATTATCAAGCCCAAATCGTACGGATTTCAATCCCTTCTGTATAAACCTTTCCTTTTCCGCTCCCATATAACAGGAGGCTGTCTATGAAGTTTGTCAAGCCTGTAACGTAACTGAACGTGAAGTTTTTGCCGCCCTGATCAACAATGATCCTAGTGACCACCTTTGTGTGGCCTATCACCTAATTATCGATAACAAGTAAGTGGTGAAGTAAGTAAGTGTTTCTGAATATTGTTACAGTGTCAACTTAATTTTCCTGTCAGCTTCTTAACCGACAGCACCTCGGACCTCGTCGCTCTCCGGGTTCGTAGTTTCCACGACTTTTCACTGTCCGAACCCAATTAGGTCACTGCAATTACATTGCTGGATGCGAGAATACTCGGTAAAGAACTAGTTTATTCTACTTTATCAGACTTTTCAGTAACCGGGGATAAGCTTGGTCATGCGTGGCGTTTTTTCTAGGAAATGATTGGCATACCGCTGGTGAACCGGTTGAACAATTTTGAACAAATTACGTCCCCCGCATCAACCACACAATGGGTTGTCTGGTTGAGTCAAGGCAGACAATCCCTCACTCCAATCGGCTCACATGTCGTCCGTTCTGTAGAAAGACTTCTGTGCTTAATACTTCTCGAATTTTTATAGGGGTCGCTCGTTTTTATACCACCCGTAGTATCGCTATATCCTCCGAACTGATTTCACGGAGTGCGCTTTTATTGTGCATCCTATTTGTTCGTATTTTTTCGTCACTAGGTTATAATCAATCGGTATTTTTGTTTTTTGCTCATGCTTACAGGCGTTTTGGGTCGGTGCTAAACCCGGAAGAGGTGAATAATTTTTACGTCGCAACTGGTATTGATTCCACCACTCCGAGTACCCCCATCTCAGGTATATCCGGGACGAGTCCGGTTGGTGGCGGACTCTTATCGCATTCTCCCGGAAACAACACCGGCGCGCCTTCAAGCCGACCTCTGTCACCCTCCCGGCCTCATCCTGAACGGATGCCCGATGGGCCTCCATTGACACGAACACTGGATCCCGTCGGAGACCAGGTAGGTTATTTGCAAACTTTAAAGCTCCTCTCTTTTCTGTTGTTTGTAAGTTGGTAATTCTAGTTGATATTACCAGTAAAACTCTCAAATTCACGCGATGTCCGTCTATTTGTTTGCATCTTTCCTCTCATTCGGTCACGTAGACTTCTGGTGAGGTTCACACGTTTTGGCGGTGAGCTGCATTTAGGTAAAGCAGTCCACAGTACTTTCTGGTTAATAAAGTCAAAATCATATAACGAGAGCATGTGGTACCTGGGGATCTTCACAGATTTTTCCTAAAAGCGCTACAAGTGTCACATTGTACTACGAACATCAGAGAAACCATATTGTTCAATCAAGTGAAAAACGCTTGGAACGGATTGAGTAGTCATCGTTTTCGGAAAAGTTTGGTAACAATCAGTAGATTTATTGCTGGGCAACGTTTAGCTTTTGACACAAAAGCTTCGTCAGGCCAAGTGACTAGGTTACGAGGTTGTTCGAGGTTTGAGGTGAAAGGATAACCAACCAGCTTAGTCAAACTTTTGTGTCAAAAGCGAAACGTTGTCCAGCAATAAATCCGATTATTACCAAACATTCCCGAAAACCATATTGTTCTTCGAGGTTGTGTGCTTCGATAATTTTGTAGTGCAGCAGTTGAGTGGCAGCTGTGTCCGGGATTCACCCACATAATCTACAGGATGATGCATCTGTGATTGCCAAGTGATGTCTAGTTCCTTTGCTTTACTAGAGTGGTACTGGAATGAAAATTCTTCCTCTCAGACGATGTTGATCTATCAGGGAAGTGCGCTCTTCAAACTCTGTTCAACTCAAAATCTATTATGAGTACTAAATCTGCCGATGAAAGATATTCAGCCGAGACGGAAAATGTTATCTACACCCACCTGATTGATTGCGAGCTTAATGAGTCATGAGACGAAGTTGGCTGAAATGTGGTCATAAAGTCTGGCTTCTTTGAGTTTTGAGCCTTGATCATTCAGGCTGAGGGAAACTACTAACTCGGCGGCATAAACTTCACAGACCAGCACTTGTTGTCCCATCTTTACAACAGACAAAGCTGGTTATCGTTTGGCTGAAGCATCCTTTCGGTGCTTAATTGCCATGCCACCTGAAGGAGGCACAAAGGCTGGAATACTACCAGGTTACCTAAGCTTAGACAGAAGAAGTCGAGATGCAGAGGTTGGGTGCGAACCACGTACCTACCGGTCAGTAAATTCGCGCTGTAACCACTGAGCCATATAGCTAGCCAATATAACTAGTCAGACAAAGCTGACTAGTTATGTTCCAAAATGTCTGGTGGGTTTGTTCAACGGAACGATTCTTCCTGTTCCTGCGAATAAACCATTGATGAGTGAACAACGGGCAACCTGTACACCATGCGGATTTCCTTTTTTGATGCTCCATGGCCCAGAAACCATGAGATTAACCATATGGCCGTGGAATCGTTTGAACTTCAACCAGTGCCTTTTTTATCGGCTTTATCCGTTTCACACACGCACATTTTCCACGAAACTACCTTTCACCCAGTTCGTTTACCAGTTGGCCTGGTTTCCCGCTCTGTAACAGGAGCAAGCGTGGCTAAAACAAACAATATGGTCTGTTTATAGCTATCGAGGTTTTTATGCCCTCTTGTCGACGGCGTGTCGTGCCCCGTGCTCGTACAAAAAAGGAAACCCAGGAGGAAATCTGCCCCCCTCAGAGTTTCACGGATTCTTTCTGCAGCTGGTATACACGATGACATTACGTACGCTCTAAACTCTTGTCAAGTGTCATGCGTCGTTGGTCTGAGCAGTCAACCAGCTATCTGAAATTAATCGTCCAGCTATACTACCCTTTCATTGTCTAGCTGCCATGCCACCAGAAGGAAGCAGGGGGGCTGAGATAGTGCCGGGTTACCCAAGTTCAGACAGGAGCAGTCAAGATGCAGGACTTCACGGCCAGTCAGTTCGCGCCCTAACCGGTGAGCTATCTCGGGCTCAACCAACTATTTGCCAGGTTCTGTGATACCTTTTATTTCGGTAGCCATTTACACTCTTGCTTTATTTCTTTCAGGCTCCGAGCAGTCTTACCTCGATGGATGTTAACAGTGGATCTGGTTCAGCGTCCTCCCATGCACAATCTGCAATTGCTGCGGGCGCAGCTGCTGCTGCCGGGATGAAACGTTTCAAGTGGCATCTGGGTATCCGGTCCCAGTCCCGTCCATGGGACATTATGCACGAGGTGTTCAAAGCAATGAACACATTAGGCTACGAGTGGAAAGTAGTCAACCCGTTTAATATTCGTGTGCGAAAATGGAACCCAATCCTACAACACTATTCCAAGCTAGTGTTGCAACTATACCAGGTGAGACAATCGGTTTGTGTTCTGTTTGACACCGGTTCCTAGCGCTGATTGGATAACAGTACACCGCGTAGATAAAGTGGCACAGCAACTCGTGTTTCCGAGAACTGTCGACATCTTCACATTGACCTGATTGTCAGTGTTGGTGATGATGACAAGTGATCTTTGCATACCCGCTTAATTTCAACCTTGAGTGCATTTTGCACTGTTCTGCTTTGGACCAAAAGCTGTGAGCAGTTCCGAGCTTGTGTTGGGGTGGTAAAAAAAGTTAGGACCCAAGAAGCTGCTATCGATGCTTAACGCAAAAGATAGCAAAAAAGCAGGCTTGAAAAAAGTAACTATTTTCCGTACCCCCATTTGTCTTTGATTGATCTGACACTATTCCAATGCTTATACTCCTGCATTAACGTGACGACGCAATACAGTTAGGTTCGAGATTCGAGGTGTGAGTGAGGTCTCCTCGTTGTGCATCCAGTTCCATGGTGTTCATCTCTTGCATAGAAAAAGACAAATCTCCGTAAATCTTCGCACATAGGGGAACGGAGGAAAGCGAGAACTGCTTCTGCGAGTCTCTCAGTTGAAAAAAACCCCAACAGTTTGCAATAGCTATGAATCGGTCTATGAATCCTGTAAACCCTGTGTATTCTGTTTGACATGATAGTAATACAGTCATGGTTATCCTAGCTTTGTGATTATACCGTAGTGTGTGATATAATGTTATAATTAGGCGCAACTATCAACGCAAAGTATCAGTTGAGCTGGTTCAACTCCTGGGTTGAAGAAGTTCTGGAGAGGGGAGAATGCTTGGGCCTTCACGTCAGTCTGGGCACGTACGCACATGGTGTGTTAGTTGCACGTAACCTGTTCATGTGTGCACTCGTGCACCACTTGTCAGTAGTGAGAAAAATAGGTGAAAATAAGGTTTCCAAAGCATATGATGAGAAGCAGTTGTATACACTTGGCTACGTCCAACTGTTGATTGCCAAGTGTTCGGGCTTACCTCACAAGATTTGGCAACGTTTGTAATCGTTTTTCATTCGAGCTACTGACGTTATTGTACTGGTTACATTATATTAGTTCCCTCTTTCAAGAAAACCACCTTAAACACCCCAAATTTGTGTATTCGTAATGCACTACTCATAAGGTTGCTAAAAATTTGTCGACAGCCCACGACCGGTTTCGCTCTTCTTGCGACTCATCAGGTAGGCGCAGTCCCCGAGTTTCCGTCAACCTTATGTTCTTTTGTCTCCTGGGCCGATATTCATCCTATTCTGGTTTCGGCATCTTTATTCAACTTCCTAACCAAACAAGTGGCTTTTTGTTGACACAGCATCACTTCTTCGATAGCCTGCTTTGGAGCTCATCAGGCAGATGTAGTTCCACATTTCCAGTCAACCTCGTTTTCCACTTGAACAGCGCATTGCACAAGGTGCGTATAGAATATTCTAACTCAACTTATCAAGCAAAGCGCTGATCAGGAGATATTGGAGTTTTCACTGCTCTTGAACGCCCTAGAATCCGAAAGGGCAGCCAAGCAGGGTCGAATCTGATAAAGGTAGTCCCTCCCCCGGAGATATTTTTCGGGTAGGTGGCATTCTTCTCTTCCCTAATGAGAGACTACCATCCCTGTTTTCCACTTGATCTTAAATTACCTGTTCTCACCTACCTTGGCAATGGAACGCGGTACATGAACCAAACCGTTTGTTGCGTTCGCCCCTACCGCTTTAAATCATTTTCCCGAGTCTACGGCATGATCCATGATATAATAATTGCAGGTTATCCATTGACTGTGATCAAATGGCTAACTGATGTAAGCAAGGCCTAATTGTGTTTTGTCGAGGTAGAGAAGTTGATGAAATATTACACTTCACGCGACCAGTAGTGAATAGGCTGATGCAATATCGGTAGTTATGCTGGTCGCATCGCCCGATGAAGTACGACTCTCCAGACCACTGAATTTGGTGCATCATCCTATCATCTACAGGTTTATCCACACCATGGTCCCGCATTCATTTGTTCATTCGCCGCGTAATGGTGGCATGCGTCTTATACGTTTCAAAATCCATTAAGAACAGTGGATTGTCAAATTTCCATCTGCCTAAGTAACCGAAATTCCTAGTTTTCGTATCTGTAGGTCATGTACACAAACCCGAGTAACCAAGTCGTTCTATCATGGGATTGTCTCCTAAAAGCCCATCCTACCTCTTAAAGGTATTCTCTTTGGGGCCAGCAATGTGTGAAAAAAAAATATCCAGAATCTATACTAATTACCGGAACTTACTACCGACGAAGCAATTTACTGGAACCTGACGCAAACCGTGCACTATACATTCCACCAGACTTGTTCATTTGCCTCAATATGAGCGAGTCCCATAAGTTGATCCCACTAGCTGAGGTTTAATAGGATCCGTTTTCTATTGGATCGCATGTCTCAAAACGAACTGGTCTGTTTTTGGTAGATCTTTCTGTTACACTCTCACAGCAGGGTTTTTCTAACCGCAAGTTTTACCTAACACAAAGACATTGCAAAATGTTGATGCCTATCCGTATAACCAAACACAATGATGATTCATGCAAAGAAAATTAAATGGGCTAGGCGAAGCCTAACCTGAATCGGTATTAAAAATTCGGATGGAATCAGCTATCTCGTTCTGTCAGTTTTTGTTTGTGGAGACCCGGCCAACAACGGCTGATTGGCATTTCTTCATTGAAAGCCAACGGGCTGGTTGTAGTTTGTAGTACTGTAGCCTGATGGCCTACATTTTGATTAGGTTATTCCACCTGTGATGTTGATTTACGCATTTGCAACTCGGCTGATTAGTCCGTACTTGTGATCGGTCATTTTATGAGGTGCTGAGCAATGGGTTCGAATGGGGTTTTATTTGTCCTACCTGCGTAATTGTCACATCGACCTCTAGGACTGATATGCGATACGGTAGTGTGTGGAATTTTCTTCGTTGTTGATAACGCCTGGAGTTGTTCACGGACGGGAGGTTGTCACGAACAGTGGTTAGCAGGTAATGGTCCTCTTTAAATAAACAGTTCTTTACGTGAAGCTATTGCTGAACTTCTACGTGAATGATTGACCACATATATGGGCTAATCACTGAGGCTGGTCGAGCTGAGGGCGCATAGCCCGTCGATAGCACAACCCATTTAATCTGTAGGTTACCAGGTTGAGCTCACACACCTTCAGGACACCGCTACGAGCCACCAACATTAGCTCTTGGTTTCCAGCGAAACATCGTTGAACGGCCGCGATTTGCGGTACTGAAATCGTTGAGGCGAGATACTCGCTTGTTTCCGCACTTTTAGCACTGCTGCAGATCAGTAAACGCTATGTTTAGTGATGTCCAAGCCATTCGCTTATTTTGTGTGAAACGGCGATATATCTGATGTATTGTCAAAACTCCGCAGTCTGTCTACTTTACGTGATTAGATAAAGGAGCACAATCTCCAAACGGTTCTTTCAGTTTCCAGTAGTGAAGAAGTGAAGTTTTCGAATATACACTCATTTGCAAACTAATTTGGTTTTTCGAAAGACTCACCTGGAACTCAGCTGAATGTCTCGTTTGTGATGTTCTCAAACGAGTGTACATTCGCTAATCTCGTGCAATTTGGTTTCAAGTAGAACACAAGTTTGACGGAAACCCAGGGACTGCGCCTACCTGATGAGCCCCAAAAAGGGCGAAACCGGTCGTGGGCTGTCGGCGGATTTTCAGCAACCTTGTGAGTAGCACATTACAAAATGAAGTTTCCGTTTGACGGCATTGAAAGACCATATTTCCTTACTTTTCCGGCCTCGCTTGAAATTCACTTCGATGTTCTCATTCGCACGCCCCGCTGCCGCATCTCTGAGTTGTCCTTTCACTATTTTCCAACTAGGTTGATGCTCGATCCTACTTGTTGGACTTTAAGTGCATTGATGAGAGTCAACTGGACAGTGACTCAGCAGTTGGACGACGGCGATCCAACAACGTATCTGCCTGTTTGGAATCTCCCTACTCTGGAAGTAAG
Organism: Opisthorchis viverrini; assembly: GCF_000715545.1. Lineage (NCBI taxonomy): Eukaryota > Metazoa > Platyhelminthes > Trematoda > Opisthorchiida > Opisthorchiidae > Opisthorchis > Opisthorchis viverrini. The sequence goes on along the minus strand of NW_008751686.1, from coordinate 2,000,379 downwards.
TTACTATTTATGTAATTTATACAACAATGATTATGCTATGCATCAAATTGTGTTCTGGATCTGATGATTGAATACTCTTAGTTAAACTCATTACTCCCCATTTGGTAGTGCTCTGTTTTCTGCCATTCATACAAACCGGAAGTTCATTTATGCTTTTGGCTATGACAACATGAGTTTACGATCGTACTGTTTTCCCTGTTCGCCTTGGACGCCCACATTAGCAGTATAGCTGAAGTTTACCGAACTGGTGTTACCTGATTGGTCTGTGGCAGAAATCGATTTTTAATGTACCCGCACCAGCCTGCAACAGATTGCCAATTTTGGATTCCAGTTGTCGTTGCTTGCGTGCAACAATTCCGCTCTTCCATCAACAAACCATGTGGCCAAGTGCTATCGATTTGGTGATTATTCTTCAGATACCTATATTCGTTTGTGTTTTATCTTCTTATCAGAAGTGGAGTCAGAAGCTTTGTTCCACCTTAGAAACACGGTGCATGTGTCTATTGATTGTCGCGTTGAATATTGGGCGATTCACGTCAGAACAATGTGAGCACTTGTGAGACAGGTTCTTGTTCCCGTGTCCAAAAACAGGACATCCTATTCACCTATTCAACGGTGTCAGTTCTCTGTTCTGATTCTAACCGTGATGGTGCCAGTGGGTCATGTGAGCAAGTCATGCTGGGGTTTTGCGCTCAGCTGAACATGCCAGTTTCCAAACCCTTCGATCTGATTCAAATTGAGGGGTGAACAGGTGCAAGGTTTTTCGTGAATCGGCTGATACCAATAGATTGGTTGATTTATGAAAAGACAAACAACTTATACAAGGCCGCAAACGCTGTTGCACTCTCAGCAGCCTGGCACTGTTTTTGGCTGTGTACGAGTATTCTCCCCTGATGATGTTCTCAACTGCATGAAATTAAATTGAGCAGGATGAGTCTGCGGTCTGCCGGGATTATCCAGTGCAGCCAAATCAAATCTTTTGGCAGGTGTACTAAACGTTCCTCCACTAGAACTTCAAAGACCGTCGTTTGTATCGGCGCGTATCAACGTCTTGATCACTGGTTAATCTGTGGAGACCCAACCGGAGTGTGCCATCCAGGTACTCTGGCGGTCTAATTCAGCATCATCGCAGTTACTGTAAGCTAAATCTATTCCATCAGTATACTTTCATTCTTTTCGCGTTATCGTTGCTACGTTTCTGGTGTTTGTTGGAGTCGCCTTTTTCCGGTTGACTTGTTTGAAGTTTAATCCATTCATCTATCAAATGATACAAGGAGGCGTGAAACAGCAGGGAATGGTGAACCCTGAATTTAGGAGATTTGTGTAAAAGACGAAAATTAAAACATTAAAATGACATCACATTTAAACAAACCTAGGGTGTTAAGTGTTTGTCAACTTGTGATTTGCAGAGAAATGGGAGGAATAAGACGAAGACCGAAAGTCGAAGGAGTTCCATAGCTTTGCCGTCCCGAGAGCGGTTGAAGAGGAGTGGAGTTCGGCCCAATAACAATGGGTATTTGTTTGAAAGCAGCTGTCAATTTCACACAGACAGGTGAAGCAGTAAAAATGACAGGGAATAGGAACAACACTGGCAAACACAAGGGGGCAACATCTCGATGCCGAGGATTGTAGTCTGTCCATGGAGCGGTCCAATGAGTCAACCTATTTTTGAAAGATCGCTACCCAAGATATGCGGGCTGTACACTATCTACGGACGAATGCAACTTCCCATCGGGAATGGAAGGGGAAACAAATTTTTTGGAGTTTTTGGGGTTTTGTATTACTGGACGTGGAAAGATCACTGGAGAGCAACAAATTCAGGGGGATGCGCCATCAGAAAAAGGAATCGATATGGCCAATACAGGCATTTGGAACATCTTGCATACAATGCAAACTAAAATGTAGTTTCCATCCATTGTGAAGAATTAAAAGACGAATAAGACCAGGCGGTGTTTTCATTATGCAGTTGCTTTGCCAGACTCATGACTTTTTAACGGATCGAAACATGCAACCAGGCTAAAATAGCGACAGGCTGCACGGAGAGCTTTTCCAGCGACATTGTGCGTCCGAAGAACTGTCCAAGGGAATCCCTGTCACACGAAAAATGTGGGCTTGATCTTTCACGTCTCATATTCCGTGCCCTTTCTGGAACGTACTTTGTCTGCGGCCATGCTTGTGTAGGTAGCATTTCAATACTTTGTGAGCGTCTCACTTGTCGCGCTTTTTTTTTAAAAAAAACCTGATCTTGTCCGTTTGCCTATCATACCGTAGACTCCCCTGGAATGGTTGCTTCGATGTACAGCGCAGATGGCAGTCGATCGGGTAGTGTGGGTTCAGTTAGCCCGCTTCCAACAGGGAACAACACTGACGGTGTGAGTGCTACCGATCTAGTCCGCGCGTTGTCAACGGGATCTCAGGAAATTCCCTTGCCCCGAAGACAAAAACGTCATCAGACCATGGAGTTTTTTGAAATGTGTACCGAACTCATTACAACCCTAGCTCGGTGACCTACTGTATTCACGAGATGAAGCAAACCTTTCACACCAAACCTGCGCACAATGGTCGGCTCTGACGGTGGTCGTTTTGGGGTATACTATCAACTACTACTTCTCACCTGCAACCAATCTCCCCTTACCTGCTACCAACTAATCACTACCCTATTTTAGTCTTCCACTGCCATTGGCCTTGTGTACATACCCTGATGTGACGCACGAAGTTCATTGTTCATTGATCACCTCTCCTATGTTTATTTTTTGCACCTTAGCTGGTCTAACTTTTGCCGGACTCGCCTACCACATAAAACATGGGCCCATCGTGAGGGATTGAATTTTTATCCAGTTTTTGCTTTCCTGACTCCTGGTTTGTTATCTACCCACTGTGAATCCGTTGCTGAATACGCGCCTGTTTCGGTCACACCCACATGTACCTCCTGTAGATGTATTTCCTTATCCTTTCACTCAACAATTTCACGCGTAACCCGCGTTCATCTAGCCTGTCTTCGGGATAGGATCCCACTGGGTATTTTGATGAATTACTTGTCAAAGACTGATAAGAGTTTACATAAAGTCCCCGGAGATTGTCTGTTGGAAGGAATAGTTTAAATATTCGGTGATGCCGTTTGTGATACCTACAGACCAGGTTGAAAGCTCCTAGATGACAAGGGTTTGGTGGTATAGTGCTGCAAGTTGTGCATTTTTTTCACTGACATGCCTTTTGACCAGTTTGTCGAATCAGCTGAAATGGGGTGCAGCGAAAGCCTCTTCCATCTTCTGGGCCTTCGAAATCCACCGGCGTTCTCTGTCATTCCTCAGGCCCCTGATTATCCGGTTTTGGGGGATCCGCGTGCGCCACCACAGTCGCTAGTTGGCGGCCCCTCTGGCCGCAGTAAGATCTGTTGAGCTCGACGATATGCAGTGTTCATTTGCTCGAGTCAGATGACTTGGACAGACAGTTCTGCAAACTGAGAGCATAACTGCTTTAACTCGCTTCCACTCAGCCCCTAAGCAATTTTCGTCATCTGCGTCACGGCGCGCTTCCAATAGCTTTCTCGCCGGATCGACTCGGTACTCTTGGGCTACTGAAACTTATCGCAGTTGGTGAATGAAACTGCTCTGCCTTCGAAAGCGTAGTGCTGATGGAAAGCGGAGCGCTATCCGACTTCCTTCAATGGCATGATCAGAGTCAAGGTGCGTACATCAGAAGGAACGATGACCTTTGACGCTTTCTATCGGTAACTGATAGCCACATGGTCAAATCCGTTTTACGACCGTCTTGTGGTGGATGGCCTCGAAGTAACTCAATGTGAGCGTTCGTACTAGATGAGAACCAAAATGCTGTAGCCGATAGGGCTAACTTTAGCTACTCTCTCTTGTCGTGCATACCAGAAGTCAGAGCTACTCCAACATTATGCTAAATTATTCCTGTTTAACCGACGCAGGCACAGCCTGCATTTCAGATTGTTTTCGAGCGATTGAATGTCCAGAGTCTAATGGCTAGACCGGTTAGCCAACGTGTTTTATACTTTTTGGAAACTCAAGGCAGGCATGCCAGAAGGGTAACAGTCCTCGATTTGGAAGCTAACCCAAAAAGTGTCTGAAAGTTAAACTTGGATTATTAGGGGTAAACATTGTTGTATTTGTGATGGTTTTTTTTTGCGGGAGGTTTATTGTTCAGTCTCACATCACTCTCGTTTTGAACAGTCGTCCTCCTGTCCTGGCGCAATTATTCATGTGAATCCACACCAAAGGGGGGGAAGCACTGGACTCGTCATAACCAGGACAGTTACTGGGTCGTCGTATCGATGATGTGTCGGGCATACTAATCACATCGCTCAAGTGAGAACACGTTCACCCGTTCAGACGTGAGAATTCAGATGCGTCCAACGTGCGCTGGTGGAATAGTGGTAACACGTTCGCCTCACATGTCAGGTGTCCGGAGTTCAAACCCCGGCACGGCCATTGGATATGCACTGCTGATGAGCTCTAACAAGATTGTTGTATTCATTTTTCCGAGAGAAGTTATCGAAGTGGCTCTCCGAAGGTTTCAGATCCTTCAGATGTTTATTATCTAGACGAAACTCAATTCCACGGACTTCCTGGTCTGAATTATCTTCTCAAGAAAGAACCGAGATATTCAGAGAAGAACAGAATGAATCTATATGGATTCCTTGCACTACTTTCATCAGTGTCAACAGTGCTGTCCATTCAAAGGACAGGCCCAGCGAGCAATGCGCACGTAAGCGGGTGCACATCTCTACTCAGGGCACATCTGTCGATGCATTGCACCGTTCCGTTTGGTAATACAGAACTCATGAAGTCACCTCGATGATGGTATGATGTTTGCGAATGAATTGCCCGGCTGAGTGAGCAAACCGATAGTCAACTATATAAGAGCTTCCAATGAAGTGATCAAAGAGGAAACCTGAATGCAGCAGTACCACTCTGGGCGGCCTAGTTTATTCCTACCTTTGTGAAGGTTGACTTGCACTCCGCTGATGGTTCTCATTCTGCTAATGTCGAGGCGCAAGAAATTTGGTCCACTCCTGTTCGCGTTAGTGATACCTCCAAATTTCTGATGGATCAGACGTTTAGGATTGGTAGATCGCAGTTTGAGTACAATGCTGGTTGTTGGTGTCAAACACTTTTGTAGGCCGATGACTAGATGGTCAAACACATCGACGAACTTCGAATGGGGAGTTGCGTTTGCACTCACGTACTTACGGGTGACTACTGCAGCAAATCGACCCAACAGAAAAGATTGGGGGCCCAATTGAGTAAACAGGCATTTTTCTGTTTATTATGTTTGAACAGCCATTGTATCAAACAATATTCCAGATTGGTAGTTTCACTTATGGCGGAACTTGATTGCATTCCGTAAATCACCAACCCCAATGGAAAACATTACCGTGATTTCGCCCGTATAAGCCACGGTTTGCAAAGTAATAAGGAATTTGAGGAAATAGTGTGTAAGCCACATGACCGCCTAATTGTTAATTAAACACGCTGCCGTTGCAAGTAGAGTTCACTGATTCTTCGGCAACAGTGACAAATTAGGGGAACATTCTACCTTATTGTGCGCAGGTTTTAGCTTACTATGAGTTGGTGTTTACAATAGCTTTTAGCTTGATAGCAGGTTCTTGCCTGTTGTCTTATAATGTGGTTCGGGTTGCTAACTAATACTCTTCGCTTTTCGAGGAGCAAATGTGCTTCAGCTCTCACCCTTGACATTTTGTGAAAATCAAACTTCTGGCTAGACTAAGGAAGAAACCAAGTCATACGTAGAACATCCCATTCAGCTGCTGGATTGATTTAATAATAGTAGGCTGCGAAACACGCCCAAAGTCTATTGACCTGAAATCAGTTTTTTGTGTCCAAGTCAGAATCACTGATCTAGGGATGTAAAACTTGCATACTGGTAACGCGGGGACGTAGCTAATGGAGTAGGGAAAAAGAGAGAAGACAATGCTGTCCAAGACAGGTTCGATGCGTGTCAGTAGAAAGAAGCCGATTGGGCTACGTTTCGAGAAATTCTATGTTCTTAGTCGTAGTTCGGAATTTCCTTCATTTTGGTTGACTGTTTGTCATCAAAACAGAATAGATTCGAATAAACCGGTAATAACTACGGTGCTAGGGAGCCTGACCACGGGGCACCACCAGCTGTAACAAAAATTAGGGTCCTATGATGATTCACACATCACTTTGATACTGACTTGATCAGTACTGTTTCCGAGCCTTGCATATCGTATGGCTTTGCTATATCATATGGTATGAATTCGAGTGTACATTGTTTCCCTCACACACACTGACCTCCAGCCTGCTGGAGCTCAACTAAGGAGGTCTCACAACCACGTAATAAGCCAGTGTTGCAGCTGAATAAAATTATCCGTCTCGGTGGCTTATGCTAAAACGCTGTCAGTCCCAGGCTCTCAAACAGGCTCAGTTACCTCGCACAATACTCTTGTCGTGCAAGGGCACCTATGTTTAATGCAAAAGACGTGCACTTATGCAAGGCTTCCCCGCGCATGTGCAGATGGTGCGCGTTTATTGTCACCTGTATGACGTCCGCTAACACGGCCGAGCATGTAATCGCGCAATCCATGTGTCAAAAATCCGGAGAGAGGTCGGAGAAGTATGGTCGTTTAGTCCAATGGATCGAACACGATTGCGACACAACGATATATATACGGTATATACTGGCGATAGTGTGAGGAGAATGGTATCTTTCATGGAAGAGAAGCGCTGCACAGCTGCTTCATCCTTACCCGTAATCGCTAGCAGAGCACATCTCACGAAACTCAGAGTTTCGAACCCGCGACTGCTTGGCCAGTGGGTGAACAAGTAACATTTCGGCCACGAGTGTGACTAGCTCGTACATCAACCTACAGCCAGCCCTATTTTGCGTTCAAAATGCTCGAAAAAGGTAGGGTTGTGACGACTTCTGGCTTTGCGGTCAAGTTCATCCCAAAGGGTGAGGACGCATAATGATTTCAGAAAATTGCGGCTTTGTATCTGTAACATGAGCCTGGAGACAATTTGATAAAACAGTGCCCCAGTACACTGATTCTCAAAACTCACTCTGCTCCCAGACAGTCGCCACGGGTCCCCGCAAAGTTATACTTAATTTACTGCATATTCCCAATAATTTGGAAATATCCCGTTAAAACAATTTGGTCAGTGTAATCACTTCATTAGTGCCTTCAAATTCCATTCCAGTGAAGACTGTTCTCCAATATAAGAACAGGATAATTCGATTTTTGCAAGGTTCTGATGGGAGAGGTGCCTGTCTGTTGTTTAGCACTGAGAGTTGAGGAGACCTTCAAATGACAAAGCCTACCACTTTTAGTCGCCTCAGTCTATCAACCAAAATATGAAAAAATTAAATTGCACCAGCAAGCTGCAGATGAAAGGAAGAAGGCCTTCGCTGCGGAGTTATTAATTAGAAGTGCAAAGTGACCAGTTACAGACTATTGGACAGGGAAGCAAAACTCTCATATGCGTACTGTTTACAAAAACTGAACATCCATCTTCTCTTAAACGCGTCTTCCTGAACCTTCCTGGATATTCATTGACTGTTGCCCAAATCTAAGCAACCGCTACAAAGCGACTCCACAAATTCCGCAAGAGATTTCCCTTTCAAGAGACGCAAAGCGAATTTACAAGAAGAAAACGTACTACTCGCGTGCCTCCCCCATCAGTAGTATCACCGTTACACAGGTAATGCACGGGCGACTGTTCTAGAGCTCCATGAAATGGGATGCACGTTAAAAATCCAAATTCACAAAGCTGTATCTCGAAGCTCTGGTGTTAACAGAAACCAAATGAACATGAGCCAAATCAATTATGCATGATAACCTGGCAGTGAAGCATCAGTGTCAACACTGATGTTGCCGTCTTGGATGATGAAGATGACGACGATGATGATGATGAGGATGGTGACGATATGCATAAAAAATGTGTGGTTTGCGGCTGACGGTCACGATGAGGTTCAGCAGCGTAGTCTGTGGACGTAGGTATCACGACTGGTACCACTTCCGAAACCTCAAGACAGGAATAGTTCGAAATCTTTTGTGACGTTTGTTACCCGTCAGCATTACTTTGAATAACCAGCACACTCCTCGAAGCAAGAATCGAAGGGTTTCTCGCATAAGGACCGCCCAGAAGCAAGGCCATATAACGTATAGCCGGATGTATGTTGGCCTGATACCGTTAAGAATGACGGTGGCACGACGCACAATAAAGCTTTTTCCAGTAAAGCTGTAAGGGTCGGTGGCAAGTTGTGACATGACTGAAATAAGCTGTATGGCGAACGAAACAGCCTGTCGGGCTGTGTACTCTCACTTCATCCCAGGCCACACCTGAATAGGGAAATTGTGTGATAGTTTTAAACCCTGTCTTCTAATCCACTCACTCTCACGAGTCTTCCGACCACTCTTTATGGCATCCGGAACGTCGTTCAGTCTAGACTAGAAATGCAACAACAACCATGAAGTTTGTAATGTACTACTCATAAGGTTGCTGAAAATCCATCGACAGCCCACGACCGGTTTCGCCCTTCTTGGGGCTCGTCAGGTAGGCGCAGTCCCCGGGTTTCCAAAGAACCAAATTAGTTTTCAGATGAGTGTATATTCGCTAACCATGAAGTTCTTTAGACAATTTCAGGTTCTCCATCGATCCTCTTGGTCCCGTAAACGTGTTTGGACTTCACCGGTGTGTGTGTGTGTGTGTGCAACCCTGGGACGAATTTAGTGGGAACACATTTAGGATTAAATTTGCGCGCATACACAAAGTACAAACGGTTACCTCCATCAGATTTTGTCCCTTTACTCGTGCTGTGCCCATGACAGGTTGAAATGCGTCTCGCAGTGTTTCGCCACGCACGAGACTAAGCAGTTAGTGGATATGAACAAACGGACATAAATGAGCAGTAGTAGGTTATTTAAATGAATAGTGGACTGAACCAACAGTCAGTAGTTGATATCTTAGACATCTGGATTCCTACTCCCTTAATGGTCGGTTGAACTCCTTGCTCCGGTTCAACAACAACAACATCATGGCCGTTAGTGACAGAAGCACCAGCGCTTCACTGCCATACAACCAAGGTGTCGGATTTTGAAGAGTGGTCCTGGTCGCTGAGATATCCGTGGATATTACAGCTAAAGGCAATGATCGGCGAACGAATTTGTGAGTCCCTAAGAATAAGTCCACGGAGATGTCACCAGTAGCGGAGTGATAATGGAGAGGAGAATATGTGAAAGAGAAAGAAGGGGGTACCAGCAGTAGTTTTTTTTTCACCTACCCGCCCCGCTGTATGTAGCAGCAAGGCGACTCGGCTGATTGCTCCAAGCAAAGTGGCCTAAGTTTATTTGCAAGTGTGAAGTTCATGGTTGTACGTGGGCTGGGATACTGTCGGTGTGCCCAAACCTACAAAATCTAACCGCAGGACGGCGGTGATTAATTTAGACCGTCAGAACAGCCAGTATTTTTGAGGAGCCACACATGTTCCAGCCCACAACAAGAAGGACCGGGAGATTGTGTTTGTCAGACCTCCAACTATTCATCAACCTGGTATGAGAGGCTCCGTGAGCGTCACACACGCACTCCCCAGTATAACTCAATGGGTCATTCAGGTGCATAAGCCGTCACACCACTTTTAGCTCCAGTCTCCTCGTGACGTTTCAGTTCATACAAAAATGGTGTACCTGTGTGGAATCAAAATTGAATCAAAGGTATGTTCAGTTTCGAAGACCCAGCCACTGTTATATATCATAATGACAATGTAATTAATCATGGCTGGGGTATGACGTCACAATCGGTATCGACCTACAAACAAAAGATATTTCATTCATACTTGGCGCCATTCGCAATGTGATTTGAGCACCACTGTCAGTCCCGCCCTGGCAACTCTCCATTTGGTTCAACGTCCGTCACCTGTGATAATCGTTTTGAAATTCGCTTGTCACTATTCTGACAGACTCCCTTGAGGGAAAATTAATATACTCAGAGGCGGAAGTAAATGGCCGCACGCTACTTACGTAGTATAGACTCGAGACAGCAAGACTGAAATAGGAAAAAGGGAGTAATTTGAATACTGGCTCGAATGATGGAGCAAAACTGTCAGATCGAGTTGCAACAACTAAACATTCGAAACCCACAGTGTGCGTGCGAAGGCTGGCTTGCTAGCGCTCACGACTCACGAGATACATCCGAGGATGCCAAGAATACGGATAATTTGTGTTGATCAAAAGTCGTCTGAACAACGGTGATGACTGGAAGTAAATTCTGTTACTTTTTTCAGCTTACCACTCTGGAATGTCCCATGTTAACTCAGGCTATTTGCACATGTACGAGGTGAACTAAATGGTGTCCGCCTCGTGTACACTACGAGTCTTATTATCTATCCGAATAACAGAGCAATCAAAGCATCCCACATAGAACACATATTTGGCGGGTGGTCACAGTCCGATGATAGCAGAAGGCCACCTATCCTGAAACAGAATAGGCTGCTTAGCCGACAGCAGAATTAGTTGGCGTTTGGAGTGGGGCGCAGATGTACAAAGACAACCACAGGTTTCTAGCTCTGCTATTCTGATAAGTAATACAGTCTGTCACGTCAGCAGCCCATGATAAGACCAGCTAGGTGGCAGTGTTAAGTGACCTGTTTTTAAGAAGGAAAGTGCTCACTCATCTACCTCATCGATGTAGGTCCTTCCGGCGTGGTTGAATCCTTGGTACTCATCCATAAACTTGAGATCCGAGGGGCAAACGGACCTAACACTTTGACTTGATCTAGACAACCTATGTATTCCAAGCTGTCAAACTGTATGTTCTACTAAATTGGCTAGTTAGAAGAAATCAGCTAGGGGAACAAGATGACAAGTCGGTACTCTCGACCAGAAATCGGGAGTGGCAAACTCATGCGGTTCCTGTAGGTTCAGGAGGTGGTATTTCTCCGTGCAACAAACAGCGTAGTTGGCCACCCAGAGATATGATAACAGCGTTTCGTAAGGGGTGCACCTATGAACACATTGAGGCTTCTGTCATCGTTAGTCAGGCAGTGCATCAATCGACGATTTTCAGTCACTTTACAACTAGTGACCAACAATTCAGGGTCAATTATTGATTTTCTCAGACAATGAGTAAATGTTGAAAGCTTTCAGTGAGTTCTTCCCATGACTACCACAGAGGAAATGTTCGCTTGTGAAGTATGTAAGAATGTAGTAAATGGTGCTGGCGTAAAAATCGGTTCCACGGGGCGGATATCTAATCACGCGGTTCTCCTCGCATCGAAAGTGCAACTGTATATCTCAAATGTCATTGTAAGGGAGGATTAGAATGGAGGTGCATAAACCAAACTTCAGTCAACATTTGGCTGGATTCACTTAAGAGGTATCTGTCAAAATCGAACCGCGCATCCTGCTGTCAAGTTCATCCGGTTTTCACACGTTGTTCCACTCCGTCAAATGACCGCGAAGTTGTGAAAACCGTGATCAAGAGCCGACCACCTAAATGTGCACAAAGATGATGCGTGCTGAAGCTCACCAGCATGGCCCGATTTGTAAACGTCGCACAGTTTGTGTGTTCAAAACTGACACCTTTGTGAAAGGCGTTCACCAAACGTTTTACATGAAAACCGATATGACGATTGTGGCGGGTAGAGAACTTTCATCTTATGAAATATGTTGCTATGGTCAATACGCCAGGGAGGATGAAGCTGTCTGAACACGTCAGCTGTTCAACTCGAAATCAGTTAAGTTAAGAAGTTCGTGAAAGCGGTAACTAAAAGCATCGCCCGAACACATCGAATTGTATAGTTGTTTCGCCTGGATAAAGGGAAGTCTGTTAGTGAAACCCATCCAGGAATTCCCCATACATTTTCTCATTTAAAAATGTATGTGAAACATCAAGTGAAATTGCTCGATGCGGAGCAAGGGTCGAGTCTTAGAAGAATTAGTAGGGTCACAGCTTGGGAGTTACAATGGACAAACGAAAACCAACAGCGGCTGGTGTTAATTACGTGACGTAATTATTTGTTTCCCTATTCCTCAGGCCAATTCATCACCCTTCCGGTGACTGCTCAAGTTTCAAGACTGAACTGTTCTATTTTATACAAAGTCGACTCTACCTCAACCGGTTTTCTGTAGACGATTTGTTTACATTTATTTCTGGGCTTGTTGTTGAAAATTTGTCCCACTTTGAGCTGAACAACATTTTTCCCGTTTAATTTGTCCGATAACACACTGCCCTTCGTATACCATTCTGTGTTGCTAACTGCCCAAGGTTCAATCTATCCGAAAGCCATTCTTTAATTCTCCGCACGATTTACTCTTAATTCCCTATAGAACCACGGTCTATACTGTCTGCCCACGTCCAAGTCAATATATTGTTCACTGCCAGATTGCGACTACTGAACAAACGCAGATGAAGTTCGTATAATTCGGTTTCTCCGCAATTATTACTGATCATCCGTTGGTGAATTAGACTACACGTTATCTGTCAGATAGGACACCTAGATCTTGTGTTTAAGCTAATTAACCAATTCCTTGCTTTGAGATCACGGCCTTAGCACAAGATCGTACAGCTGGTTTGTGTCCCAGACCGTGTCCGCCTGATCATGTTCAGACAGTACATGAGGCACATGAGGTTCCACAGTTTTAATTAGGATATACAGTCATTTTATCACATTTGCGAGAAGACGGGGCACAAGTCATACGTCAGCTAGATGGCGGAGTGAAAGTGACAAGGCGTTGAGCGATGGTGTCCCAAAAAGTGCTCAATTGCAGGAATGAAATCCAAATCGTTGGAAGGCCCTCAAGATGCTCTTAGCTAGTCAGTTCTAGATTTAGTTTCGGGGTTTCCTTGGGCCGCCTTACCACTTGCCTAATGATCATCATCCTGACCACAGAGAGATAACAATACACTAGTTTTCAAAGGTTTGAATCATTGTCTTGATTCGCTGACTACTCGGTTTGATTGCGCGTAACCAAACGAAGTGTAGTCGGCACACTGCTGAACTTATGCCGTTATTAGTGTTAGGAAGCTGAAACGTTACGTCCCGAATGGCCTGAAAAGTCCAAGCCAAATGGTATACCAAGGAATTGTGGCGAGTAATTAGCGATTACGCAACAAGAACTACTCTAAGTGTAGACAAAGAAGAAAAGCCCGCATCTCTTCAAACTTTCGGACTTGAGCCACCCACAAGATAAATTTGGAAGGACTCACGTTAACAAGTGCAGTTTTTTATACTATTTCGGGAACGTCACCACGTGGAGTGTTAACCGGAAATGCAAATTTCTGTCGCGTGAATTCTCGTGACTGTCGATGAAACATAGAAATCTTATGTAAGAGGCTTTATCACGAAGCACACAGTCAAGCTGCATGATTTTTGTGAATTCAGAAGGATTAACTTCATCCCCGGTTGATTTACGCTGCCACTAATTAGCCCAACAAAATACTCCTGATTGGCAAGCAATGACATTATGCAAGTCGTATAAAGGGGTTGTTAAACCACCAAATGTTTGTCAGCATGATATACTTAATTACTAGTGTAACGGTGATACTACTGATGGGGAGGCGAGCGAGTAGTATGTTTTGTTCATGTAAATTCGCTTTGCGTCTCTTGGAGAGGAAGATCTGTTGCGGAATTTGTGGAGTCGCTTTGAAGCATTTGCTTGGATTTGAACAACGAATGATTGGAGTCAATGAATATCCAGGAAAGTTCAAAAAGACGCGTTCAGGAGAAGATGAATGTCCAGTTTTTGTAAATAACATGCAACTGAGAGTTTTGCGTCCCTGTCCAATAGTCTGTAACTCATGCAACTGAGAGTTTTGCTTCCCTGTCCAATAGTCTGTAACTGGTCAGTTGGCATTTTCTAATCAATAACTCCGCAGCAAAGGCCTTCTTCCTTTCACTAGTGGCGTTATTGTTGACGTTGACTGCTCTTCCTCGCTAAAGACAGTAGCCCAGCTGTCCTGGTAAAGTAGGGAAAATTTGCTCCCAACATTACTAGAACGACCATGTCATCACTTTGATTTTTGAATAAAGCAGATCGTTGCCTACGTCCAAACAAAAAATTTCCGATCCTTAACTTTAGTGTATTTCATTATTTCGGGAAAAATATTGAATGTATTAGTGCACAGCTCATAATAGCCATAATACCATTCATAAGGTACACGCACTAATAACAGTATTTGCTGTGGTTGACAGTAGTTTACAGAAGCGATTTGCAGCATGTATGAATTAAAGGCCATATAAGATGTGGAGCAAGTCAAAAGGGAAGTTATCGTATGTGAAAGTCTCTTGGCGAAAGTCCGGACGGCGGGAACGTGTTTTCTCCGCAGTGCGAGTGCTACACTTGAACTTGGAGTGTTTGGCTGACACCTTGCTCCCTGCGCGCGCGCGAGCCTGTGTGTGCTGACAGTGTTCGGTTCCCCTCTAAGTAGGTCCAGTGTGCGTACGCAGCACATGAGTAGTCGCTACGCTCACTAAGCGGTGCAGACAATCGATGTCTGATGAGTCAGCTTAATGTGACGTGGTTTGTGAAATATGAAAAAAGATAAGTCTCGTGGTCCAGTGAGCAATTGTGAACTGAACAGTCAAGTGTGTGGGCGACGGGGTAGCTACAAATGCATACACTCCACCGTTTAGCCCCGACACTGATGAGTGAAAAATACACCCTGCTACCACTACAATGAGTGTTGGTCGTCTCCTTTGCGTGTGTCCTCTTATCAAGAAACGTAGAAAACTGCAGCGCACCTGAGGGAAGTGGCTTCTATTTGGGGGGATCCCAATATAGTGAAAATGTTTGCCAATAAATGCTCGATTTATTTAGTTTTACTGAAATTTCATTTGCCAGTAGGTGACATTTCACCCTCGTTGTGACCATATCCTCCATTTCTTGGAAGAAAATGTAGGTTACCGAATTCGATTTGAGTAGATCATTTAGAACAATGGCAGGAAGGATTTACCATAACCTACACTCAAACAGTGGAGAGAGAATGACCCTCATTCTCTGCGGTTCAAAGGTTCGATTGCCGGATCCACTCCATGACTGCTGCTTTCCACCACGGTGGGTTCTGTAAAATTGTTCCGAGAATGAAATCAGCAAAAGTTACATTCTTTTCTATTTCCTGTTCTTTTTTAACCTACTCAGATAAAGGTACTGTCTCTTCACAAATTACGTGTGATGTGGTGTACAAAACGCTATCAGAATCATCCGTGTTTTTTTTAAATTTTATTCGCGCTTGCGTAGTTTAGACAAACTGGATTTCCAATATGTATCGATTTACATTTGACATGCACAAGTCTCTCGGGTCCTCTACGGTTGAAACAGACGAACATGAGGAGGTCTGGTCGCCTGAACGGACTATTCATGGGACACAAATTCAAGTGAGCAGCACATTCAGTCGTAGAATATCATAAACGAGAGAGTCAGTTGAGTCTTATCATGAGAACAAATTCAAGTGAGCAGAAGGCAAGCACTAGTGGAGTAAAACGATTTTCCATGGTGGTATTTGCACTATCCATATGGTTTAGTTTGT
Organism: Opisthorchis viverrini; assembly: GCF_000715545.1. NCBI lineage: Eukaryota > Metazoa > Platyhelminthes > Trematoda > Opisthorchiida > Opisthorchiidae > Opisthorchis > Opisthorchis viverrini. The sequence goes on along the minus strand of NW_008751686.1, from coordinate 1,984,843 downwards.
TGCTGACACTGTATAAGATGAGAAGATAAAATTCGAGGCACTCGAAGTCACAGAGATTTGGAATCAATTGTTTACCAAATCCTTGTGAATCGATAACTTCTCAGTTAGCTCCAAAAATTTCCAATTAGAGACTACCGTGCTTCGATACGACAATCTTCTATTTGTAAAGAGAGAAATCTCATTCATTTGGACGTACAGCTTATGCAAAATGAAAGGATGGATTTGCGAAATTGTACCGTAAAGTTGGTTAGTTAAAAGTAATGAAGGGCTTCGTATAATACAGTACATACAGTTTTTTGCTTTCAGCTTAGCTGAACTTAAAAAGGGCTTATCAGCCTTGCGACCTGCAATTTGACTAGTGATTACCGAACCAGAAATAGATTATCGTATATATGGAAAATTCCAGCATTTCCAGTTGCGCAGTAACGGAAAAACTGCATCACAAACTAAGCGACAAATTTCGGAAAGAACGATTTCCTACGAACTATCGCTTCTGTAAATTCTGCCGATGGTACCGCTTCGGACAAACATGTTTTCCCCAGTCGACGCGCCGCGTACTACTGAAAAGCGTAAATCAAAACGGCACAACGTTTTTCGTGGGACTCATTCATCCACTTTGTAGATTTGTTTCCATTGTATCCATGTTTCATCATGAGAACCTGGCTGATCGTACTTCCAAGCTGAAATTGAAAACATGAGAATTTTTTAAGACCAACGCAATTTCGAAAGATGACGTGCGAGTCAGAACATCCAGAGAATGTGGTTTGATAAACAGGCAGATGAGGTGTGGAATTCATATTTCTATCGCATACCCACTTGGTTATTTATGATTTTTTGAAAAAGCTATGTGATCTCAACTTTGTACAGTCCCACTTCTGTCTCAAAAGCTTTTCGGCTGCTGATCCATTAGGTTGGTGATTGAGAATAATGGACCGTTGTACCCGTTGTACTTTGATCACATCTGACGTCAACCTTTACACCTTATTTGGGAGAAAAATCAGGTGGATGAACTATATACCACACTAATTTGGTTCATATTCGATAGAACACTGTAGTCTAAAGTGCATTTGCTGGTTGTCTTTGTGGTGTGCAAAGAAAAACGGATGATTTTTTGTCGACCGTGCAATTGGGGCCTCAGGATTTGAACCGGAACGTCATTTCTATGCAAGACATCTTGGCAGACAATGGCTCCAAGAATCTGGTAACAGCTGTGACCAAATCGCGATTTTTTAGGGAATGGATCTCAGGACAATTGCTGGTCTGGATAAAGATTGAATTTTTCCGGTTAAACGTAGTCCGCGGCGAGTTGCAGGAACAATCAGAGTATGATTATTTCTTGGCGAAAGTACAATACATTTAACACGAAGATTAAGCATTGTGCTTCGAGCAGGTTGAGGAGTTATGAACTCGTCCGAATGTGAACATGGTGCCGCAAAAATCATACTGCGGTATCTGGCACACGTTCTGCTACTCGATCGCTTGGAATTTTACAGCAAAATAATTCATACGACAAGCATAAGTTTCGATCAATAAACCGAGCATAGCTGAACAATACATAAACAAATCCACTTGTGGGTCATGTAGTGTGGTTAATCCAAACAGGTAGCAATCAGATGGACGAAACAGTAGGTCATACTCTTACTTTAAGAATATCTGAACTTATAAACGTAACGCACACACGAGTGAATAGAAGTAGAGCTCAGGAGGATCTTAAAGGTCGGTTTGAAAGTGGAATGCGCATTATAATCAAGCATAGAATGTGCTGATGTTGTAACGCTGACTTATAGGATATGGTAGACTGGTATGCACTTCCCGATCGGCCTGTCACACGGAATAAAGCAGACGGACATTTAGGCACAGCGGGCAGTGCCAGATACGGTTTGCACTGAGCCGCACACACTTCCGTCTGAACGCCCTGTAAACGGTGTGAACCCGAGGGAATAAGATCGGAGGGTATGGGGTAGCTCTACAGCCGTCAACTATTGGCCCATAACTGTCATATCAGATGGATACCTTGAAGAGTTGAGCCACACTGTGCATCTGAAGGTCCGTGCCACTCAGGGCACGCGTCCTGGGCATACAGATTTGGCTAGCTAGTGTAAACACTCGTCCGGTCGGGTCTGAGAAACGATGGTCGGAGAGGGTCACTTGTTTCGCCATTGAAGGCTTATAGAATGTGAACTTAGAGTTGAAATTAAATGTGGACTTCAGCTGGAAAAAGCGTGGTATGCTTTTAGTTTGGATAGCTTCAGCCTATTTCTACTTTTGGGAGTTTTGTGTCACAATACAGTAATCATCCAGAAAAAAGAGCATGTGAAAGGAACTTAGTCGGAGTTGTCTTAGTTAAGAGGTGGGTTCCCTGTGGTACTTGCCACTGATCATACAAACAGACCAAACGAGCTCCTATAGAGACCCAAATTTACGGTCCAAGAACCTCGTCTCCGTGGTACAAGTTGCAAAGATGCCGTAGACAGCCACTGGAATAGCACCCAGATAATAGCGGAACTTAGCTCACGTGGACATCAAAAGGTTTCTGAACTTCGTGACTTGTTTTAGCACGGATAGCCCATGGTATTAAAAATGGGGCTTGTAGGTTGTCGTGTATTTGCTTCCTTAAGGTATGATAGTTTGCCCGTTTCTCAACGGTGCCTCACATCCCCTCTTCAAAGGCTACGCTTAAGAAAGACGCCGATGCTCAGTTCATCCCCAATCCTCTCTCAAAAGGGGACCAACACGTGGATGAAGCTGCTTTATGCTGGTCCTTTGAGACAGTCTTTCCAAAAAAGATGAGTGTACGACTATCTTTTGAAGAAAAAAACGTTCCACCTCCAGATACTCCCTGAAGGACTTTTCAAAGGTGGTATCTTTGCATTCGTGGTCTGTTTTCGGAAAAGACGTAAAATGAACAGAGTTCCAAGTGGACTCACGTGGGAACTGAGTTACAGAAGATGGAGAACGTAGTATTTTTAAGCAAAACAGTTGAGGATTATGCCAAAAGACCCCTGGTCAGTTAAAGTGAAGGTTTTCACCTCGTATCCTGGTTCGAATACCTCAACAGTGCCAAAGCATGCAAAAGCGCGATGCACGAACATCACATTTTGTACTTTGTTTGGAGGGGGCATTTCGAATAGTTTTTTTTGGCAATACAAAGTTATCAATTCCACACCAAATTTCGCGGAATTAGAATGAAGTGGTCGTAATTGGGAGGTCGTCTGTATTTGAGGACAGTCTATTGGGTGCACCCCTACATTCCGATGTCTTTCAGTGCCTTTGTCTGGAAAAACAAGTTAGAAGAAATAATACCGAGTTCTGACAAATACTCTGCTCTGCATATGAATTTAGTTTTGACAGGGGACTCAAATGAATCCAGATGAATCTCCAGTTTATGATGGTCAGAGTTTCGTCTCTCCACTCTTGTGGAATCCAAATTGTGTGCACCTATGTTTGCATAGTTGATCAATAGGAAATCAAATTGAGTGAGCCAAGACAGCTAGTGGAGTGGATCGATAAGTGGCCAAAGCAATTCCTATTCACTACTATGTCTCCAAGATCAGTAGGTGCTACCTCAAACAACACACACGGGGACAACAAAAAATCAGACTGTGTTTCGCGTACTCCTGAACAGAAAGACTCCTCAAACATCAGCTGGAGAAGACCTTACGTTTCTCCATCAATTGTATTTTCTACCCGGTGTCATCACGACACTCATTGAGCCATCTTGCCTTAAAGTGAGGTATCGCTGATGGTCAGCGGTAAGCCGGACTAAGCCCAGACCAATCTCACTCGATGAGAAAATCACTGTCAAGTGACACGAAGCGAAATATTGGCTCTTGGTAAATTGAACATGTTCAACCAAAGTATGTGCGAAGTGAAGTCAGGAGTAACCTACTAAGAAACGATCACTAGCAAGGTTCCAATAGAACATCGTATTTGATATATAACCAATCCGTCTGTTGTGCCATAATCACGTGCACAAGGGTTCCAAATTAGAACATCTCTTGGACACGTACCCAGTGGATTGTGCCAACACTGACCTTCATATCATTTCATGTTCAAACGGTTCTGGATCCATAGCCTGATTTCCTCTTTCGGCAGCATTCTGCTGACGATGATGCAGACCTCCGGTTTGCCATCACACAGGTTTAGATAAGAATTTCGCTAAAGTCGGTAATGGTCGCTCCCTAGTTAAACGATAGCAACAACTACCTTCGCACAAGCCATTTAAAGATCGCAACAATTGGGTTCATGCTATTTAGGTTAAGTGTGATATGTCCACTGTGGTCATTAGCCACAGTGCACCTTTACCATCTACTTTGCGGTTAATAAACTCATGAGAAGAATAAGAGAATGATGACGCAATTACTTTGACAGCCAAACGATTGACACATCCATTTCTGTTACTCTTGGTCCCTGTCTTTTTGTTGTGGATTTCTCATTAGATTATGCCAATAGTATTGGGTATGTGACGATGCTGATGAGAATAGTTTTGATGTAAGTTTGAAGGGGAATTAGCTGGATCGTTCGAAGTAGTATTAACTGGTTGCAAGCCTACGGTCAGAATTCGTCCAGGTTTGAAATATAAGAGATTTATCACTTATACCCGGGTTTTCTCTACCAATAAAAGTATTGTTACTTATTTAGGCTGTTGAAACAATCGTCAAAACAATTACCAGTTTCAGATGTTTAAGGCCTCACTAGGGAACAGCTTGGTGTTTGTGAAATTTTCACCGTATAGTTTCTGAAGCTCGGCATTCACAACAGTGCTCCTCTATTCTTATGGCACTCAACGAACGATGATATTACACATCCCCAAAGAGATAGACAAAATGAAACTACCAGTGAAAGGAATAAGGCCTTCGCTGCGGAGTTATTTATTAGAAAATGCCAAGTGACCGGTTATAGACTATTGGACAGGGAAGCAAAACTCTCATTTGCATCTTATTCACAAAAGCTGGACATCCATCTTCTCCTGAACGCGTATTCTTGAACTTTCCTGGATATTCATTGACCCCAATCGTTCATTGCTCAAATCCAAGCAAATACTACAAAGCGACTCCACAAACTCCGCAACAGATCTTCCTTTTCAAGAGACGAAAGGCGAAATTCCGTGAACAACACATACTGCTCGCCCGCCTCCCCATCAGTAGTTCAAGGAAGCCTCCCTGGGCTCACATGGCTTATGTCACCAAGTCTGTAGTACTAACCGTGCGGGGGATCAAACGACTGATGGGAGATTCCCTTTTTTCGGTCTCTTATGCCACTTACAATGCACCTTAAAATGCCAGTCTGCTCTCGTTTCTTTTTGTGCAAAAAAATAACTAAGCAGGTTTATTACGGTAAACCGGCCTTTAAGAAAACTCCAGTCTATAGGAGCAGACGAATACCATCGACTGTTAAACGTAAAGCCCCTGGTGATAATGTGGGTGATCGGATTCAGAACACAAATTCCGCTTGCGTTTTGGTTCACATATAGACAGGTCAAAAATTATATCATTTTCTTTGCATGAATTCTTTCAGCTTATTCTGATTTTAAACGGAATTTTCTAGAAGACTTAGTTTTTTATTTCTTCGAATTGTTGTCAGCTCCGGGTAGCGATGTGTAGAAGTACAACCCGCAAGAAACTTTCGAACTTTCGAAAACACTGACCATTGGACTACACAACCAGACATAGTCTGGTTTCGCTTCTGGTTTATCGTTGGATTACGGTGCGTTCCGGTTTCCAAAAAAAGCTTTCCACCTAAGGATGGTTGTCCGATAATATAACCGGGAATTTCAGTAGGGATGAAAGCCGCCTAACTAATTAACGAGTGATTGCAAAAGTGACCTTCTTGTCCGGTGTTGTCTTCAACTTGGTTGCCGAAGGCTTAAACAAGGGAACGAACTAGCTGAATAGGTCACCTTACAAGCAGTGCAGACTTAATTCAGTGTCTCGTGCAATAAAACAAGATTTGCACTAAGGATTCCTAACTTAGAAAGGAAGAAGTGAAAATAAGACTTCTGAATGCATCGGCAGTTCTGAATAAGTCTTGTATTCTGAAGCCTCACATTGGGTAATGCACACGTGCTCGAGGCTGATGCTCACTGTAAGCTACGCTGGATACAGTACGATGGCGGATCGTGGATGTATTGTTTTTAAAGGAACAACACCAAAAGACGACTCGAAACGTGTCCCACCTCAGCCGCACGCAAGGACAAACTTTCCGGTCCAAACAATGGCAGTCAATGGCACATTCCTCCTTGTTGAAGACAGCGACTGCCTTAAGTCGACGACAGAAGAGACTAACCGTCTGTCAAGTAGGTCTGAACGTTGGACTAATGAACTATAGTAGCCTAACAGTAGAACGCAAGTGAAAAGTACTTCAACAATAGGCTAGAGTGAAAGTGCCTTGGCATTGGTTGATTAACCAGACAGCATATGGAAATGTACCATTAAAGGACGCAACGCGTACTGTTAACAAAAGCATACCTCGGTGGTTGATCAGTTGGTCGTTGATCTGTTCGTCCAACTTGGCAATTGACTCGCAAACGTTTCGGCCCAAGTCAAAGAGACATCGTCAGTGCGCAGTTGAGTGGGTGTCTCCTCGTGCCTAGCTACGTTTGCGTTTTTTTAAGGGTATCTAATATCCTCTCAGGTGGTCGGCTAATTGGTATATACCATTCTTGTAATATTATTGGCCTGAACGTGATTTGCGCTGCGCTGTAGTCTGTATGTCTCATATTCCGCTGGTTGGCAGGATGGATGTTTTGGGGTGTCTTAGGTCCGTTTTCGATTTGGTTCGTTCCCGGTTTGTGTGCATTTCGACACATTCTGTTACCGACGGTCGACTGACCAGTGGACGACTGATGGACTGCAAAAACAGAATCACAGGATCAAGAGCAGAGGAGATCCGTACTTCATCCGTAATTCATCGAGATATTGTTAGCTCAGGTACATCTGGTGACCACTGGCCTTTTCACTGACCTTGAAGATGTCCCTGCGATTTGTGAACAGAAGTTTGAACAAGGCAGTCAGAACAACAAAGCTGTAGGACCAATTCATTTCGTACGCTCTCAACCCTCGCGTAACGTGTAAAATGAAATAAGCTACAGCATACAATGCATTTTACAACATTTGGGCAATTCCAAAACAACGTGATCGGTCAATAAAACCAGGGAAACCTCAGAGTTACTCTAGGGCTTTTCTGGGCCCACAGGGTAGGCTTAAAATGACTAATCAGTATGTCCTAAAGGAACTTCGCCTTCTGCGACCGACTGCTTCGTGCAAAAACCCGGGACGATGAGTTGAATTCGACTCTGTAACGTGTGTCGATTATAAGTCTAGTGATTGACCCTGAATTATTTCAGTATTGGTTCAGGGCCATCTGACGTACTGAGGTTTTCGGAAACGTTTTTTTTCTCTACAGATATATTACCTTTCTTAATTTCAGGTCTGGTTCACAGAACCACTTCGTCAGTGATGTTGTAGCCTCGTCGGTGACTCTAGGAGACTAAATGAGCAGTTTAAGATTAAAGGCATTTCTGAGCACCTCAAAATGCCGGTCTTCCTGTGGGTTTTCGAGACGACCGTCATTAGAGTGAGTACTGCTCACTAGTGTACTGTGTGGTCCTAGTTAACCGGGCTACTTTTCTAAACATTACGAATCATTTGTTTTGACCAACCTTTGTTTCAGTGTGACAGAGTGCCGTGCATCAAATTAGTCCTGCTAGCAAGTGATCAGCTGACTACAATTATTCGGTAAACGCAGAACTCCACGAGGCTGCAATCGCCAGCTGACTTTGACGTCGACAGCCAGCTACACTCTTAAAAGTGCTAATAAGTCAACATCCAATAATGTTTGGCGCAGGCTAAGGTTTCCCATTTCTCAGTGATAACGTAAAGATGTGGTTTGAATAGGATGATAAGTTGTCATCAACTTAGTACTAAGACTAGAAATATCATTTTTGGAGATTTTTCCAATCTCCGGCATCCTGGAAAACATAATTCTGTTGCGTAAATAGGCTCGAACTCTCTCGGTCTTTATATCAGGTTTGTTCTCGAACCTAAGTATGGGTTAGACCGAAATGACGTAGCAGTGTTTGAGATCACATCTGCTTACGTGCCCTTGTAGACCAAAATGAATTAGCCCAATTTCATCGTTGGAGTTTGTTTTATCGTCAAGTTTGTGAACACGGTCATCTGCTTGCTGTCAGAGAATCCACCACCATTCTCATGAAGCATATTAAAAGTCGCGAGAAATGCTGACCGGAAAGTCGTTAGTCCACCCTTTCGGTGTCTAGACATTCGAATGTAGACGGGGAGAGTTCGAGGCAACCGCAGATTAGTAAATCTCAGGTTTATGCTACACTAGCTGGAGAGAGTGAAATCGTGCATCATCGGGGCTCGGAACTTCAGCGTCTGGGAGCGAATAGGTAAATATTACTTTTTCTAACAAGAGAAGGCGAAAAAGCCTTGATTTCAAAGCCATCAAGAACTATCTCGGAAGATTTAGATCCCCCACAACCTAGTGGTCAAGTAAGGAACTTCGCCTTCTGCAACCGACTGCTTCGTGCAAAAACCCGGGACGATGAGTTGAATTCGACTCTGTAACGTGTGTCGATTATAAGTCTAGTGATTGACCCTGAATTATTTCAGTATTGGTTCAGGGCCATCTGACGTACTGAGGTTTTCGGAAACGTTTTTTTTCTCTACAGATATATTACCTTTCTTAATTTCAGGTCTGGTTCACAGAACCACTTCGTCAGTGATGTTGTAGCCTCGTCGGTGACTCTAGGAGACTAAATGAGCAGTTTAAGATTAAAGGCATTTCTGAGCACCTCAAAATGCCGGTCTTCCTGTGGGTTTTCGAGACGACCGTCATTAGAGTGAGTACTGCTCACTAGTGTACTGTGTGGTCCTAGTTAACCGGGCTACTTTTCTAAACATTACGAATCATTTGTTTTGACCAACCTTTGTTTCAGTGTGACAGAGTGCCGTGCATCAAATTAGTCCTGCTAGCAAGTGATCAGCTGACTACAATTATTCGGTAAACGCAGAACTCCACGAGGCTGCAATCGCCAGCTGACTTTGACGTCGACAGCCAGCTACACTCTTAAAAGTGCTAATAAGTCAACATCCAATAATGTTTGGCGCAGGCTAAGGTTTTCCATTTCTCAGTGATAACGTTAAGATGTGGTCTGAATAGGATGATAAGTTGTCATCAACTTATTACTAAGACTAGAAATATCATTTTTGGAGATTTTTCCAATCTCTGGCATCTTGGAAAACATAATTCTGTTGCGTAAATAGGCTCGAACTCTCTCGGTCTTTATATCAGGTTTGTTCTCGAACCTAAGTATGGGTTAGACCGAAATGACGTAGCAGTGTTTGAGATCACATCTGCTTACGTGCCCTTGTAGACCAAAATGAATTAGCCCAATTTCATCGTTGGAGTTTGTTTTATCGTCGAGTTTGTGAACACGGTCATCTGCTTGCTGTCAGAGAATCCACCACCATTCTCATGAAGCACATTAAAAATCGCGAGAAATGCTGACCGGAAAGTCGTTAGTCCACCCTTTCGGTGTCTAGACATTCGAATGTAGACGGGGAGAGTTCGAGGCAACCGCAGATTAGTAAATCTCAGGTTTATGCTACACTAGCTGGAGAGAGTGAAATCGTGCATCATCGGGGCTCGGAACTTCAGCGTCTGGGAGCGAATAGGTAAATATTACTTTTTCTAACAAGAGAAGGCGAAAAAGCCTTGATTTCAAAGCCATCAAGAACTATCTCGGAAGATTTAGATCCCCCACAACCTAGTGGTCAAGTATTATAAGGCGAAGCGAGTGAAGTATCCGTCAGCTTAGTAAAATACTGAAAGGACAACTGCTGTTAATTTAGATGGAGGGATGAAATATTTAAAAAAAAAACTAGTCCATCATTTCAAATGAAGATAAGCACAATTCAGGAGAAGTTCTCGAAACATTGCCCACGATATTCGATGAGGCTATCGGGTTTGCGGGAGGAATGTGGATATTTGACATCGATTGGCCATGTGACGCAAATACAACGTAGCTTACAAAAGCAGTGTGCTTAAAAGTTACCGAAAAGCGAGCATATTCGATTGATTTCTCGAAGGAAAAACAGTTATTTTCATAAAGGAGGCTACCCACAAGTTTGCTGAAAACTCTTCGACAGCCCACCTTGTGAGCAGTTTCCTTTATGAAAATATACTGCGATATCTCGAATATCGTGCCAACTGAATCATGAGGCGGCCTGTGTGCAGCACATCCAGTTGTAGAAAATCATGAACGAGAAATTCCGTTGAGTCTCTCATGAACACCAAATTGATTTGAAAATGAGTGCATTTCTCGAAAAACAGTTATTCCTTATTAGGTTCTCTTTGTTTTCTACGCTGAGTAAATCTCCTGCCACAGCTTGCATCTGGGGACGAATGCCCAGTGCGTACCATTTTGAGAAACGTGATTGTATACCTGAGATGATGCAGCGAAATAATCAGTGTGGGATACAGTGGGTCAGAATGAAAGTCTTTCATTCCGTAAGCACTTGTCAAGCAAGCACCGCTGTCTGTCGATAAGATCAACAGACGACCGAACAGCACATGCTGTCAAGCTGGTCTAGACCATACCACATGTGACAGACAGCAGAGCGATTGATCACACACACACACACACAATATGTGACATCACAGACTTTTGGCCATTGTCTGGGACGGTTTGGCTTGCTATCCCGTGGTGCCCATTGTTGAGTTACGGCAGTCATTAACATACCACAGGAAGCAAATTGTAGTCATCAGCACATTACCTCGGCTGGGCCAAATCGGTCAGCGCTTTAGGTGCAAATCACGCTGGATCCGGCTGATAACTATTGTGGCCACAAATTGAAGTGCAGGGATTCTCACAAACAAACTAGACTAAAAGTACAAAATCCGAGTAGAGTTAGATCCAATTGGCCATCCCATCCCCATCCCCAACCTTTGACGAACACGTGAACGAAATCTGTGAACGACCCCAAGAGGAATTTTCCATTAAGGTGTCCTAGACTGAAAAAGCAAGGACGAAAAAATCCGGCTTCATCATAAAGACGAATCCCCCCTAACCAATCTATCGTAAATCTTAGTCATCCCTAAAAATCAACAAACAGGGACATCAGACTGAACACCCAGCACTGAACACGTGGCTATTCATAAGGAATCTCACGGATTGGTTCCCTGACTGCCTTAAAACCCAATCAACCTACTTACTTACTCACTTGGCCTGACGAAGCTTTTGTGTCAAAATCGAAACGTTGCCCAGCAATTAATCCACCGATTATTTACCAAATCCCTCTGAAACGTAGACTGAAAAAGATTTGTGAATCGAATTTAAATTTACAAAGTTCACCCCTGTATGTGTGTTGCTGAAATGGTGGTGAGCAGAAGCACTCTCTCTGTGTAGCTCAAGTGGAGATGGTACAACTGAGCATCAGTCATTTTATTCAAAATGACGTCTTCACAATAAGTTTCTCGTCGAAATTTAGTTAGAAAAACTGAGCATCAATCATTTTATTCAAAATGACGTCTTCATAATAAGTTTCTCGTCGAAATTTAGTTAGAAAAAGCATATTTTCTGCGTGCGGCACTTGCCTATGCAAGACGGGCCACAGCCATAAGGAGAAGAAGGGTTGTGTGACGCCGATCTAAGAAGTTAGATGTGCAAAAAGATCTCAGGAGACCATGGTCTGATCTTCAAAGCAATAAAATCTACCCAAGTGAAATTCCTTCGTAACAGGTGAGCGTTGTGTTTGGCGCCTAACAGACACATCCGTCTTCAACCGCACCAAGGATATTCTCTTTCTGGGTAGGAATAAGTGCCATCAGCATTGTTTACATACTAACTGAAATGGTTTGATTATGACAAAAAGTGGAGAAGAAACCTTGAGGTGCCAGGAACACCAGCAATCGTCATCAAGGGAGTGCTGTTTTCGCCCCATCTAGTTCTAATTTCTAGAAAACAATGTTTTTTCCACCTACCAGACCAATGTCCAACTATAAAAGAATAAAAGCGACAATGGGGAATTCTCTGGTTTTAAAGAGATCATTCTAAAAATCTCCGGATGGACGGAAGACATAAATAGAACATCGTGAATTTGAAAGACGACAATGTCAGTAGCATCATTAAGTTCCCCCGACAATGGACGAGTAGTTGGATGATTAACTAAAACGGTGGGAAAATGAAGATACGCGGTGATGGTTCATTTTCTGTCCCCTTAAAAACAACTAACCTCCAGGGACAAGTTGGCTGAGATATGGTGAAGTTTCAAAGACCGCTGTTGGAATCCTACTGACCACAAAACACGTTGACTTGTGTCCAAACAACTTGAAATCTCCACGAAGGAAACTACTCACAAGTTTGCTGAAAGCTCTTCGACAGCCCACGACCGGTTTCCCTTCTCTTGAGGCTCATGAGGTGGGCCCAGTCCTCTAGTTTCCGCGCCTACCTGAGGAGCCTCAAGAAAGGCGAAACCGGTCGTGGGCTGTCGAAGAGTTTTCAGCAACCTTGTAAGTGGTTTCCTTTATGAAAATATACTGCAATATCTCGAATATCGTGCCAACTGAATCATGAGGCGGCCGGTGTGCAGCACATTCAGTTGTAGAATATCATAGACGAGAGATTCAGTTGAGTCCCCCGTGAGAACCAAACTGATTTGCTAATGAGTGTATTTCTCGAAAACTTGAAATTTCGTGCAGTCAGACGACACTTCATACTGTTGTTCTGGCTCAGGTCATGTCTAACCCCAAATCCACTTTTTTCCAGCCCCTAATTAAACTGCTTCTGGTCTTTCAGTCCCCTAGCGATAAACAACTTATGGTCTGCTCAAGCCCTTCTTGTTTCCTACACTGTCTTAAGAATGATTGTTTGACACTGGTGTGTTTTCATACGCTGAATGCCCACCCCCGGGTGTATGAGGCTCTCGTTGACGTGGAGTGACCGAAATATAACAGCCAAACGCAAAAAACAGGAGAGTAGACATTCTCTTCAGTAATATGCATAAACCCTAAGTAGACTCTTGAAAGTCCCTGCAAGTTTCACCCTTGTTGGAACCCATCTAGTGGGCCCATTCCTCGAATTCCCATTGGGATTATTTCTTAGCCGAGCAACACTATACTTACTTTGCTGTAAACACGCATTTATGGTGACGAAGACTCAGCTAAAGTTTATCTGACTCTCTTGTCCATAATAATCTTTAGCTGAATATGCTGCATGACGGCTGCCCCCCTCCCAATTTCAGTTGGAGCGAAAATCAGTGCTTTTCATGATGTTGATCACTACCGGTTTCGTCCTTCTTGGGGCTCATCAGTTAGGTCTGGACCCTGAATTTCCATCAAAGTTACTTTGTATCTGAGTAGCATCTAGTACTTATATTGCGATAAGCACTAAATTGTAAATTTGCTCAATTTTGAAGGGGCACTCAACCGATATGGTTTCGACTGATAGTCACTCACGAGTGTTCCGTCGGCGAATTTTTAGCGATCGTATGATTAGTGTATCACAAATACACATGTATCTCGATATCTCGAATATCGTAGCGACTGAAACATGAGGCGGCTTGGTGCTGCACATTCAGTTGCCTGGAAGCATCACAAACGAGAGATTCGGCTGGGTCCCGGGTGAGTCTCTCGAAAAAGCAAATTAGTTTGCAACTTAGTTTAGTTTGAGTGTATTTCTTTATATAACTACCAGGAACTAGGTATTCTTTTAGGATTACATGTTCATATGGGGCCAAAACCTTGAAAAAGTGTCTTTTCAGCGAGAGAGTGCATTGAATCTATTGAATGAAAAACGTTTTGGGTGCAATCTCCACATACTGAGCAGCTGTTGAGTATTCGTGGCCTATATAACTAACCGGTCCATCATCGAGAATTCTCCTCAGGAGCAGGTGTGTCGTGGAAACGCATCCATTATGAGTGCGACTTTAATGATATGGAAATGTATTTGCACCGACCAAGTCCATTGGGCTTTCACATGACTGATGAACACAAATCATACAGGTGGGGTCGTAAGACAGGTTGGAAGTGTTCAGTAGTCTCTCTCTCGTTCCAAAAGCGGAATATTTACAAAGTATTCGGATATTCGACAAATACTGTCATTTGCATACAAATTTGATTTTTACCGTGGACTCAAGTGAATCTGCTGAATCTCACTTTTCTGATATCTTTCTTAGGCAGCACATTCGGTTGGAGAATCTAGTAAACGAGACCTTGAACTGGGATTCAGGCGAGTCCTCCGTTAAAGCCGGATTGGTATGCAAATGAATGTATTTCGTTAAGTTCATGCTGGTTGGGTTCAAATAGAATATAAAATTGACGAAAACTCGAGAACTAAGTCTATCCGATGAACCACAAGAAAGGCTCAGGTCGAGGGTCGTCGAAAGGTATGTGAATAGTCACTCTCTTTAAAATATTCGTGCATTTGTTCTAATCGCTTCCATTCTCGCCACTCGGCCATAAGGAAAGGAAACCAAGACCAGTTTGCGAGGACACTTTGAAAGTAACCCCGAAAATCAGACAGCCTTTTAATGCAACATTTTGGCAACTATGTTCTTCATCTGCATACTCCAACCCGCCCCCAGGGTTGTAGCTTTCGCTTGTGATTGTGAATAACTTATGTCGAATCAGATTACCAAATAAATTGAAGTCAAAAACTATGTGGACCAGGCTGTCGTCAGCTGACATTTGCCTAATGGTGCGTTCGTTAGATTCGAAAGCTGTCCGCGTTCAAAAGATTCAAACCTGTCCTATCTTTTTTAGCTCTAGGAGAACTACCTTATGCTGGAGAACAGAGGAGTGATGTATGGCTGTTTTACTGGTTGTCATCAGCAACGCGAATCTCAAGAAACTCCAGGGATTCTCGAACCCATGATCACTCGATTAGTAGCTTGAGCACTTGACTTTTCGACCACGAGAGCCTGGTGACCAGTGTGACGTGTTTGTACTGTATTATTGTTCCTTGTACAATTTTCCCACATCTAGTTTATATCAGGAAGTTCAGATTCCTGAAAGTAACCCTAGAATTCCCGGAGCCTACTGAGACCCTAAAACTCCATCAAAACCCCAATAAGGGAAGCCGGCAAGCATTCAGGCCAGTCAATCATCCAATCTATTCAGTAAAGCCGATGTTTAGGCATGCCAAAGAAGTGCGAACGAATTTGATCAGCGGTAAGGCCGATGTTTAGGCATGCCAAAGAAGTGCGAACGAATTTGATCAGCGTTCAGGTTTCTCATAGAAACACGATCGATGTCGATGGGCGTCCACTAAACGCCTATCGGACAGCCTGGATCAACGTCAAAAAGTACCCTCTAAATAGCGCAGAGCTGTTGTAACTTTTGCACTCGCACGCATACGCTCGTTGCAATAAATCTGTTGTATTCCTTGTCGGTGAGTTCTTTTTCTGGCACCAGGCACTGGAGCAGCAATCAGATTTAACAGTCTACAAACTAGGCATTGACTTTTGTCTGAAGAGTGTAAAGATTTTCATTGTACCTCCTTTCTCTCGGTCAAAACCTTCCTGCTCGAACCTACTGTTTTCTGCGTCTGCCTCATGTATTCTATATTCGCCCACAATCCACAGTAAAAGTTTGATCCTTAACATGTCGAATCTAGTCTGACAAATATTCGACGCGCTTTTGACCACTTACGTTGTGCTGTGTACGTCACATGCTGTGAGCCTTACGTGCTGTGCGCGTACGTTTGTCGCTAACTCAAACCAATTCGCCGTTCTCTCCGGACTTTCTTTGGACTTACACCAATTCGTGCAACAATTTGACGGAAATCCGCAAAATTTGAGGTTTGTATCCCTTTCTTATGCGTATTCCGTTCGTGTAGTATCGCATTTTGTTGATAAATCTTATGATATCATAATTCTTAGCTTGTGATTCCGCGCGTCACTCAACTGAGCTTTTCAGATTACGTCACGTATTCTACATTCCTCATTTATGCATTTTGTCTACGCTGAATAACCGATGAGGCGAGACAATTGTTGCTTCCTTTCTGATAGCCACCAATCGGGCTAATCTGTGGCTTACTTGTGGGCGGAATAAAGCCAGTTGTTTCCAAGTTAGATTAGAAGGCTTGATTTTAAGCATAACAACACGCCCACAGAATATATAGATGGATAACGGTTCATTATCTCACACGAATGTCTTATCTACCTCGGTGTGCGTGTTAGTGTCTGATACTTTAGTCTGCTTTTTGAGACCAGTTAGTTTAACATGAGCGGCTAAGCGCACCCACCGTACCTAGACAGGATATGGCGCTAATCATGGTTAGGTCACCGAATCCATATCACATGATCACTTGTTGATTGGCTCCTTGATTGACGACTTCTCAGTTTGAATTTCACTCATCGTATGAACTTACTCTTCCCCTGAGCTGACTGTAGATTGTTAGACTCACGTGAGGTGATTCCTAATAAAGATGAAACAACCGTACAACGCTTTTCAGCACTGACACTTCTCACACTACCAAAAATCCACTGGAATATTAGGGAATCTTTGATAAACTCATGGAGGTAAACAGTGTTAACAATTGAGGATGATACATGTGATGACACATAGTGATTTGCTGCATTAATCCTGGAACTTGAAATTATCGATCAACCGCTAACATGCCCATGTTCTTCCACTGACAACCTTAGCGGTACATGGTTCACCGAAGAAATCCTACTCAACACCAAATTAGAGAATCGTTTAGATTTTCACAAACATGGAGGATCATTTGGCTCATTTCGTTATATTTTTCCTCAAAGGTGAGTGAGTGTTCATCACTCACGTGGCTCTCCCTTTACAAAGTTCGAAATCCTTTCAAAGTCAACCAGTTGGTGCCACATTCATGACGAATTTCCCTACCTATACTGTTAGTGGCTGATTTTCATCTGACTTTGTAATGTACTACTCATAAGGTTGCTGAAAATCCATCGATGGATTTTCAGCAACCTTATGAGTAGTACATTACAAAGTCAGATGAAAATCAGCCACTAACAGTATAGGTAGGGAAATTCGTCATGAATGTGGCACCAACTGGTTGACTTTGAAAGGATTTCGAACTTTGTAAAGGGAGAGCCACGTGAGTGATGAACACTCACTCACCTTTGAGGAAAAATATAACGAAATGAGCCAAATGATCCTCCATGTTTGTGAAAATCTAAACGATTTTGACTTTCTTTGAACTTCCCGCATCGCAGCCACATTATGGCGAAGGTGGCTAAATCGTCTTATGTGACAGAAATGTGTGTCGCATTTGCCGAAGCCTAATGTTTTAAACAGATTATGTGAAGTTCTGCTTTCAGATGTTTACGTACACACCCAAGAGATCTGCCATTGAAGATAAGACTGAATGACAAGAGGGAGGAAGGCTCAAGAAACAAAGCCATATACCTGGTTGACTGCAGGACTGCAGCAAATATTCCAGTGAGTGGACTGGAATAAAACTTTCTCCAGGGGTAAAAGAACGCAACCTAACTAGGAAAAAAACAACCCACTTTCTTTTATGTCAACAAATAAAGATCCGGAAGGAGGCAAGTTTAATACAGAAACGGTGAAGATCGTAGCACATGGATCTACAAGACACCAGAGCTAGCTCCTAGAAGCATGGTATTCCGTAAAGGACCTAATCAGTAAATCGAAATTGACCCTTTCAACGCATCACTTCCAACGAGGGACGGCCAACTCAGCAGTAATACCGAGTCAACCTCGGGCCATCAGACCAACGGACGAAGAAATGAGACTAAATTCGAAGGAAAACGAACAAAAGTCACAGCCGGACGACCTTGAAAAATTACGTTTTCAAGGCTACCTGGACGCTCACCGATCACAAGGTAGGTTAAAAAACAGACCGATAGGAATACTCACTTAGACAATCAACGATTGGTCAGGGTTGACCCCGGGTGAATAGACCCTATATCAATCCATGCACACGCAACAACTAAGCACTTCCAATCTCGAAGTATTTCCACTCATGGAGAACTTGTAAAGCTGCCTCGATTGGTCATAAGCGCTTGCAACCAAATTGCTCAGTACAGCGAACAAACCAATAGCCACACACGACTCCTGTTTTGTCGTCTGCGGTATACCATATTTCTTCAACATCAGCCCAGACCATTATTGTTTGGGTATATGGACAACGCCAGTGTTTAGTTGAATGTAGAATTTACTCTCCTCGTCAACTGGGACTATCGACATCCCTAGGATAGAGGGGTAGCAAAACACCATAAGAATACAGGTAAGCGTGTGACGCTCAGGAGGTAAAGCACTTGAGCTTGCTTGAACACTTGCTGAGCTCAGTATCACCGGTTCAGTTCACCCCACAGATATTTGATTTTTCATTACCATAACGTGTAACTGAGCTTCCGGTTCAAAATTTTGTAATAATCACCGAGCAAATCATGAATTTTCACTCAGCTTTTCTTCTTCTTCATGTTCTTTGTATCGTCAGTCGTATGTTTTCTTGGTCAATCTTATTTCATGGTTGATCAATTCCTTAATTGTGATTATATACTGTGAACTGGGCTGTAGGATCATTAGCGGGTGTAAGTTCCCCAGGTATCAACGATTTGGGACGGGGGGAGTTATTTTGAGTTGACTAAACTACTAGTCATTTTCTCAGGTAGTAATGTTGAGCTATATAACTTCTTGGGTACCACATTGGATTCCCAAAGGTCACTCTGCCTGCCCCCGAAGGTTGCACGAGGGCCGGGATACTGTCAGGTTGCCCAAGCCTAGACAGGCGAAGTCGAGAGGAAGAGGTCGGGTTCGAACCACGGACCTTCCGGTCAGTAAATTCGCGCTCCAACCACTTGGGCCATCTAGTAGTATGATTTTGCGTAGAAACAAGGTCAAATATAGGTGAGACAAAACTATAGGATTCTCTGACCGTGCCACTTTGTCGATAAAATTTTTTGATGACATCTCCTGATTACTTTATTTTGAGGCGCTTGAAAATCAGCTCGATTTAATCTTACTGTATGTGGCTGACATTCTGATTAGCGTGTTAGAACAACAGAGTACGGAGGTTCATACCTGTCACACCACAGACAGCTACCTGTTTCCTCTCTCACTCGGAGGTGCTTGAGTGCTCAATTTATCGTACACATCTCCACCAGATTGAGACCTCGTTTGTAGAGCAGTGCGAATCTCTGAGTTACTGATCGTGTAGCTACCCGGTCACACACACACACACACGACCGTTCAGCTAACAATTGCTCACTTGACCACGAGACTTATCTTTTTTTCATATTCACAAACCACGTCACATTAAGCTGACTCATCAGACATCGACTGTCTGCACCGCTTAGTGAGCGTAGTAACTACTCATGTGCTGACGCGCCCATGTACGCGCAAACGGACCCACATATAGGGGAACCGAACCCAGTCAGCACACAGACTGGTGCGCACGCAGGGAGCAAGGTGTCAGCCAAACACTCCAAGTCCAAGTGTAGCACTCGCACTGCGGAGAAAACACGTTCCCGCCGTCCGGACTTTCGCCAAGAGACTTTCACATACGATAACTTCCCTTTAAGGGACTCTCACATGCGATAGGTTCCCTGTTGACTTGCCCCATATTTTATATTGCTCTTTATTTTATACATGCTACAAATCGCTCCTGTAAACAACTGTCAATCACAGTTGAAAACTTTTATTAGTGCATACACCTTCTGAGTTGTATTATGGCTATCCTCACCTATGCACTAATAATCACAGTGGGAACAAAAGTGAAAAGCCATCGGTCCAAGTGTCCTATATAGAATAACTAAACTGTAGTGAAGTTCCCTATAAAAGTTTTGAAGTAAAGTGGCTCGAAAATATTACCACAAGCCCTATAAATTTGTTGCACGAATTTGTCGCATCTGGCCTTTTTACGACAGCCGATCACATAAACATCCTATTGAGTTCAGTTTCTGGACAGAACGTTAGCTTTTTTTTACCGAAATGCATTCACCTGAAGCGGCAAGGAGTGAAAAACCTGAATAGTTCCATATCTTTGTCACGGCATGTTCATTTTAAATCTAGCAAGAAGAACTACATAGACGAAAGATTCAGGTGAGACTCTCGTGAAACCAAAATTGGTACGGAAATGAGCGTGGTCGTAACAGTAGATAATTTTTTTTCGACTAAAGAATGCAAGTAATAGCTTTGCTACCTAACTATTTACCTAGTCTGCTAAGGATTTAAGTGTGAAGACTCATACCCTGTGCTCATACCCTGTGTTATAACTTATCAAACAAAAATGGCCCACCGATCAGATCGATTCCTAACACTCACCGCTTCAGTAACGTAAGTGATTGCATTGACTTGCTGTCACGCTCTAACGCACACATCGCACGTGCTGGTGAACCAGTAGTGTAGCTGTTTTTCTAACTGCATGCATGAACTTAGGTTTTTTTGCGTCCACACGTGCTCGGATGAAATCTTGTGACTGTCTGAGTGTGCAGTCCACCCAAATCGGACGTTTGGTATGTAGTGGCAATCCGTCTAAAGTTCATGTACCGTCTTATTTCAACAGAAGACTTCCGCTGACCCAAAAGCGCTTTTATCTTTTCAGGTATATTTCAAGTACGATGGTACCTCCCAATAAGCAATACGCTCCGACACTTCCTGTTTCGTTGTCTGTTACAGCATTTCAGGAAAGACTTGAGGGAATTCCCCTCCGACTACCAGCCAAACACCTAAATACTTGCTGTAACAATACATGCAAAAATGACAAACAATCACCCACTTACCCGTTTTCTCCTCAGTACCATCCAATACGGATCTAGCGTGCAGCTAGACCTAATTCGATCTTTTGGAAATCGATGGACTAGACTCAGACAGAACGTCATGGCGGAAAAATTCCCCTGCATTTCTTTTGAATCCCACGTGTGCAAGTCAGTGGTTTCACCGCCAAAAACTGAATAATCCATGAAACTGTGCTGTTCAAAGAAAGAAAATTTCACTGACTAAAGCAGTTTGTCAAAGACGTACCAAGCTCCTACATCCATGCTATGATGCTACGCTATGTCCACTCCATAGCGTGAACACCTGCATTACATAAAACGTGCAAGGAACTTCCCTTTCATCGCATGAGACAGGGTTACATGTCCACGTTTAGCTCACACATCCGGTCAGCTGATTCTGTGAGGCAAATATCTATCAGGACCATACGCGTTTTAGCTGTTCAGTCGACTTGGGAGCATGACATCATCTTTTTTTGGACCCACACACTACAGGCACCGGGTAAATACAGTGTTCATTCTGCCAGATGAAACAAACTCTGGTCACAAACCACGTCGTGAGAGATAAACGCCCCCTGATTACACACGCAACAGAATCTAGGCGATGAAAAGGATCTTTATCCATTCAAATAAAGAGACAATGTCGTTGTGACAGTCCCTTTTTTCATTAGGTGACCCAGTTTTGTGTTTGTCAACTGGCCTACACCAGCAGGCATCAGGTGACCTTCCCCCCTGAGTACTCTTGGTCGTTGCATTGTTCCGATCACATGGTACACGTTATCACTCTTATATACATGCAGTTCCCGTCGGATTATGTTTCCATTTTTTTCCGGTAGTAATTCGATTGAAAATCCAGCAGCAAGGAAGGCACTCAGTTGTCGGAACACCCAATCGGTGCGTTTCACAGCCTAAAATACGTGCGCACGCCTGTTAGGTGCGAGCACTCATGTCAACCTTTCCCTCCGTTCCGGGGAGATAAAGCTCACCTACCGAGGTTAACTCGGGTGCCTCGGTAGGCGCAACTACTTCTACTATTTTCAAACTGATTAAGGCATCCAGATAATCATGTTGGGATGACCGCCAACGGGGGCAGTGCATCGTGCAGCTCGACAGTTACGGTGTCCTGTTCATTATCACAGCAACGGACGGGTAGCAGACAGCTCTGCTGACTGAAGCAGATCAGTCCAACGAGCAGCGCTTGAGCACTCTCCCGCTCAAATGTAAGCGTGGATAGAACAAGGCGATTTGATGCCGTAAACGCTGTTATTAGGTTAGGACGGTAAGTACTGCGACTGTTGGATGGATCCCAAGGATATAAGGGGCCATTTCACTGTGTCATTAGGGGGTCTGTTCTGAATTCTTGAGCCCTAAATGAGTCCTAAGTGTCTTTCCTTTATATCACAATACTTTAAAAACGGCAGTCTGAGCAGTATTCAACCTATCAACACACGCTAGGCCAAATGGAGGAAACGATTCTAGCGGCCAGTAAATTTATATCCTGAACCTTTTTGTAGCGAGACAAGAAATATCCTTTAACGAGCACTTGACATTAAGTTTTAAATACCTTTCGACAGTATCCAGAATAGTTACCTGTCTATCCTGCCCGCAGTCACGTGGGTGATTATCCCTATTTATGCACACCCGCCCAAACTGACAGAACAGAGCGCAGCATCTGGAGCTTTTCCAGATAAGCCCCGCAAAAAATTCACCCCTACCACCCTAAAAAGATTAGAAAAAAGACAACCTGAAAGTTGTACTTTCAGTTTTTATTGAAGAGGGTGAACTTGGGACATACATGAACACCTCTTTGGTGTCCTGGCCCATCCCACCGAAAATCCACTGCTGGGAAAGGACTCACCTCTCGTGGTTTTTAATGCGAGAAATTAGCGTTTCATCGATCTCGACGTGTAGACCTGGTCCACCGATAACTGTTGGAGTCTGAAAAGGCCTCAAAGTTCGCGAAGAAAGTCCTTTCAGTCAACAGCTAATAGATAATTCCTCTTAGCAGAATTTGATTTTTGCCAAATTTTTGGACTGGCAATAAATGAATAGAATTGCTGCCCTAAGCTCTATCCTAGACCGCTTTAACCAAGTTCCCTTTCGAAGACCGCTCTCTTGCCGACACTCTCGGGCATTACATCTCCACCTGTCAGAAAAGTTAAAAGTGCCATTTGGTGNCATTTGGTGGCCATTGTTGCATAAACGTCGCATAAACGTGGCTTTGCAAAAAACGTATTGCCTTCTCCTTGTCATGAACGAGAGTCGAAAGCGTCAGAAAGTTCATTTAAGGTTTTACGTCCGAACGGAGAAATTTTTGCATAAAATGAGCCTAGATGCGGATAAGGAACAGTTTTCATCAAAAATAGGTCAAGGTTGTGTGCGTACAATAAATTGGAGCTGGCAAAGAGTGGGGGAGGGCTTAATTTTTCGCACGTGTACTTTTTGCATTAGTGCAGGGGCTTAGCTGGAAAAGATCCAGGTGTTTCTGGCGTGAGATGGTTAATGTATCGTAGCAGGGGGACCTGAATAATGGACTCAACTAGACTTGCTCGTACGGCTCTTTCGTTCCCATCTATAGATTCAGTCACTGGTTGACTGATGACAAGTGTCTGTGTGTTAGAGAGGGGGCTTGTTTAGGTGAATGACAATGTTCTTTTACATTGTCCGGCGACAGGGCAAACTCCATCGGTTCGCTCCTTCAAGGCATACATCCGGTAGGGGGGGGGTGTGTTGCGTCAATCAGGACACCACTTGGTTGAGGTAATGAATACAACTTTCGATTCAGTTGGATACATGTAGTGTGTGCTTTCAAAGGGAAGCACACACAAACCTCAGACAACCAATCGGATACCCTTGTGATCTGATTGCTACTTGATTAAATTTACTTCACTTGATTAAATGTTCATTTCTTGTTTGAGGTCTGCAGTACGGACAAACGAAGGATGTGTCTGTGTGAGAGGGGGCTTGTTTAGGTGACAGGGCGACAGGGCAAACTCCATCGGTTCGCTCCTTCAAGGCATACATCCGGTAGGGGGGGGGTGTGTTGCGTCAATCAGGACACCACTTGGTTGAGGTAATGAATACAACTTTCGATTCAGTTGGATGCATGTAGTGTGTGCTTTCAAAGGGAAGCACACACAAACCTCAGACAACCAATCGGATACCCTTGTGATCTGATTGCTACTTGATTAAATTTACTTCACTTGATTAAATGTTCATTTCTTGTTTGAGGTCTGCAGTACGGACAAACGAAGGATGCATCTAGCCTTAATGTGACCACTAGGCCGTACATATTAAGTGGCGTGTTCTTGTGACTTCGGTAGCCCGTTTGGCGTGGCGACCGACCAACTGAGAGCTGTCAGATCATCAGTGGTTATCGGTGTAGTCCACTTTGTCATGGACCCAGATCAACCGATCGAAAGCGGTTCATCTCTTGAGTAATGGAACAGTTGTGGGACAAGGAATACACCTAACCGCTCCTGAATATTTATGAATTGCTCATTCTGTGTCATACTTTGAAGCTGCCTATACTCTGGACCTGCACTATCTCGGGAAGGAGAAGTTGAGCAAATCAGGTCCGTTGAACAATTTCAGGCAGCTGGAATAGCTTGAAAGTACACAAGAAAACTTGTGGCGCAATATGATTAGGCCTCATGGTATTCACTTTGGATACACCACATACTACTCAGTGTCGTATCAATGTTCCGGGAGACTGGCTTTCATTTAGTGTCAGTTGGGCTGTCCTATCCTGCTCGGCGTACGGCTTTTCGGTCAGTCTCGCTTAGTTTGGTCAGTCTGCATGCGGCTGGGAGCGTCGGTGAATTTACTGTGACCGGGGACAAATCGGGCTACATTATGATACATCGGACATATGGAGTTCTTTATTCTCAGGGAATTTTGTCTTCGTGAGTAAAAGGTGATTCGGTGATTAACTGGTTCGCCATGAACTGATCGTGATATGGTTGTATCTGATTCGCTACTCTGTGGTATCTGCTGTTAATCCGCTCCGGTGCCTAGTTGCCGGAAAAAAGACTCACAGAAGGAAACACCACAGCTGTATTCTGAACAAGCGAGTGAGTGAGAGAGCAAAGTTACAACGGCCCCACGCTATTTAAAGGGGACTTTCTGACATTGATCTAGGCTGTCTGATAGGCGTTAGTGAACACCCATCAAAATCAACCGTGCCCCCTACGAAATGCCTGAACACAGCTCACATTCGGTCGTGCTTCTGTGGCGTGCGTGAACACTCGTCAGCTTTTGCTGAATTGATTGAATGATTGACTGGCCTGGATACTTGCCGGCCTTCCTGTTGAGATTTTGGTGGAGCAGTAGGTTTCGGGCCTTCTGAGGTTACATTCAGGAATCTGACCTTCCTGATAGATATATACATTGTTTTATGGCACCGCCAGTTATTTAGTCAGTTACTCAGACCAAGCCTAGCGAGCCACATTGACTTCTGTCCAGATTTGCCTCAAAACGAAAACGAAATGAGACAAAGAGTAGTTGTGGTCTACCAGGAACGAAATTTTTCTGCAGGTAAATATGATTTAAAGTTTAGAGTCCACGCAAACGTATTCAGAAGAAAACACTCGGAGGGGAGGAACATTTGGGTTGAACTTTTTTGGATAAAGTAGCTTCTGGAGAAATTTTACTAACTCATCAGCATGGTGAAAAGCCACTATCTTCATTCCAAGTAGGCACCCATATGAATTTCACTCAACCCTTCTAGTTATCCTAAGCTGTTTGTAGTCTGTGAACGCAAAAGCGTTTCTTCGGTACTTTCCCTAGTCAACCTTCCATATAAGACTTTCTGATGTGATTTAAGCAACACGGATAATACGTTTGTGCTGTTTTGCGTTGCCGTGACCTACTGTTAAACGGTGGAAGAAGCGGAAATCGATTTGCCGCCCTTGTGACTGCCCAGTTAGGATCGAATGCAATAGAAAGTCTTTTGTCTCCAGTTGATGTCTGTGTTAACAATAGATTGTTTTCGATCAATGAGTGAGCCCTTTGAGGTTGATAATCATGGCCAACATTTGCTCGTTTTGCGGTTATTTTTTGTAACTCGATTGATTTCGTATTCCCATCGAGATACTGAAACTAAAACATAACTTTTATTAGTAACCTGGTGGTTCCTAAAAGCGGAAATTTTTGTTTGAAAATCATATGATTATGTTTACCTTCTATTACCGGCAGTTTACACAACTTATAAGTTGTCATTCAATTAGACGTGCGATCAAAAAGGTCGGTTTGAACGCCTGATCATGTAGCCAAAACCTACGAGTTTCCATTCTAGTTGTTTCATCAAACACATGGACGGAGGATAATATCTGACTCGGAAATTTATGGATTAAGTGATGAGAACAGTCTACCTATTAGGGTAATTCGTTAGTAGCTTAGGTGGTTTTGAATCTACACCCGTCTGCGAGCGTTTGGTGGTGTGGCTGTCGGTCGATCTTGTCTGTCACGTGAATGGGCAGTATACAGGCAAAAACCTGCCTACCACCAGTCAGGATGTATCACAGCACTAATGAACCATTGCAGCATAGTGAATAAATTGAATTTTCTCGCCTAATTAACGGTGGAGCGAGAAAGACTAGAAAAGTAACTAACTAAATAATGAAAGGTTCACGTGACGGTCGTGCTTATGACTTTGACCGAGGTCACATGGCTGACAGTTATATACAGTGATCCGCAGAAGTAATGAAATCACTGGTTACAGCGTGAAATCAAGCAGATTTAAGCCTATATTTTTGCCTAAAGCAGTTTTTACAAGTGTGGAGAATAGCACTTGAGAAAACTAGTCTGAATTTCATGATTAAAACTCCCTACGGCCTCGTAAGGAGGGCACCATCGATGATTCCCACCAAAGATAAAACAGCCGTACAATGCTTCTCGGCTTTTAAGCGCAGACTGCGTTCCCTTACAGGATGAACAGATTGATAAAACTTGTTTAGTTGTGTAGACGCGAGATTTTTAGAACTCATATAACTCGTTTGAACGGTCCTACTCCTGTCCTGACGTAATTTTTCTGCTCAAATCATACCAAAGGAGGAAGCACCGAACTCAATTTTTGATCTGAGTAGACCTGATCCGCACTTGATGGTGCGGCGGAGGTCCGATTCTTGTGCAGCTAAGTGCTGATTTTGATTGACAGAAATACCAGCTGAACTCCATTCTCCTGCATACATTTAGCAGTCCGGAATTCAAAAAAATCTACGTAGCTAGAGGGCTGTGTCTTAAATCTTTAGCATCGTTCCGAACCTGGTATCGATTTATCTACCGGGAAACAGCTGATAATACTTCAACCCCGGGGATGTGACGGTTTTGTGTCGAAGAACGGACGAAACCTTGAGGTAAAGTTTCCAAACGTGAGTTCATCAAACATTCAACAAATGTCTAGCAATAATAAAGCCCAACAACACGTTTTCTGTCTTGATAAGACACTGCTAAACAAATCAAACCAACAAATTAAACAAATCAATTTCACACCAAATTCGGATTTACGCCGTTCCCTTTTGGAAGTCTGCTTTCAAGCATGAAGCATTTCTAAGCCTAGGTGCGGTCAAATTTTCCACTTTTTGAATACACACATGCATGCCAGTTTTATCCCACCCACCAAACCGTGAGTTGAAGAAAATAGTTTATATGATCGAAGACGTTTTAATTGAAGCAAAAAGAACGCCAATAATTCATTCACAATTTCGTTTAGTCCAATGACAAGCAATGAAACTTTCTTGCTTTGCATCATACTGACATTTGCATCTGTTCGGTGTGGAGATGACAACCTGTTTTGCTCGCTGTCACTTTCAATGAGGCTGACTTTCGAAAGACACAAAGAGCAGGAGGAGGTCAACTGTCCGATCGAATTTCGTAGACTCCATACACGACAGACAATAGAATCCTGCGTAATGCTCTTTCAAAAGTGTCATAAACATCCTGGAAGGAAAAAAATCACACTAATTCCAGGGTGAGGTTTATCTCTGCATGCACTGGAGACTCAAAATGATAAAAAAAATAAACATATTAGCAGTTGACATTAGTTTGAACACAAAAAGATGATCACTGCAAAATACTCATGAAAATTAAGTAATGAACATGATTGAGACATACCAATTGGACTGCATTTCGCTTTCAGCTAGATGGTGATTGTATACTGGCCTTTCAGATGGTTCTTATCTTGGTTTATTTTTTTGAACCACATTGGTTCTGCCTTTCACTCACAACAAAGCTGTCTCGAGGTGAAGATTCTCTGTATTATCAGTGGAAGGACTCCTGTCCCCGCTCCAGTGCCTACTGCCGGAAAAATGACTCGTTGACAAGGAACACAACAGCTTTATCCTGAACAAGCAGGTGTGTGCGAAAAGTACAATGGCTTCGCGCCATATATTTAAGGAGAGGACACTGTCTGACCTAGATCCAAGGCTGTCTCGCAGTTGCTGACCTTGATGCAAGGCTGTCAAACGCTACATTTTGAAGGGCACTGTCAGATCGGCGTTTGGTGGAGTTTGAGGGTCTCAACAGGTTTGGGGTATTCCGGGATGATTTCCAAGAATTTGTCCTCCTGACAGTTACGTTCCAAAGATGTTCGTGGGAGCGAAATTAATTAAAGTACGTTCCTCGTAAAATGTGAACCAAAGAATAACGCAAGTTCAAAATTCTGTAATTTAGGCGCACAGGGACTTTGTAAGAATCTCAGATATTTTGGTCAACAATCACTCAGAACTGTGATAAATTAAAAGCCTATTGATGGTGTGAGGAGATTTGAAGATTTTTAGTGGAGATTTGATTGAGTAGGTGAGGCCAATTTATGCTGCATACCCGAGAAGCACTGTACAGATGTTTCATCCTCACTGGGAATCATCAGCAGTGCGCATCTTATGAACCGCAAGGAAGTTTCGCGACTCGACCTCCTAGTTAGTAGTTTAAACACTGTTCGGCCACGAGCGGTTGGTCGGATTCACCAGAAGAGTGAAATTTCATCTGAGAAGTCGTCACATGAGGAGCCAGTCAGTACGTGGTCACGTGATGTGGTCTCCGTTGATGTAGAATGAACTACGCTGTATCCCGTCAAAACAAGAGCTAATCACACTGCTGTTGGGTCGCTCGATGCAACCGGTTGAGTCTGCAATCACTGACCGGAAGTTTGCGGGTTTGAAACTCGCTGAGTTTCGTGGGATCTGCACAGCTGATGATTTCCAAATAAGTATGAAACAATTGATTATTGATTCTGGGTTTTTCAACATAGACTGACTGCATTTACAGAACGAAATCTCCACTAAAAGGTCATTCTCTTAAGTTGACCGAAATGTGTGCTCTTTTGCGTTGATGTTGGCGCAAGTTCACTGGTCACTGTCAAGTGGCGGTGAGTGGAGCGTGGTGGCAAAATTTACGAAAATCTCAGGTGGTGTGCTCCTGGTTACTGATGTGAGTTGGTACGTGGAAAATACTCCTAGTACTAAACCAACTGGATTTTGAACAGAAGCCCACTAGTTGGGCTCAGCCTTGAAACGCAATTGTCTGTCAGGGACTAGGAATTCGAATCTAAGAATGGAACTACTGAAAGTCCAGCCCAACTATTCTGAATTAGAGTCATACTGATTGATCTTGAACCGTCTATGTGCAACACCGACATACAGAAAATTGTTACGTTGACACCACCACATGAGCTGTACAAAAAACTGGTTACCGGTGAAAGGAAGAAGGCCTTTGTTGCGGAGTCATTTAATAGGAAATGTAGCTGACCGGTTAAAGACTATTAGACAGGGAAGCAAAACTCTCATTTGTATTTTATTTACAAAAACTGGACGTCCATCTCCTCCTGAACGCGTCTTCTTGAACTTTCCAAACATTCATTGCTCAAATCCAAGCAAACATTACAAAGCGACTCCACAAAATCCGCAACAGATCTCCCCTTTTCAAAAGACGCAAAGCGAAATTCTACGAACAACACATACTACTCGCTTGCCTCCCCAACAGTAGTGTCACCGTTTCATCGGTAATACTCTAATCATTCCAAGGTAGAATATGGTTGCTAACCTAATACGTTAATTGATCAAACTTGATACAATTGCAGTTGACGCGTCTAATTCCTGTTAGACAAACAATTTGACAATGGAAGGGCGTTAAAATGGACTGTGTCACATTTATTTTTTGTGTGATTCACTCTGTACTTTGCTTGAGCTCTAATGTGCCGGAAAATCCATAGGACCTTTGTGACTTTCCAACCCGTGAACGTTTTAACGTCATTCGTTAGTTAAATGTCTAAACTCGTCCAAACTGCTCTTACTCGACAAGATTTGAAATTTGACCCTGTATGGATCAAATTAGTCTCTCCCCCCACTAGGTCAGTATTCAGCTAGAAAGCCAAGTTGCGTCGTACTCCACCTAAGCTTGTCCAATCTAACGCACGTTATTCTACAAGCCCTAGTTTTTCTCTAGATGTAACACACTACTCATAATGCTGCTGGAAACTCTTCGACAGTCTGCGAACGATTTTTTGCAAGTAGGCACAGTTCCAGAGTTTCCCTCAACCCTATGTTCCACTTGAAGTGGACTATCATAAACGGGAGCTTCAGGTGGATTCAAACGAGTCACCTGTCAAAAACTAATTTATCCGTTTGCGCAGTGTCGGATGGTGTTTTAAATAACCCAGCTCCACGCTGATCTACAGTGCCTCCAAGGTAACTCCGTTGAGACCGGTATAGGCAGATTTTTCGTACTGAGACCTGAACATCATAGAAGTTGATGTGTCATTTACCTTTGAATACAATACAGTTAAATGATATTTTTGGTCATAGTTGAACATACCCTCTCCACCTAAGCTTGTCCACTACTACACCAACCCACTGTGGTGTTTATGCTGGGCGAGCTATGCAAATGAAGGTTGTGCGGGTGAGCGTTTTCACGGGTGAGAGAACTCTGATGTATTGGAAACTGCTAGACAAAAACCGGTATTCGACTCTTTCGGCTGTCTCAGATCTTTCGTCTAACGTTGCAGTTGGGTGCATCAGCAGATTCCAGAAGTCTGATTGCAACGGAAGTAGAACAGAACGAGCGAAAGCAAGCTAGACCTACTCGCGTGTGCGAATCGGTTGAACTAGAGTCCACCATGATTGTTGGGAATTCAAGGACGGTCACCATGTTTGACTAGTCTGGTTGAAATATTCCGTCTAATTAGCTTGTTGTATTCTCGTCCACATTTTGTTTTCCAGCTGATCTCATTCCGTTACACCACCAAAATGGACTGTCTTAGTACAATACAACCAGCCGTTTTATTAAATTCGGTCACGTGGTCACAGTGTGGTGGCAACATTAAGTGTATTACCTCGGGCACTTTTCTGTAGCCGGCCTGTAGGTCTTACTGTGGAGTTACGTACAGCAGTCCTGCGCTGCACGGAATGAACACCAGTGATAATGCCAGACAGAGAAATCGAAATATTGTAAATAAAACCACGATTACGGTAATATGTAGAGGTTGCATTCCATTTGTTCAACACAGATCTATTACGCATATGTTCCGCTGCACTTCCACTCCCGGCCATGTATTCTCTCACGAATGGCGCCTTCGAAGAACGAAAAGGATGAGGTAAACTGGTGGTAAAATTGTTCATTCTCACAGCATGTTACCGCTACATTGCTCGCATCCGGCTGCCATCTGGAGAGGTCTCGTGTTGCTACCTTGAAGTCCCGATGGTCAAGTCACATTATTAGCTAGCTTTGATCACGGGACAACATATTCGCCATCCGTAGGTTGTCTGGCATTCTGACATTGCTGATTATCGCGAAGGATTACGAACAGTGTCAGCCGGTTTGGCTGTTTTCGTCTAACAGCCCAAGACTTGGGAAATCCAGTAGTACGGATGGGGCCTCAGTTTGCCAAAGTTTTAGCCCGTTCAGTCAGAATAGCTCTGTTTTTAACTGCTGATGCTTCGGACAGTTAAGATAAGCGCAGTGGAGCTGCCACATGAACCGTATTCGGACATCTAATAAATATGACAACTAATCGCAGAATGGAACACAGCTCAATAATCTGCCTAATCGGTGTATCAGCTAGTCGTGGAGCCGGAGGCAATAAACCAATCGAACCAGCTGTCTACAGATGCACGCCTTGGGCCAAACTGACACAACAGTCTAGTAGGCAGAAGGAATAGAAACAAGAGGAAGAGTTGAGCGTCCCCTTTTGTCTAGCAATGCTTCTTCACTCGTCTGACCGTTTGTTTGTGTGCCATCGCCTCAGAAGGACATAGCTCAACTATCGTAAACACCGCGGTAGATGTGCGAGGTGTCCCATTTTCCTAACCTAATCACCATAATTTTGGTGTTTGCTCACTATAAGCTTCAACTGCTCTTGATGCACATGCGCTCATTTAACAGAATTAACCACATGTATACTTCAAGAATCCCAAACATTAGAGAAGGCAACAAACGCGTCAGGAGGATAAGGGAGAAGAAAGCCACTCCTAACCGTATCGTGATTGGAAGGAAATTGCATCCAGAATGACAAAAACTGTGATATAAACTAGCTGGACTTAATAATGGCTCAAGAAAAGAGTTGAGGCTGATATTCATGACCTTCGAAAGCGGTGAGAAATCACCAACCTCTGCAGCAAAGAAAGGCCACTTAAGTTATACTGGACAATAGAAATCGTGGCCCATCCTCAAATCAAGATACTTAACAGCTGCCTGTTTCTTGAATCTTGTGGATAAAAGTTCAGCAAACTGTTTCTTGATCTGTACCGTCTAATTAATATATCTGTTGTCTAGATGTAACAAACTACTCATGAAAACTCTTCAACAGCCCTGGACAAGTTTCACCTTTTCTTGGACTCATCAGGTAGGCCCAGTTCACGAGGTCCTGCTAGCTCATGTTTAACTTGTATCAGCTGGGTTCCGTTGAGTCCGCTATCAAAACCGAATTCGTGTGCGAGAGTTAATATCGTCATGTGTTTACTGTTCCGGTCTCACGCTATTCGAATGTCACACTGCAACCCAACAATGTGTCGGGCCCGATCTGGGTTGAACCGCTTCATTACACTGCGGGATTTTCTGGTGGGTATAAAGGATCTTGAATACTAAGATTGCAGTTTATGAATATATGGCGACATCACATCCTCCGAAATACGCGTATTTTCAAGGCTAGTTAGTCGGGCGGGTCTCGGTAGAACTTCACACCCTTCCTGCGTGGATGATGAAGTTTTTAGACTTGATCGAGACCGCGCCACATTTAGGTAAACCACTGTGAATTCAATGTGTTTTCAATATTTGCGTGTACTGAGTTGAACGGACGCAAGCGAAATCGACAAGAATCAATTGCTTTGATAGTGGTCCGCGGCATGTACGAACGAAGCTGAACGCTCCTTTTGTATGGAGCCACCGGACTAATAGGTTAGCAGGCCAAGCCTTTGCGTAAATAAATTTAATAAAACAGTGTACCTGCAAGGAATTTTTCAGTGGAGCTGGGGGACAATGCGTCCGGAGGCAACAGATGGCATTTTATGAGCCTCATACTTAGTTATGGTGGCCAGACTAACGTCGGTTGACCTCTTTTTTACTTGAGAGTATATAAGTAGTAGTAACACAACATTATACGGTTTCAGGGTGATGCTTGATCTGACCATAAGGTATGAAGTGCTGCATTGCTCTTCGCTCCTGCTAAGGAGCAGTGGGGCCTTCACTGATACAGCAGTCTAAGTTAGAGAAGTTGATATTTGGATGATGAAGACAGACAGACTGGGTTTTGATCGGATGTTCTGACTGTTTCTTGCCGGTTTCTTACGACTCTGGGGGTGAGATTATCAAAGTGTGTACAATCGTCCCATCAGTGCTAACTAACTAAAAGTGTAGAAAGCGAGTTAACGGGGGCATTTCGAAATATAAACCGGTCGTGGGCTGTCGAAGAGTTTTCAGCAACCTTGTGAGTGGTTTCCTCTATGAAAATATATTGCAAAATCTCGAATGTTGTGCCAACTGAAACATGAGGCGGCCTGTGTGCAGCACATTCAGTTGTAGAATATCATAAACGAGAGAGTCAGTCGAGTCTCTCGTGAGAACCAAATTGAATCGCAAATGAGTGTATTTCTCGAAAACTCCAATTTGGGTTCAAGCAGAACATAAGGTTGATAGAAACTCGGGTACTGCGCCTACCTGATGAGCCCCAAGAAGTGCAAAACCGGTCGTGGGCTGTTGAAGAGTTTTCAGCAACCTTGTGAGTAGCTTCCTTTATAAAAATATAAACCTTCATTGAACACGCATTAAAACACGCTAAAATTCCACGCGGATTTTTCGTATTTATGCCCAATTATCGATTTGGTCGCAATCTGGAGTTTTTTAAGCCTTTCGTGAAAAAAAGACAGGATGGCAACCGATATGTCTGGTTAACTTTTCACATCAGTGGGCGACAGGACTGTAAGCTTGCATAATTAGACGTCCGTATAGATTGTCTTCAACACTTGAAGAGTCAGAAAAACACCAAATTCACTCGGATAAAAATGGACGGCCACTATTTTTGGGGAAAAATTAAGTGGCGTCTTCCGAATACAAGCTTTTTACACTCAAGTAAGGAAAAAGAAGCTGGAACCTTTTCTGCTATGACAAAACCACTAGTCTCGTGCAGTTTTTACTCGTTTGTCGCAAAGTGGACGAGAAAAAAAGAACTTTGACTCCGTATGTGATGTCACGGTACGGTCCAATAATGCCATTTGCGTAAGTTTTTCTTGCCTGAGTCCTCTTGTTCGATGCACCTCTGATTGAGTGGTACCTTTCAGGTAAGACACTACTGACCGGCACACTTAGCGTTCATTTGAAAATGATGATAGTAAGGAATACTCCTAAAACTTAACCAATTTGCAGAGAATGACGTCTTACTAACTGAATTTAGGACTTTCGTTTGGACGAAATGTTCATCTTCCATACAGCTGAAGAGCTTTGAACCTGTAGCCTCAATTCCATCACCCATATTTCGGTTGAATGACCGGAACACAAGATCATCATTGACACACACTAATCCCTATTTATTGCGATCTCGCGAAATCCAAACAAAGTTCGCCTTGTTGGGTGGAGGGTAATATTAAGACCGGTGGGATTGTATGACACCTGTGATTGTCTGGAACAGACCACGGTCTTCGACAATTCCCCTCATTTGCACACAAATTTGGTTTTGACAGGAGAGTCAGTTGAATCCAGCTGAAACGCGAGTCTATGACGGTCCGCTTTAACTGAATGTAATGCACCAGGCCGCCTCATTTTTCAGTTGTTGCGATATTCAAGATATCGCAATACGTTTTTTCTAGATGCAATAAACTATTGATATGAGTTGTGTGTTACCTCCAGACCACGGTCTTATTTGCGGGAGATTCGTCGTTAGATTGAGCGGTGTGCATTGAACACAGGACCAGTGGGGTACACCGAATTAGGAAACAGATGCGACTGTGTTTGCAAACACGAATGCCGCCACGGATTTCCGCTCCAGACAACTCCGGTTTGTTGTTATTTGATAGTTTTTTTTCAGGTGGTCATTGAATTGTTCATAGCCACACCACTCGTTTGAACGGTCGTGTTCCTGTTCTGGCGTAATTACTCCGGTGAGTCCACACCAAAGGGAGCACTGGACTCGAGTTTCGCTCTTATCAGAGCTCATCAGCGGTGCATATCCAATGGCCGTGCCGGGATTTGAACCCCGGACATCTGACATGCGAGGCGAGCGTGTAACCACTACTCCACCAACGCACATTGGACGCATCTGAATTATCACGTCTGAACAGGCGAACGTGTTCACACTTGAGCGATGTGATTGGTGTACCTGAATTAAAATGATGGGCTCACTTATGTTACGTGGTGGTTGTGGTAACGATGACTCGGTTCCCGAAGTTGAGAACTGTCATTCAGTACATAGTGTGTGAACACCAAGGAGAATCCGGTTTCTGAGGTAGACATGAAATTTATCAAGCTAAATGAACAGATGAACCTAATCGATGGTGTTTCGATGTTGGTCAAGAGCAGGTCCACAGTGTGGTGATGTGACGGAGCTCCATAATAAAAGATCTTTGATAGGAAATGAAACCATGCAACTGTACGTATTATCAGACGGATACCAACACCCGGCACTGGTTTCAAAAACTCCGTTCTGGAAGATGCACGCGCAACCCACAGCACCAACAGATCGCGCGGAATGGTTCCACATTCCCCAGAATGTCTCTCAAGTTTGAGAGACCGATGTTCGATACATTTAACCACCACTCAAAAAGTTGGTCGTTCGATGTGGAGAAAATACGATACAAATGTGAATAGATAATATGATATTTCGTACGGCTAGATTTGTTAGTTGTGTACATGAATACTTGCAAAGAGTTCAGACTAATTCAGTCGTTTAGCTGATGAAACTAAAGCACACAGGGAGGAATATTCATTCATTATACCGCGAGACTGTTATCATTTTTTATAATAGTGCTATAAAACGGGTGAAATTCAGCTTCATCAAGTTAACGTGCACCTAAAATTGTATGTCTTGTTTGGTTATTCGTTCAGAAAATTGTTTGTGGTGACTGAAAAAGGGATGACAAAAGTGCTTTCGTTGAGGCTTGTTCTGGAAAGCCGTTGGTAATATCTTTTACCCTTCTGGATGCGTTTGCTGAATAGAGACATGAACATGTGAAAAAATTGAAAAAAATTGAACTCTCTTCGAGAGATACATTCATTTGCAAATCAGTTGGTTTTCATGAGGGACTCAACTGAATCCCTCGTTCATGATATTCTGCAACTGAATGTGCTATACACAGGCCACGTCATGTTTCAGTTGGCACGATATTCAAGATATCGCAATATATTTTCATAGAGGAAACGACTCACAAGGTTGCTGAAAACTCTTCGACAGCCCACGACCGGTTGACGGAAACTCGGGGATTGCGCCTACCTGATGAGCCCCAAGAAGGGCGAAACCGGTCGTGGGCTGTTGAAGAGTTTTCAGCAACCTTGTGAGTGGTTTCCTTTATGAAAATGGAACTCTCGTTCTCTTTTGAATCAAGTAAATTACTCACTCTGTAGCGACCACATCCTAGGGAGCAGAGTCCGGTTCTCTATAGAGGAAAATGTTGGTAGCTCAGGTATCGTAGATTGTGGTCGTTGGCTTGTTCGCTGAGCTGGGCGAACAAGCCAACGACCACCGGAGTCCGGTTCGTCTAAATAGGATGACTCTTGTAAGTAGACAGGTAATTCTGCTGGTGAGTATTCCTGCTGTTTTGCCTTAAACGTCTATCAGGTTAGCGTAGCTATGATACTCCAGTCTGCTCATAATCAAGGATTTATCAGCAACCGTCCACTTTCAGGGGGATAGTGAACTGTTATCGAATTAGACAGTTTGCAGCCATATCGCAGCAATTAAAAAGGGCTTTGACCTACAGTATTTCGATAATGATT
>NW_008751686.1:1944196-1947372 GCF_000715545.1 Opisthorchis viverrini | reverse complement strand
GAACGGTTAGGTGTTCAAACTACTAGCCGGGAGGTCGCGGGTTCGAGACTCTTCGGAGTTACGTGAGAGGCGCACTGCTGATGTTTCCCAATAAGGTTGAAACAGCTATACAGTGCTTCTCGGTTTTTCAGCATAGATTGGCATCATTCTTCGAAGAAAAGACTGAATGTTGATGGTGTTTTTGTTTTGTCGGTCAAGGTCCCAACGCTAGTCCTGGATGGTCAGGGAATCCAAGGAATCAGTCAAACTCAATAAATACCTACCAATGTTTTAAGATTGTCTATTACTCGGCTATCCATAAACGGTGGTGTTCTACACCACCCTTGCGGACCTGGTTGGTAGATGTACAAATGGCCATACCGTGGTCATCGTCCTTATCTAGGAGATATGCATACAATATGTTCGAAGATTGTCCACTGTGCACTCTCTGTTGACTTCGCCATGTGAAGAGTGACTATTGTACATGGGAGTCCTTCTAGTTGAGAAAGAATACAACTGTCTGCCATAGCCCACTCACACACTGGGTAGTGAATAGTAAGTACATTCTCCGTAGAACCAGAATGGCCTCTCAATTTTATATCATCCAGGCCGTGGCAGATGAGAGCTTATCACCACTGGTATTTTCATCGGTGTGGCATGAGCCTTTTAGGAGTATACTTTATTTTCATCCAGTAGCTTACTATGACGGGTCATTCACGAAATATCACAATAGATTTTGGGATGGTAGCCGAACTTTCTATCGCTATTTTTTTTAGCAGCAACGTCCATTCTCGGACTGTGTCTTCATCATCTTACATAATCCGTCCGCAGGAAAATTCCATCATTAGAATATGCCACCGCATACAATAAAAATAACTCACTTCGTCATTTGCCATCTGGCTTAGCGTGTTAGAACAGCTGTCCGGTTGGGAATGAAGCACAGAGATGGATATCAAACAACCAGACTTTCTACGTTCATGCGCACGCATGCCAGTCACGCCCTAACCAATCCATTTCCGTTGACGACACGGACCTTTTGCTAATAAAACGTGTGTATTCTCATCACATGCTAGTGGTTTGCAGATTTCCCTTATGTAATAAACTACTTGTTCGTGTGTACTAAGAACCCCACGGAAGTTTACTGGTTGTGGACGAGTAGCTTAAGATCTAGTGGTTGAGGACTAAGTTTTGCTGATTTCTTGGGATAGTCCAATTTTCAACCACCTCCCTGGTCTCGTTTTTACAATCTAGCGCAGAACTGTTTTTTATTGCATACGGTCGCTTTACGGGTACCGTACTCCCTGTATCACGCAGTGATCACGTGGTGGGAAACCGTTGAGCCGATAAGTTAACAGCAAGTGCAGCCGTGCATCCAAATTCTTTCGGCGCTCTACCAAGTTACAGTCTTCCGCAAAACTTCTATACGAGTAGGACCAACAGCAAATCGGCTTCCGCGCCAATGCAGCTAGTAAGCTCTCGCTGGCTGAAGTTTGAAAGAAAACAGTGATGTTATGGCAATGAGCATTTGTTTGAGATCGGCCAGAATTTCACACCGACGGTACACGGCGGATTCACTGAAGTGTATCGGCGTCAGTTGCCTACAGAACGAATTCAGTCCTTGCGTCAGTCCTTGGTTCAAAATGCCGCTGTTTTGATCAACAGCTCCAGCATTTTCAGCCCAACTAATTGACTACGCTGCTAATGCCTTCCACAACCTCAGGACGTCCCTGTTGCACACTTTCAAACGCCTTGTCTCTCTTATTCTATTCACCCAAATTTGGTGCAGCGGTGAATGGACACGTAGATCTAGAATAATCAGGCGAAAACAATGCATCCATCCGGCGTTTGAGTGGGGGGTGGTGTGGATTTTTTAGTCTGCCATATCATTACTGCTGGTTCCAACATCTGCAGACATGCCATTGCGTTCCAGGTGAAGCGACAGCAACATCGTGGGCCGTATTTTGATCCATCATCTCTCTCGATCAGACTTAAATGAGACGAATGTCCGACGTAGGCTCCGGAAACCCAGCCTTGTATGACAAGCACGTAGTGAGTGATTTTGGGTCTAGGACATACGATAAGAGTGGCCAATGTGCGTACAGTAAACTAAGTTGTTGGTGCGTGTTCCTGCTAAATACTGTACACAAGTTTACGAAAAGCTTAACAATAAACTCGGGGTCGGATGGTTGTTTGCCCGGGGGGGGGGGTTTCCATTCCTTCAAAGAAGGAAATTTGGGGAACAAAAAAGCCTTACTTATGAGTGGATGGCTTTTGTATACAGTAACATTATGGAGAGAGGAACATAGTAGCAACTTTCAAGGTTTCTAACAGTTATAATGATGGCTGATTGTTTCCTCGTGAATGGCAACACATTAGCCTATCTTCTCTCAAGTCTTTGTATCCAAATAAATAATTACACCGCTTGGGGAGCGATCGGTTGGGAATTCTAAGATATGCCACCCGATGAAGGAAGTTCATCACTTACAGATAGTTTTGACTTCCCCTGCAGTATCACTTCGGGAAAGGAGTAATGTGTGGCTAAACGTTGGAATGTAAATAGAACTGATTGTGTGGAGTTTAGCACACGACCCGGATAATAAATGGCGGTTTGTCTGCAGAAACTCCCAGCATTACAGACACACCTTCACCCCACGCCCGGTGGTACTCACTAAGTAAACCTTTGGTTGCTGTCAGCCTCAAAGTTTGACATGACTGATATATGCTCATGACTGTGCTGCT
The DNA here is from genome assembly GCF_000715545.1 of Opisthorchis viverrini. Taxonomy (NCBI): domain Eukaryota; kingdom Metazoa; phylum Platyhelminthes; class Trematoda; order Opisthorchiida; family Opisthorchiidae; genus Opisthorchis; species Opisthorchis viverrini. The sequence goes on along the minus strand of NW_008751686.1, from coordinate 1,944,654 downwards.
GAGGAAGTTGCAAGCCAAAAAGCAGGAACGAAATTGGTTGTTGATCAGGTGGCTGTTGATCAGTTCGCCAAGCTTGGCAATTGTCTTACAAACGTTTCGTCACCATACGAGGAGACATCATCAGTGCGCAGCTGAGTGGGTACTTCTTCCTTGCCTGCGTGCGTTTATATAGCATTCGAAGGCTGTGGTTGTAGCGACCCGGTCACCCACATACTTGATTGTTCAACTCAGCCGTTCACTGGATCGCGAGGCTTGTCTTTTTTCTCATACGCACAAACACGTCGCATTAAGCTGACTCATCGGACATCGATTGTCTGTACCGCCTAGTCAGCGTAGCAACCACTCATGTGCCGACGCGCGCACGTTTACGCACTGGGACCTACATAAACGCAAACCGAACCCAGTCAAGACACACAGACTCGCGCGCTCGCAGGGAGCAGGACGTCAACCTCTCCACA
>NW_008751686.1:1897151-1943858 GCF_000715545.1 Opisthorchis viverrini | reverse complement strand
CCGAAACCACAGAAATTAGAGCCACAAAATCAACCAGACGAGGAAATCATAAGAGAAGGAGGAAAATATCATTCAGACGGACACATCAATTAGATAGGAGGAAGCGCCCAATCAAAGCACCAAATCAGCCGACGGACGAAGGGACACTGACCGCTACGAAACGTCTGCAAGCTCGGCGAACAGATCAACAGCCACCTGATCAACAACCAGTAAACTCACCCGAGCTATCAATATTTCAACAAATTAGCAGGAGCGAAATTGATGTACAATGGATCCCCCACATTGCTAATGATGGTCTATGGCTGACTGCTCATGTATAAACTTCTGGAATAATCGGTTTAATAAGCTGAGAAAAAATTGGAAGTAATGAGGAAAAATAGTTTGGAGACTTTTAGACAATCCTAGTGAATCAAATTGCTATCTGAAATTCTTCATCCGAATCTATGATTTCTGTTGTCAGAAAGTTGCGTGTTTTTGTCACGTCGGGTTTGTTAATTTGGGAGGGCGCCCGGCAAAACAAGTTTCGCGCTACATTTTTCCACGTGGTACCCACAGTAAAGGTCTGATCAGGTAAACCGAAAAAGTCCCAGTTATGATAAGCTCAGATAAATATATTCGGGGTGAAATATATTCAAGAAGGGTATGTGGTTCCAGCTATGCCTATATCAGACAGAAAACTCTTGACAAAGAAAATTTGATTAAAGTGAAACAGGTCAACCGTTGGACAGCTGTGGGGAGGTGAAAATTCGTGCTTACTTAAACAGATAGAGCAGCCACCGACGGTTGTCGATTGTGCTGAAGAGCAAGAGTTTAAGTATTTACTTAGGCAAGACAAAGAAGCCCGCACAATTGCGTCTTGAAGCAACACACGAAGAAATATCGCCAAGTTTGAGGGAATGATATAAACAGCATGTAACGCGAAAATGCCGACTGACACAATGACCTTAGTCGGCTCCCACAATCTTTGCTTTAGTAACCAAATTCAACCGTCGAAAACTGAAGTGTATATTTACCCATAACGTATACAAGAGCTACATCTACCCTTCGCTGTAAGCTGGTAACGAAGCTCCCACCAACGGTGGTCACCGTGGTTATTACCACATTTGATGTAAGTGGCATGTTAGCACATGCGTTTTACAGTGGAAACAAGGGCTATCGGGCTGATCAGGTAGGGTTTGCACAGCCGGTGGAAGCTTGGTCATTTAGGTTGATGGTGCGTGTGGTGGCATTCTGTTTCAGACGTAAACAACATTGTGTTGAACTTAGCTAACTGTCGCTAAGGCCACATAATGAACCGCTATTTGGCTGGTACCTCAGTTTGTGCAACAAACACCCATAAGTGAAATGAGAAACGCTAATTATGGTCTACAGTACATCGGGAAATGCTACGAACACGTGAGCTTTAGAGTCCCCGGTTGTTTGAGTCATGATTGTGAACTCCAAGCCTGAACATCGGGTGAGCTATCCTGTTGTGTCCGCGTGATGAGCCTGTAGACTAGGTGAAACGTGTAGCAGGTGGCTTTCCCTGAACTGACAGCCTACTAAGCCGTTTGCACCAGACCCTTCCACAGCGAACCACCTTTGAAGTGCACCAAAAATTTTCCTGTATATTGCTGACCTTTACCGAAAAAGCTATTTGTGATAACCTTGCCCGAACCATTTGGGTTAAGGTAGCCAGCGACCATCCGTATATCTCAACAGCTTTCGTTATTAGGACTCGAGGGGATAATCCAGCTAGTGTCGAATTCTGCAGTTGCTTTAGAACCAGATTAGACGTTAGTGCGTGGAAACGACTAATTTTCTCAATTATTTTCTTCAGCTACTGCATTCATGATGATTTTTATAACCCAAATGAGTGCAGCCACATTTTACTAGTACAGTTACCTCCATTGAAAAAAAAACGACTGTAAATTTTGAGGACACAAGAACTGGCGTAATTCGGTGAGCAGTTTCCGGTCGTTTCCCAATTTTTGGTTTAATCCATTTTGAGACTATTTACTCCACCCTTCCGTACTCTTTCAGTTTCTGTACGCCCAAGGACTTATTTGCGCGCATTGTGCCTTACGTAAAACAGTTTTGTCCGGAAATTCATAAGGCAAATTTCTTGTTTTGCTTTGTCTTTTCCTGTCTAGACTGTCAGTTGTTCGATTTAGCTCAACGTCGCCAACATACTTTTTCTTCCGAGTGTCAACTGGCTGCTTCGTAAACCGGAAAGTCTTTCCTGTATGAAATATAAGAATCCTATTTCAGAAAGCGTTTTCTCGAACCGGGTCACCCTCAGGGTGGTATTGTCGGGATGGTGATTGCCCGAATATAAGCTAAAAGGAACCACGAACGTAAAATTTGCTCAAACAATGGAGTAAAAAGCCACATGGACAGGAAGAGACCTTGTTTGTTGAACGAATGTTCATCTCTTGTCTTGCGCCACAAGACTGCACTTGGAAGTACGCTGTGATTCACTCCTGAAAGTAGTCGTATGCACTGTTTTGTTATGTAAGTCACGCATGTGGTGTTGAAATCGATCGTCCCATTGGGTGTGGTGGAAGATGCGTGATATCTTGGTAGATACGTAGGGTGATAAGGAGCGTCCTCGGCAGCTCAGGTGGTACTGTGCCGTCCAGTTGGCTGAAGGCTAAAAGTTCAACTACTGCTGTTTATCCGGGGTTTTGTGGGATATGCATTTGTTCATATCCACACCACTCTCATTTGAACGGTCGTCCTCCTGTTCTGGGTAATTATCCTGATGAGTCCACACCAAAGGGAAGCACTGGACTCGAGTTTCACTCCTATTAGAACGAATTAGCAGTTCATATCCGACGGCCGTGCCGGGACTTGAACCTCGGACATCTGACATGCGAGGCGAGCGTGTTACCAATATTCCATCAGCGCACGTTGGACGCATCTGAATTTTCACGTCCGAACAGGCCAAACTGTTTACGCTTGAGCGATGTGATTGGTGTGCCCAACCCAGTTTACTTGTGCTGGTCATTTAAAGTTGATCAGACTAAGACAAGCACAGCCACAGATTCATCTGTCACTTCAGTAAACTCTCGTCAAAAGAGATAACTCATCCGGCTAGGACCGCCTAAATCCTGTGCCGTGAAAGTTGACACGTAGTTCATACGATATAAGAGACCAATCCAAATGCTCCAAGATGTCAAAAAAGGACTGAGCTGATAAGCCTGTGTACCGAATGCATCTTCTAATGACTCAATGGCCTCTCATTTTGTAACTCATGACCCCCATAAATTACTCCGCTCTGTATAAATGGTCGCTACTGCAGTTGGCTGTTTCCGGAAGCCGTCTACAGAGTTGGCATTCCCCGGGTGTTCCGAAACACAAATGGGTTTTCAATATACCAAATGAACACGCTCCTTTTTGAAGACGAGTCTCTTCTGATAATGTTTGCCTTCATTTGAGCTTATCTGTCTGAAAAGTAGTGTAAAAACCACATTCTATCACCTGAAGTAGTTTTTTTTACTGGAAAGTGCACACCAAGCACATCTATTCTCGATCTCATTAAAGAAGGTACGGCGTTTGATTGACAGTTCAAAGCAGTCGCTACGTAGGATCAAAGTTATTTTTTTCCACTGTAAAACCTCTCAGAGGAAACATCTGTTGGTCAGTGGTCTTTCGAGAAGCATACAACCGGAGTCTGGCAACTTTTACTCCAATACGAAAGAAAAATTGACTAACCAGTTGGTCCGTTGAAATGCTGGCCTCATTACAGTGGCAGTAGTTGAAGGACCAGGTGTTTCTGTAAGACCAGTAGACTGAGCCAATTCAACCAAAGAAATTACACTTTGAGAGCGTGTCATTAAACGCATTTGTCCACAAAAAACAAGACCTTTTTTATTCAACACAGAATTCATACCCTCCCCCTAATCAGTCATGCTGGAGTATAGTCTTTTGGGTTTGGTTTTACCAAAAGACTCACTTGAACCTCTCGTTTGTGGTGTTCTTCAACTCTTTTCGAACGTTAAACATGTATTATGGCTACAAAAGCATAGTCTTCTGGCGACAATGGCCGCAATGGGTCATGAAAGACAAGAGTTGTTTCTGTAATACCCCGAGGTTCAGTTGTACAGTCCTGGGAAACGGGCTGGGAAACAAGTCAGAGGTCGGATTAAATAGAGAAGCTCAGATGCTGATGGTATGGCATCCCGATAACCGTGGACCACATAAAATTTGCCCTTACTTGTTAGGCGAAACAAATAGGGGAGTAAACATGCCCTATCAGTTTCGTACGTAGTTTTTGGGTGTGCACTGTAAGTGAATTCAAAAGACAACAAATCAGTAAGATGTTACAAACCTCAAATACAAAGGTAGCCTAAATATTCAAGAATAAACCGCCTTAACCACTATCCGCGAACTACTTCACCAAAGTAAATTCAAATAGATCGAATTTAGATAATAAAAATGGGCAATTTTCATTCTGCCAAGAAAACGTTCTCGGTAAAGGATCAGATAAGACATGTTGTCTACCAACCTGCACATCAAAATCTGGATTGCTTCCCAACAATTTGAATTTCTCTGTTCAAGTGTATTTGAAAGCCAAAAAGGAACAACCAGCAATACTTATCGATTGAGTCCCCAGGAAGACTCAAACACAAAAACTGCAGACAGATGTTTGAAGAATGGCATTTTGTTACTTTCCTTGGGATCACGATCTGAGCACTGATTTAAAGCTTGTGAGTTTTAGTGTGACTCGACGATTTTTTGCACCTAAATCGGGTTGGCTAGCTTCAATCTAAAACAAATTTTGATAGAAACCTCCTGTGAACAGAATGTCATCTCGGTGAGTACAAATCACATTCAACCAGATTGTGAACCTGGATCAGGTAGAACTTGCATGTTTAAGATCAGTGCCACCTGATATCTTCGGTTTTTAAAAATGAATTATTTGAAATTCAATAACATATAGCCTTCATTATTCTTAGAACGTTTTAGTACCTTCTGAAGACAGTCATCTACTGAAGTACGACCGTTTTTTCACTGTTCCCTAATCTTTGAAGGGATCTGGTCATTAGGGACTTGAGGACTTGTAATTTGACAGGACGCTATCGAGTACTCGATCTTGTCTTCTATGATTACTGTACAAATTATAGCCCAGTTGACCAGAGGAGTGAAGGGAACGGTTGCAAAAGAATGACCGTTCTCAGGTGTTGAACTCAAATAGTTCAAACTCACACGACACGATGTAATGACAAGAAGAATTGTGTGGACTTGAGTTTAGCAGTTGAAAATATTAAGGTTACTACTTGCCTTTGCGAAAAAGCTACCTCCTCAGCAGAAGAAATGCACCATTCACACTATAAGTAACCAGCTTTTAATTCACAATGTGGATACATGGTGAATCTGCAAAATGGGCTGTGTGAATATTTCGTAAAACAGTTCGGAAAAGAACTTCTTTCAAATCTCCGACCTTGCATGGATTTACCAGTTTCCGAGTGACTTTCCATGAAGAATCTGCAAAGAGCACTGAATACGATGGAAGCAAAAAGGTTCCAGACCCACCTGTATGCATAAACCTGATGAAAACTCACTGACAGAGTTTCCATCAATTGAAAAATGTTTGGGACCGATTTGGAAGTCATCGTTTCAGAGGGGTTTGGTAAACAATCCACCGATTGTTTACCAGACCCCTCTGCAATCATTGACAAATTATTACAACCGAGATTTTCGGCTCAAATTTAGTTGAGTCTCTTGTTATTTGCAGATGAGTACACAACTCCACTTATTTTTCTGGAAATTGCCAGATTGAGACAACCAGTCTCCGTATATATTGCGTATTAAGAGACCTGATTAATATACCAAAGTAGACTTCTGTCCTTCAGTAGGAATGAGGCGATAAAAGAACTCATGTGATAGCGAAGATCAGTATGTTGCAGAAGCAAAGATCGAAGGCCGACTGTTTGGTTCCTTTGCGTACGAGTGATTTGTGGCAGAACAGCAAAGCGTTTTGTCATCACTGCTCTTGAATAACTGAATAAATGGGGTGAAATTCACAGACCAGTGTGTGGTAGAATCTCTGGGAAATTAAAGGTGAACAATCCGTATTAATCGGTAGTTCGTTGGTTGTCAATGATGCTCATGTGAACTTGATTACTTCAGAAATCCGCCAATACTCGATCACTGTTACTCAACAGGTTTTAGGTGAGCTTTAGTTTGGTAAACTTTTCATGTGATCACTTGCAAGCACGCAAAAAAGCCCGAACATTCCATTTGCATATGGGACTTCTTCACAGTGCTTAAACTGTAATTGGTGTCAACACAAAGCGCCTTCCTAATACCTTGCTTGTAAACCATTTTTTGAGCGTAGCGAGAGCTACTCAACAGTTTACCTTCAGATTTTGTGTACCGTGAAACAAAACACTAGCAACCGCAATATTTTGACTGAGACAACCGCTTCAAGACTGATACTGTCTGTTGTCAGTCATTCAGAAAGGCTGGGCCAGTTGGGTACGTGCTGGAATGTGCATGTGCTGAGCGATCAGACCCAGACACAATGGAATACAAACTCGGTACGCCGGTGTAACGTCTAGCCGTATCTGAAAGTCCATAATTGTGAGCAGGGCGGAACAGCGTTGAATGTACATTTTTCGCCATTTAATCTCACACCAGACCCAGTATGACGGACACTTTGTGACTGATGTGCGAGTCTTGACTGTGCTCGCGCTTACCGCGCCTTGAAGAGCATTCAACATTGTTTGTCCTTCCTTCTGTTGTTGGTCTTTAGAAGCGTGTTTCCATATCAAAATTTTTACCTACTTTAGGATTCATCTCATCAGACTGGAGCTGTTCTTGGCATGATTTCGAATGAGACGTTTCTCTGTTTTCTCCCATATTCTCCTGTTGCTCTTTCGCATTCATCGCTTGCATTCACTTTTTATGTCTGTGACTATGCTCTTCAAAAATAAATGATAATAAGCCTAAGTCGGTTGACCGACCTACGTGTCGATCGAAGACACCTAGTGGTGAACCAGACAGGGAACAAACAAACATTAGGAACCGTAATGGTGGGCTGTCCGCACGCACTTTTAAAATGACCGGAAAAAACGATCGATCATATTTCGTCGCGATTTCAGTGTCGATAAATCATTCAAAAAGGGGTTATATAATTAGTCTACTTTTTTAATAACAATAATGGAATGCAAACTGACACGTGCTAGTTGAATAGCATACGACCTTATCCTATCGACCGCGTTCAGTTTGCGGACTTTGTTTTTTTATCATCATACAGAATTATTCGTCTTCCACATAAGATTAACTGGGCTAGAGCAACGGGTGAAATGGATGCTGATCCGTGCTACTGGGCAAATTGTGGGTGAAAAGGAGATGGAAAAGGGGGTGCATCTCAGGTCTGTTTGTCTGCTGTATCAGGACAAGGTTAGATTTGTTCAAATCGTAATTTACAGTCAGTTAACATCCACTGCGTTTTCCCAAAGCGCAGATAAATCTCTTGTTTCCGGAATTCTGTGGAGAGCGTAGAAGCTAGTGAGGTGTTCTGGGATTCTAGTACAACCTTGTTCGCGAACAATACGATCATATTTATGAGCAAAACCACGACAATCCACAAGTAGTCTGTTTTCACAAAGGATTTTGGGGAATCCCTTCAAACTGGCCTGGTCGTGCTTCTGTGGCATGCATGGGGACTCATTGGGTTTGCTGAATTGAATGAATGATTGACTGGCCTGGATGCTTGCTGGCTCTACTGTTAAGATTTTGGTGGAGCAGTAGGTTCCGGGCGTTCTGAGGTTACTTTCAGGAATCTGACCTTCCTGATAATGTTATACTGTGTCAAGCAGTATCACTTTATGCTGAAGGCTGAGAGACGATGTACGTTGTTTCATCCTCCCTAAAATTTACCGTCAGTACGCACGTCATGAATCCCCTGGGCGGTTCCAAAGCATAGACTTCCAGACTAGAATGCTAACATTCTGGTATTAGGTGATGTCACTAAGACAAGATATGATGCCATTCATCCTTCATATACGTAGTTCACTTCACTGGTATGATCCACACCGGATCGCCAAACGGGAACCCAAATGACTTGCCTCACGTTCTCAATTCTGAGCCAATGGCTTATTATTTGTAGGTAATGAGGTTTGGAACTTTTATACATGTACTAAGCCAACTATCCCGATGAATGAGGATCCTTGCTCGCTGATTCCACGTGATCACTACCAGTATGAGCCTCAAGAACCTCAAAGGACATTGGTAGGGATAAAGTTTTCAGGACTAAACTCATCTCAAAATTCGTGGGATGCGAACCAGTAATAAGTTCTAATACATCCGATATGTCCGTACAGTTCCTCTACACTTTTGGCCATAAGCTGAATCAACCTTACACGGTTAAATTCAAAACCCAAACTGCAAAACCGCGTCACCAATTGCAAAAAATACAGGACAAACTCTGCTTAAACGTGCATTTAACTTGGTATTCCACTGACGTTTTTCATTTGATTTCGGTTTGACAAAACGTCAATGTTATATCACCTATTTTGCATTTTATATTATGAAATAGCCCCTGCATCTGATAATACTGTATTAACAGTCGTTACTGCAAGGGCATGGATAGGTGGACTGAAAGCTTTTGACGCTAGTTCTTCGTTAATTTGAACGTAGAAAACACACTCCAGTGGGGTTGTGCATCAACCCCACAACCCTCACATCCTTGAAACACTTTTGGTGAAAGGATGACTGATTACGTCCACAGTGAGTTCATTTAAATTCAAATACAAGCACCTTCACTGCGGAAGTATAGGAACTACGTACTTCATACCTATGAAACAAAAGAAACTGTGGGGTAGAGGCTGTCCTCTAGCAGCTATGCGGTGTTTTTTAACTTTGGTTAAATTTCCAACTAAAAAACTACGTTTACATGTACAAATGTGGGATGATTTTCTTTTGTAGAAAAAAATTGGATAACCAAATTAGTTTGCAATTTAAGTGCATATTCGCTAATTTCGTGCAATTTGGTTTCAAATAGAACATAAGGTTGACGGAAATCCGGGGACTGCGCCTACCTGATGAGCACCAAAAAGGGCGAAACCGGTCATGAGCTGTCGACGGATTTTCAGCAACCTTGTGAGTAGTATATTACAAAAAATTGGATAAGTTTATCCACCTGTAGCGGTGTGTATCTTGGTAAAAGAAACAACTGGAGTAGGCCAATCGGCTATGTCAAAGGTGCAATAGAAAGCACGCTGTCGAAACCTTTGGTTCAAAATCGATTTGTTGACTCGCATTTGTACCGATAACATACCTGGCATATATGGTTTGACAGCCGTTTTACATCGGAAATCTCCTGAACAGACCGGACAAAACGCTCTCCCTAGATTGATAAAACTCTAGTATATGCTTTGACCAGCATTTATTCGTGAACAACCCACAAATCATTCTTTAATTTTACGAGAAAACAGCTTGCCGAACGGCTACAAAACTTTCCATTGCATTGATAACGGAAAAATGTTGAGTTATGTAGCATGTGACGGTACCCAACAAAAGTGGTCACTGTAGAAGGTTGGCCGGCTCACACGGAAGCGAGGTCGAGCGTTTCCAGTGCATGGTGAACAGCAGAATGCAACCCCTGTCTTTCCACGTTTTGAAGTTGGTCAATCTGATTTAACTCAGGCACAAAGTTGCACGTGCCCATCAGCCCCTGTAACTTACTAGGGTACTATCGTTCACAGAATCAACGACTAGGCCAACATTGCGTGATAGGTAGATGATGCAAAATTTACATAGACTGAACTGCTTGTGATCTAGGTTGGCGATGCTGTGGAATGTGAGGGGCTCGAGTGTTCTGCTTGATTGCATGTGTGTGTTTGTGTCATCCAAGGGTCAACAAGCATTTTTCAAAATCAATAAAACAACGAGTTAGGTGTGCCATTGCTCAAAATGACTGCCTTCGTCATCAACCTTTGCTACTTGATTTAGACCGGTCACACGAAACCGGATAGCACATTTGTCACCGTATCAGACAAAATGAACTCAGTTCGCCCAACTATTAGCCGGACATCGTCGATCAAACGGCTGCAATCGATCTTTTGAATTCAGAAAACTTCAATTAACAAGATCAGTTTTCCATGAAAATGACCAATTGATCGTTTAACTCGGTTTTCACTTTTGACCTATAATTTGTCTTTGAACAGGTTAGATATATTATAGGTGCACGTATATTTCTGATACATTCTAAGTAATTTGATTTTCAGGTGCTTGGTAGGACTATTCCGCAACCTATGAACTCTTGTCGATTTGATCGAATGGATTTTGGAAAATCTGCATTTTAACTAGTTGTCAGTTTTTTGGATACTCACATGTCGTTACGCATACCACAAAAATGTCGTTTCTTGTTCGGAATTGGACGTCAACGTGCCGTCGGACTGCCAAATTAGGTGAAGAAAAAAGTACATCGAACTAACAAGGGATCGACTTCATGTTCTGTCATCGGAATGCGCTGATTGTTTTTTTTTTGCTAGCTAGTTGCGCGGTGGAAAAAGTTCCGATTGGATGTATTGAAGCGTCCGCACGCACAACCAACACCTCTGGTCAGCGGGGAAACTATTGCGTGTGGTAAATTTCTACAGCACTCAGTGGTGACGATGAGGAGGCGGAGAAAGTGACGTAACGGGGTGCAAAACGCTATGTTCTAAATAGGGAAAGCGCATTAGCGCCATTTCCGCAAGCGTGAAACATCGCGCGATCACGGTGTAACGGTGATACTACTGATGGGGGCATGCGAGAAGATGGATATTCTGTTTTGTAAGCAAGATGCATATAAGAGTTTTGCTCCCTTGTGCAATAGTCTGTAACTGTTCAGTTGGCATTCTTTAATAAATAAGTCCACAGTGAAGGCCTTCTTCCATTCAATGGTTGCAGGTTCCCTTCGTTATGATTCGAGAAAGTTCCACATGTATTCTGTAGTTGTCGTTTTTTTGAGGCCCAGAACACATGAGAACTTAGCTTTAATTGTTCTTCATGTTCTTCGGAATGCGCTGGTTGTTTTTTTTTGCTAGCTAGTTGCGCGGTGGAAAAAGTTCCGATTGGATGTATTGAAGCGTCCGCACGCACAACCAACACCTCTGGTCAGCGGGGAAACTATTGCGTGTGGTAAATTTCTACAGCACTCAGTGGTGACGATGAGGAGGCGGAGAAAGTGACGTAACGGGGTGCAAAACGCTATGTTCTAAATAGGGAAAGCGCATTAGCGCCATTTCCGCAAGCGTGAAACATCGCGCGATCACGGTGTAACGGTGATACTACTGATGGGGGCATGCGAGAAGATGGATATTCTGTTTTGTAAGCAAGATGCATATAAGAGTTTTGCTCCCTTGTGCAATAGTCTGTAACTGTTCAGTTGGCATTCTTTAATAAATAAGTCCACAGTGAAGGCCTTCTTCCATTCAATGGTTGCAGGTTCCCTTCGTTATGATTCGAGAAAGTTCCACATGTATTCTGTAGTTATCGTTTTTTTGAAGCCCAGAACACATGAGAACTTAGCTTTAATTGTTCTAATTACATCCATAGGGATTATTTGCTCTCGAATAAATCACCATATTGTCAAATGACAATACAGTGAAATCCGTTGATGTTGGAAAAGACGCATTTCACAGAGTATTTCACGGTCTAATTATTCCGCATATCACCATCATGGTGCACAGTCTGACAGCCACCGGTGTGTTGAGATTTTTCATTGTTCCTGGACCGTGTGAATTTGGGATATTTTCCAGATAAGTCCCCCCCCCAAAAAAAAATAACTCCCACCACTCAAAAAAGAGGATGTAAAATTTGTACTCTTACTTTCTTTATTGAAGAGGATGAAAGTGGGACATGTCATTAATAATTTGCATGAAAAGGTCCGTTTTCTGGTACCTTTGCCTCCAAACGAACTCACGCAAGTAGCTGTCCACTAAAGATCGGTGTGTGCTGCATTGGTGTTTATTCTGCATCTTGTAGGCGTGCCAAAGAGATTCGATGGTTTGTGTGTGAGCTCCAGTCATTGGATTCACAACGTTTTTGGTTTGATTAGCCGTTTCATGAGTATACTTCATGTCAATCGTCGCTTCAATTCCTTGGTATGATGTCCACATATCGGTGATGATGACTGAGCCGGTAGCGACGCAGGCCTGGATTGTGTCCACCAACACCTCTTTGGTTTCACGACAGATCCCTCCGAAAATCCACTGCTGAGGAAGGACTCGCCCTGCGTGGATCAGCCCGTGGCTTTGCAAAAAAACTTATCACCGTCTCCTTGTCATGAACGAGTGTTGAAATCGTCAGAAAGTTCATTTGAGTTTTTACGTTCGAATGGAGAAAATTTTTGCACAAAATGAGCCTAGATGCGGATAAGGAATTGTTTTCATTAAAAGTAGGTCAAGGTTGTGTGCGTACATTAAATTAGAGCTGCAAAAAGTTGCGGGGCTTGGTTTTCGGACATGCACTTTTTGCATTAGTGGCTCGTCTTATCTGGAAAAGATCCTCAATTTATTGTTTGCTTATGTTCGACAGTATACTCGAGTTTCGTTCAATAACATTATTCACTGGGGGTTGGCGGTATTTATTTGTCGAACTACTTGTGTAAAATGACGCCCACAGCGATGTTCATCTTGATGGTGGGGTGCTTTTTCCGCTCATTCACTGACCAATAAGAAGTAAACAGAGCTGTTGAAAACAGACTAGTTACCGAAGTACTGGAATGGTTTTTGAGGCTGTCCGTAGAACTGATAAACTTTATGGAGTGGCAACCGGTTGAGGTGTGTGGCGACTCTAGTGTAGCACCAGTGTTGAGGTTCCCCATACGGTTCGACAATCCCGAATATCAAAAGAACTGGGTTCAAAATTATGCGATACTGTTTACACAAGGGTAAGCAAATGTATACAACAAACTTCAATTGTTCACGTCCGTAGCGTCAACAAATCTGTCACTGACCTGCGGTGTCAACGTCCACAGACCAAACAACGGCGAGCGGAATGTTGGCTCAACAGTGTGGGTTGTGGTCGTCTTTTCCGAAGGCGGTCTCGTGATTCTCGTTGGCGGTGCGATCACACGGAACTCATGAGAAAACAAGTAGAGGCAGACTCAGTAAACCGGACAGGAACGCGCATGAATGAGTAAGTCAGCTGTACACATTCAATTACATAGACATGCTAATACACGTGCCCATTATCCGCACAATGCTCTCAGCTGCAAAACATTTACAAGTGGAGTAAAACTCTCTACGCCAAAATGTTGTGTTTTGTTGCGTATGTGCTCAAACCAAAAAGCGCTCTAACCTACTTCCATATTTTTGCAGCTCACTAAATTTCATTGTTCACTGAATCAACCATGCCTTTGGCTAAAAAGTCTTGTGGGATGATTTCCTACCATCGCTGAGACCCCGAGATGCCTAAATGGGGCTTGAGAGTTTGGACTGGTACTCTCAACTCGATTGACCGATCGCTTTAGTCCATCAGGGACACGTCATAACTTTCGAAAATTCAATTCTATTGTGCGAATACTGAGCGCCACACAAGTGTCGGACGGGACGGTCTTTTTGGAAAGGTGAGTGGCGGGTGCGAATGAGTAATGTGGTTAAAAGTACGTAGGCGAAGTGAGCAAACGGAGGGGGGAATTATATGTGGTCAAGTTAGATTCGGTGACCACTCTACTCATCGTCATTCTAAAACTGGTTACCATAATAAGGTACATGTATTTCAGGGAGCCTAGAGTCGTTCGCACAATGTGCTAACGGGAAGACTTTTGTGTTGTTTCGTATCTCTACATTTTGTGTAAAATCCTAGTTGAGGGATTTCCTCGGTATATGCTATCTCACCCTAAGCTTAGCAACCAGCTAAAACAGCTGTAAATAGTTAGGTCAAAATTGTTCCTGCTGGATTCCCGTAGCCCTCATTGTTGACAGATACCATGACAGCGATAAGATGAATGGAAAAGCTTTTTCGCTCGAAATAGACAGTCCGGAAATCAGAACAATTTTCCCCATTCAATGTATTAATGGAAGCATTTGGGAAAAACCTTAGCTGACAAGTTATCTTCGGCTTAGGTCCACTTACTGCATCAATCAAACAAATGCATTGATAAAGTTCCGGGAATGGGATTGGGCGAAATTCTGATGCACATGTGCACATGGGTGGCAAAGCAGCTAGCTTACTTGATAGAACACCACTAATCTGAACCCTTATGGTGTTCATCTTATTTTCCGCTTGAACGCCCGTTTGCAAACGGTACGAAGTACCGTTCCTACTGAAGCATAGGGAGTGCGGCTCCAACTCAAACCAGCCACAAATCTCTATCGCTGGTGACGAGATTTGTAGTCCGAAGCGCAGTAAGTGCACCCATCACCATCACTGCGACTAAGATTTGATCCCCAAAGCAGCAGATCAGCCATGAGACTCAAACCCACCACCCGAAATGCGGTTCGGGCCTGATTCGATGCCCCATCGGAGATCATGAGCTGGAATACCTAAGTAGTGAGACGGCAGAAGAGTAACAGAGCAGTAACAGAGTACCAGATACCAATGTTTGTGTCCTAGATTCGCGTTTCTGACGGACAACATACGTCAGAGCAGGGGGAATCCAGCATACACATAGGGGGAGCACGGGAATTCAAGGGAATGGACGTGATTGGTGTTCGGGGTTTGAGAACTGATTTCCATGTGGCAGAGGCTGCGACTGAAGACAGACATGCAGAAATTGCTGCTAAGGTCGATGTGTGCCGGACAAAGTTGCCAGTCCTGGTGGTGTGACGGTGGATACTACTGATGAAGCATGCAAGTAGTATGTGGTTTTCTCATAAATCCGCTTCGCGTCTATTGAAAAGTGAGATTCATTACGGACTTTGTGGAATTGCTTTGAAGCATTCTTTCACATCTGAATGGGAGTCAATGAGTATCCAGGAAGATTCAGGAAGATGCCTTTGAGAAGAAGACGGATATTCAGTTTTTATAAAACAAGATGCATATGAGAGATTTGCCTCCCTGTCCAACAGTCTGTAGCTGTTCAGTTGATGTTTTCCTACCAATAACTCCGTAGCGAAGGCCTTCTTCCTTTCAGTGATAGGATATACAAAGAGATAGAGAGTCTACTAGCAGTGGAGTGGCGAAAAGGAATTAGTGAAGGCGTCAGGAGTGACGTAACAGGAAAGCAGAACGCCTATATCCACTAACCGACCTAGCATGAGACCCCGAGGATGTCAAAAGTTAATTCCTCAGTATAGCTCATTGGGACAGAGGAATTCAAAAACTGCGGCAGTTAGTCTCCTCACGACGGGATGTTCACGGATGACAGTGAAGCAAGGCTCCCATTCTAAATCGGGGTCAATGAAGAGCGTTAATTTGGGAACTAGGAATACTAAGAGGTAAACGATGTCAGGACACTCCTTCTGGTAAAGTCAGTGGGGAATTAGTGTATGCAACACTGGCAAAAGCTCATTCGTGATTCACATTGTTGTCCTGTACTTTTCGGACAAAAAGTGCGAATACATCACATACAATCAACAAGTTTCCTGCCTCACTACTTCCGATTTCCACCCATTTACACGTTTTTGGATTCTGCGAAAATCTGGTCACTGAGCGACCGACCAATATCAGCCCGAAATGCTGTAGCTCATTGTTATTGACAAAGTCAAAAAATGCAGTTCTATGCTCGTTCCGAGAATAATGTGGGATCAGTTGGACCAAAGAATTAAACGAACCAAAAAACTCCCGACAGTATCATAAATTCTGGAATGGAAATCTGAACAGTGAAAAATTCCCAGTGTTGAATGGCGAGACGCTCTAAACACCCTTTTTCAAGGACCATGTTTGTAGGGGAATAGTGTTTTTATTTCCAGGTAAAACAAACTAGAAATGGCGGAGAAATTTCAAAGTAATAGCGTTTTGCTGGGTAAGCACTGTTGAGACGACTTGGTACTATGTGGATGTAACCAGTAATGTCGGAGTGTTTTAAGGTCGTTGTATGGGTAGTGAGGGACTTCACAGTTGTTTGGGGTGGGCGCGGGGGGGGGGGGGGGGGGGGGGGGTGATGTCGCTAAGGCAAGGAAAAAATCTCCAGAGGTTTTCCCAATTAAAGAATGGTGAAATGTGGTTACATTGCTCTCTCACTGTGGTACTACATCAAGACAACGACAAGTTTCCAGAACTAGGCCAATCATCAGCACCATATGACATTCCCGCGTATGCGTAATGAACACTGATGCAGAAAATCCTGGAAAAATGCTCGTTGGCGTCACATCACTGGGGCTTTACCAGCTGTCACTTAGAAAGTACAATGGCTGACACACTTTTTATAGGTTGAAAAGTGTGGTCTGGAAATCCTCGAAGAAAATGTCCAACCGCTAGAGGAATTTAGATGCAGCATAGGAGTGGCGAATTGCGATACTATCGCTACGATACAATGAGGGATAAATAGGGACGCAAAGAAAGACTGCATCCACTATGGCTTGAACATTCGTCCCCGTTTTTGAGTTAGTTCACACCAAGGTGGGCTCTTGTGTTGGCTTCATTGGAGCTAATCAGCAGGGTTTATACTCTTGGTCGTGTAAGTATTTGAGATTCGGTCATCTGATACACGGGAAAGGAAGAGGTCCACTACTTGCCACTGTAAGCTGGATGCACAAGAGGGGATAGATGTTAGTGAAATACATTCATTTGCATACCACTTTGGTTTTGATGGGAGACCCACCGAGACTCGGGGACTGCGCCTACCTGGTGAGCCCCAAGAAGGGCCAAACCGGTCGCGGGCTGTCGAAGAGTTTTCAGCAGCCATATGAGTAGTGTGTGTTACGTATGTACATGTATCACGACATCTCGAATAGCGTGCCAACTGAAACACGAGGCGGCCTGGTGCAGCTGCTTAAAAACATCACAAACGAGAGATTCATCCGGGTTCCAAGCGGGTGTCCCGTCAAAACCAAGTTTGTTTGCAAACAAGTGTATTTCGCTAATTTCCTGCAGTTGACGGAAATTCAGAGACTCCGTCCAATGGATGAGCCCGAATTAGAAACGCGAAGCCGGTCGTGGGCTGCCGAAGAGCTTTCAACAGCCTTGTGAGTAGTGCATTACGGATAGATATGATCTTGTTTGGATGATACGAGTAGTATGTCAGAAGTGTCACACGACGGCTGTTCTAAGTGTGATTATTTTCACAAGTCCGAGCTGCACTGACGGTAACCAGCTCGCTTCGCATAATGGATGAAGGGAGTTGAAGTATTCGTACAGTCGAGGAATGGAATTGTTCGTGAGCTCGATTAGGTGCAAAAAACGAGCCTAGTTAGTACAACTATAAGAGCAGTGTTCAAACAAGAGTAGAAACTCAACGGATCCCAAAACTATTCTGAAGCGGAGATCTCACTGCGTATAACACCGAGTCACCGCTAAAGCACATAACACCATAGCAACCTGTATTGCGAGAAAGTGACCGTCTTGCTACAATCCAGTAAAACACGTAGCAAAGGCAAGCTAATTGCTCGTCATAATTATTAGCAGGTATGAAGACTGGGTTAAATGCCAGCACGTAAGATGTGTGATATCAGCTGATCACAAGCTATTTCTATGTGGTACCAACCTCCCGAACAAAATCTCTGTGGTTGTACAACCGTTACGTCCCAACACCAGTGCTAAGTGTTGCTCATACTGATGCCGAACAGTGACACCAGCCGTCCGTGGTGTTAATTCACACTGAAAGTCCAGCGAAAAATCCCAAAGCCCAAAGAAAGCTTGCACGAGATGTATCAGTGGTAGGAACTACTGTTCGAGCCCTGTAACAGTCATGACGGCTCCTATACAAGTAAATTTCACGACCTTTCGCATAATACGTTTTTCGAGGACACGAAGTAGACAAAAAAGCATGGAGTTTCTGATATGCCGCTTTCTTGTTTCGCCGTCGGAAGTTTCTGCCGTTGAGTTGAAGGTCTAGGCTGTTCACTTTTGTTGTCCAAAAGCTAGACAGATATCGCGGCGGTCAACAGTTTCCGGGGAGGGGCTAAAAACACCAAAGCTTCAAATGAATAGAATGTCTTTGAGAATACCGAAAGAACAGACATGGAGAAAAGCAATGGCCTACAAAGTGTTAAAAAGCAATAGTATTTACATATAGAAAACACCACTGGCGTTTAAATAATAAAATGAGATGAGTCAGGCTTGGCGCACAGGGTAGTAGGGAAGAACACGCGCGCGGTTATGCATTCATTCATACAGTGAAAAAAGTGAGGAAGCGTGGCGTAAAAAAGCGCAGGAATTCACGTTTGTGAAGGATGGCCAAGCGATGGGTCGGTGATTATCGGATGGATCACAGAGCAATGACAGAATTCGGTACACCGTTACCGATCACATCGTTGTGTTCCTTCCGGCTATATGGCGATGTTGTCGCCATAACAACACAACTAGAGTACGATAAGTCAGTTAGGTTTGTTGGTGTACCGCTGTCAGAATAGACAAAATCCTCTCCCCTGCCGCCGAATCCTGGGAACACCGGAGTGACCGGAGGCGGCGGTGAGAAGGGACTGAACCAGCGCCACGAGAACGGAGAACCACAAGCCAGTGTTAGTCTTTTCCAACGCGACAGTTGTTCTGACTTAGGACCATTTTTTGTCAAGCTTTCAATACCCTGTGAAAAAAAGAGAAGTGAGAATAGTAATACTGAATACGAAATTGTATTGGTCCGACAATTAGGCGGTGGTAGGCAATGACAAATAGAAAATTTTCACGACAGAGATAGAAACGAGATGGTACACTTGAGAAAACGATGACTACTACAGCTTTTTCGTTCACATTTGAAAGGGCAAGATGGTTCAGTGGTTAGAGCGTGAAGTTTTTGACCGGAAGGTCGCTGGTTCGAACCCGATATCTGCCTCTTGATTTCCCCTGCCTAGGCTTGGGTAACCTGGCAGTAACCCAGCCCTCGTACCTTCTTCGGGTGGTGCGGCCACTAGGCACCGACAGGGTGTTACAGTTAAATGATTTTTTCATTTAAATTCGCGCACTACAGTGTTTCATAGAAAACGCCGAGAAACTGGATGGTATTGTATGTGTATCTAACTGTAGGACTCTGTCCCGAATCCATTGTCCCAGGAACGATTAAAATGTGAGCAATTAGGTCGGTGCGAAACTTCCACCCGAATTATGCCTTCCGAATATCGAGATATACAGTGACAGGTAAAAATGGTGGACACAGATAGGTGAGAACAGTTATCGCTCAGTATGTCAAACGTAAGCAAACGGACGAACGCACCCACATCTTAACTGTGCAGATTGCACATCGTGATCTATCCCATGAACCAGCGTAAATAGCTCTTATTTAATTGGAACATTGACCACTGTGTGGGATGGCTCGAGACGGCTGAGCGGTTAACGTGCGAGCTTAATGACCGGATCCAAAACCGCGGCACCTATCTGTCCAGACTTGGGTAACCAACCCTCGTGCTACATTTGGGTGGCATGGCAGCTAGGAACCGAAGGGGTGTTACAGTTGAACCATTATTATTACTTTGTCGGAGAGTCTGTAAAGACATTACATACGCCTAACTGCTCCGCTGGAGAATGGGTTGGTTGTCCTCCTTCAAAGGTCAACAGAGAGGGGATCCCACATAGTGGTTGCCACATTTTCCCAACGGATCTTGAAACCAACAGTATGGGATGTTGAATGCTCTTCTTTATACTCTATTTTCCTTTCTTAATTGAATGATTTTGTAGTTTTTCGTGCATCCATCATGAGTGATGGTAGAGATTGGCACTAGTGTTGGCTGTTGCGACTATTTAGACCTGACTAGTGGTCACCGCAGAATTCGGGGCAGTATGACGCATACCACAGAGCCCGCTTTCGCTGACCCTCAGCCTCACGCAGACCCGAAGTTGGGAAGGAGGTCATTGGAGATGCATGCACTTTGGACACTGGCCAGAGGACACATCAGTATTGACGCAGAATACAGAACTGTGACGAACACCAGATAGTAGTAGTAACCGCGGTACTGGTCCTAAAATATGTCTGTATAAATACGAAATACTATCAGTGGCAGCAATTCAGAGGGCTGTAGAGTATATGTACAACACCGACCGTGGGGGTCACTTTGTGGCAACCGAGGTAATAGGTCAGTACCTTAAATTAGCATAGGGGACAAGCAAAAACAGATGGAGCAGAAGACGAAAGACCTGTCAGATAAACAACTGAACAGTCACGAATGTACGTAAGCATACCACGAAGGCACGGAATACAGACAGCCCTAGGTGGGTACTGAAACGCAAAAGGTTGCAGTTCGAAGTGTACGCCATATCGTGCACCGCCACACCGCTGGTGTGCACCACAGGCATAAGACAGACAGATCAATAGGGAATCGTAGGCAGTGTAACGATCTTGGATGCGTCCTGGGCAGAGCGACCTGGGACACGTGCTGAGTGGAGTGACCTTGGTCACGTGGCCTGTGACCAGATTGGTAGAAGCTAGAAATCCATTCTGATCGTCCACGTTTGATTCTTAACAAGACCGACCACCCTCCGGGAGCACCGGCCGCCATGGCATCAAATATAAGCAATAACGAACAGGTATAAATGAAGCCGGTAGTGATGATCGCGAGACGTAAGCAGGCAGCTAACCATCTATCGGATAATTCACCAACCGAAGTTCTCACCGGATAGGACAGGAGAAGGAACAATGGGCTACTTAGCAGTAGCCTTTCGATCCCAGTAAGGAATCAAAAATCAAGTTCTGTGCTGACAAGGGTAATCCGGATCTGTATGCATAAATCCTACAGATAGATGGCTCTTGCACTTTTATGAAACGAAATGTCTCTCGTATGAGGCACCGTCCACCTACATCCTCATCTACCGTAATGGGTTTTCTGGTTGCACTACAAGTTTGAAGTGTATTGGCGGTTGGAGATTTTGAAACTTCAATCCAGATTTCGACCTGTAATTGGAACCAACCTGTGCTGAAGAGTCGGCAACCATTTTATAGCTGATTCAACCTTACTGGAAACCGCCAGCGCGATTCGAACCCGCGACCTTCCAGCTATTAGTTGAAAATCAAACCGTTCGGCTACAAGTGGTGACACGCGCGAGGAGCGCACCGCCGATAAGGATGAAACAGCTGTGCAGTGCTTCTTAGCTTCTTCGCACAGATTGTCTTCTCGCTGATGGTTAATAGGTGCTGGTCCATTCTGGGTAGTATGTATCAGAGGTACTTCTGACGTTGAATACTCCTGCATCAAGTGATAGTCGCTTTAGAATAAGTCAGATGGGTACTGAATCTACCTTCACAGTGAAATAAGTATCAGGAAGGTCAGATTCCTGGAAGTAACCTCAGAACGCCCTAGAACTCCACCAAAATCTCAATAGGGAAACCGCAATAAGGAAACCACTCGCAAAGGTTTTGCAGCTAAGAGCATTGTGCGGCCAAATGGGCCCCGTCTGGATCAACGTCAAAAAGTGCCCTTTAAATAGCGCGGGGCCGTTGTAACCTTTGCACTCGCATACACTTGCTTGTTGCAATAAAGCTGTTGTGCACCTTGTCGGCGACTTTTTCAGGCACTAAGGCATTCGAGCGGGGACACCAGTCAGATATAACAATAAGGAACACCAGATAAAAATTAATCTTCCCCGGTGTCAATCTGACCGCTCGCTAAGGGTGTCTGTGGTCGTAAAACATTCATCTGTTATGTGGTCTGATTGGGAAGTGATTCGAGTACTAGTAAAGTCAGATACAAGCAAGTAGTTTTCAAACTTAAGATGTAATTGTCCCGTTATATTGTCAGAGTCCGTTTTTTCCGGAAAGGCAAAACAAAATGTGGCGCCGGAATTGTGAACTTGAAAGTAACTGGGCACAAGCGGGAACCTGACACTCGAGTGGAAACCATATTTCAGGGCGACTTTAACAGGGTTGTGCAAAGATTTGGTAGGGTTTTCACTAGAAAATGACCGTTTCAGACTGAGACGAGGCGTATCGAGAAGGGATGGGTAAATAATGCGGAATCCGATAAGAGTGCTCTGAAGAACGAGATCGAAGCAAAAAAGAACTAACAAACGATGCAAGCTTTCTGATTAACTCGAGAAGCTTGGTTTGACGCAGCAAACGAGGATTATGACAAGGATCACTGAATACAAAAGAAGGACTAACTTTAGCGAGATTCCGCAATTTCTGTATAGTTTTCTAGATGATAAATTCACGTTGGATTACATACTACCCCCCAAGAGAGGTCATCACTAGCAGCGGAAGAAACGTTGTTTTCCTTGCAGCTTGTAACATGGTGGGATAATGCGTGTTTGGCATGCATTTGCCAAATTTGTAGCTCGAAGTGCTTCAGAGATGTCACCTCGGAACCTACTCAAGGTGCAATCCGAATGGTGATTGGGGAGTTATCCATTAAACAGCAAAAGCCCCCCAACGTTTTGTCTTGTAGTAATAAAAAAAAGCAAAACCTTGTGAAATTCCCCCCAATTAGAGGGAGTCATGGTAGCTTGAAAACCATAGCTTAAGAATTGATGTTCCGACTTGATATTAATTTGCTATGAGCAGCGATTACGTCAACGAGCGAGACCTAATGTGTTTAAAATCTTCCCGTGTTGTCCTTAACACGCCGGTAATATCCGGTTCTCGTCTGGTATAGAGTCCCCAATTCTCAACAGATTTTATAACCTACCGTAAAGCCAGACAGCAAATGACCGCGGGAAATTAACTCAACCCCTGAATCTCGTCGAAAAATAGCTTCTTGATGTATTGTAAACTACGCGACCCGGTCGAGTAGACCAGCAAATGAAGATCCCCTTGAAAAGATTCGGACTATTTTAAACTTAGTTTGGTCATACCTGGATGCATATTATGCTCCTAGTGAAAACGATAGCATAAAATGCGTATTGATGTATGGAATTAAGTGTACGTTAGTTTTAATAAAAAAACGTAAAACCTTGTGAAATTCCCCACAATTAGAGGGAGTCATGGTAGCTTGAAAACCATAGCTTAAGAATTGATGTTCCGACTTGATATTAATTTGCTATGAGCAGCGATTACGTCAACGAGCGAGACCTAATGTGTTTAAAATCTTCCCGTGTTGTCCTTAACACGCCGGTAATATCCGGTTCTCGTCTGGTATAGAGTCCCCAATTCTCAACAGATTTTATAACCTACCGTAAAGCCAGACAGCAAATGACCGCGGGAAATTAACTCAACCCCTGAATCTCGTCGAAAAATAGCTTCTTGATGTATTGTAAACTACGCGACCCGGTCGAGTAGACCAGCAAATGAAGATCCCCTTGAAAAGATTCGGACTATTTTAAACTTAGTTTGGTCATACCTGGATGCATATTATGCTCCTAGTGAAAACGATAGCATAAAATGCGTATTGATGTATGGAATTAAGTGTACGTTAGTTTTCACATTCACATCACTTTCTTTCGAACAGTTCTGTTGTCCTGGCGCAAGTGTTCCGGTTAATCTATACCAAGAAGAGAAGCACTGGACTCGGGTTTCGCTCGTTTTAGAACTCATCTGTAGTGCATACACTCGCCCATGCTCGGGCAAATCAATCACAGCTCTCAAGCGCGAACAAGTTCGCCTGTTCAGATGCCGAAATTCAGATGCATCTAATGTACGCTAGTGGAGTGGGGATAACACGCTCGCCTCGCGTGTCAGAAGTCCGGAGCCTGACACGGCTAAGGATGTGTGTGCACTGCTGATGGGCTTTAATTGGAAAGAAACTCGATTCCGATGTTCCACCCTTTGGTGTGGACTCACCAGGACGGTCAGAGGAGTGAGTTGAATTCTTCAAATTCTGCAGGCACCTATGACTACGTGGGTTATACACGAGAAGTAGAAATATGCAACCCTCGAAAGAACGATGCCCTATCCGTAGATGAGTTCACACCGACTGCTGTACAACTGAATTATCCCCACATCGAGTAAAAGGGATTCAAAGGACGATTCGTGGAAGGCCATTCGCGTAACCTATAGAGTCAGTGACAGAATAGAATAATCGAATAAATAAAACAATCGTTTAGCCGTAACACCCTTTCGGTGCCTAGCTGCCATGCCACCCAAAGGAAGCACCAGAGCTGGGACGCTGCCGGGTTGCTCGAGCCTAGACAGGGGAAGTCAAAATGCAGAGGTCGGGTTCGAACCACGGACCTTCCGGTTAGTAAATCTGCGCTTCAACCACTGAGCCACCTAGCCCCAGAATAGATCGATGAAGTTACACACACCGCTACGTATTTGCCAAGCTCAGAAAAAAATGACGAATACAACAAAACTCACGGTTTCGTCATCTGCGATGCTGTACACCTGAGTGATGAACATAATCATCGTGAACAGCCCGAACACGAAGGCTTCGACGATCAGACCCAAGATGAATACACAAGTAACAAATGGACTGAATTCGAAAGCCAACAAATGCGACCATCCGTGGTGACTGGTATTCAACTGACAGGCTGAAAGGTAGGAGAGGAAAATGAGAGCAACAAGTAGCACAAAACCTACAGGGCTCTGTTTTCGCACATACCAAAAATGTCAGTTTAGCCGTAGGACCTGGACAGCCTGCACATCTTTAGATTGGATTACTGGTGTCACTAGGATGATGCTATCTATATGCGTCGGAAAATAAGGGGAAACGTGGGCGAAGAGGCGCGACTGGTCACAAACACGAGGAACACCATTCGGGTTGATGCTATAGTGTCGACCAGGATAGTCAAACTGTAGAGTGCGTTTCGGGATACAGTATTCGTGGTTCATTCTAAAGGCGAATTCAATAAGCCGAGTAGCCGAGTACTTATTGGAGAGGATTAGGGTGAGAATCGCGTTGCAGTCTGTCTGTTGCGGCTAAGCTCCATGCTATCGATAAGTCCAGGTGAAGTGGCTAACATAGGCTTACGTCACGTTAGTTTATTCTATTTTTGGTCGACTGATAGTTTCTCACTAAACAGAGTGCATTTTGTGCGTGTCACTACTTCGAGCGGGCGAGGTGGCTCAAGAACGCGAATTTACTGACCGGAAGGTCCGTGGTTCGAACCCGACCTCTGCCTCTCGACTTCTCCTGCCTAGGCTTGGGCAACCTGGCAGTATCCCAGCCCTCATGCAACATTCGGGTGGCATGGCAGTTAGGCACCGGAAGGGTGCTACAGCTGAATAATCCACTGAATACTTCGAGCCCGAATGCAATAAGAAACTGGTCGCAAACCTTGCATCTCTCCTGGTTACAATGCCGCCACAAAAATTCGCAAGTGCTACTGAAGATAATTGTTGAGGAAAATTGTCACTCACTGTCATCTTTAGTGCATGCTGTTCATTGAATGTCCCCTAGAAATATTCGGAACCCGAATATACAGGCCTCAGTTGCAAAGCGCCTCTGAACTGAACACGAGTATATGCTTTGTAGGTTATTCTAGAGTTTAGCGGATACAAACCGAAGCGCTATTCGGGTGCGAGAATCTCTGAGGTCAATGGGCTTCGCCCCAAGTGCCGATGACCAGAAACGCTACGGTGGTGAGCCACTCCCACGGAGAGTCCACAGTATTGCTCCTTGACAGCAACAATGCGATGTGCGATCCTTCCAAGGAGAGTTCAAATACCCATTTTCCCATGAGAACCCTTCTTTGGGATGTTACTGTATTTTGCCTCTACTGCACGAGGTAACTTTGGGAAGATAGTTTCTCATCGGGCGAGTATCTCCTAAGGAAATCAATGCGACCAGCCCATGGAAAGCTTAAAGGCCGAGACTTCTTGGAGTCACCTAGACCCAAACAGAGATAACCGAAGTTCTGGATGCAACGCCACAGCCTTATCCTCCGCGCTATGTCTAGTCCATAAATGATAGTAACCACTAGTTCAACAAGGTAGTCTAACTAACACAGTCAAAGAACATCTATCCGACCTGAGCAGGATAATTCTACCATGATGGTGTATCTGACGAACTACTAGGCTATCCGAGACAGACGACAAAAGAAAGCAACATTTTGGGGCACGACAAATGCGTGGAACATTACCTTCCCAGTCTGATTCGATGCATTGAACGACAAAGTGAACACACATGTAGATGGCCATTGTAGACTGCAGACAGATGTAAAGCTGAAACAAATAAAATAAAAGTTTGAAAATGGCAGTGCATCCACGCAAGAAATCAACTGAATGCAGGAGGGACAAAAATAACAAAAGTATGGTAAAGCCACTGTAAGGAAAGATCGAGAGAGAGAGAGCAGGTGCCCCATCAAAACTTAATTGATAAGCGCTAACAGAAGGTGGGATTCGGTAAGCTAAATAGTTAAAAGTTGCTATCTCCAAAACTTACAACAGGAATGAAGCGTGCACGTCCCACCCTCTTAACAGCTAGGTCCCAGCACCACACGAGGATCAGCAAATCAAACACGGTCATCAATATAGAAAACTTGAATCTACCTTGTCCACAACGAGTCTTCGTATGAATACAGATTTTTTGCTACACTTTTCCAGAGCTATTTTACCAACAACTGATGGTACTGCGAATGTCCTCTCTTATATCAGCAGTCAGCGAAGAGAAGTACTGCAAAGGCCACTGCAAACAGAACGGTAGATCGGCCAATATACATTACCGGAACGGTTTTGTCTGGTCAGACTCTTCATCCGAGTGGTGTCCATTACTCGTACTTTGATTAGCTTGAGTCAAAGTAACAACTCTAACAGATTCATTTTCATCCGTGTCAATGTTCTTTAATTTGTCTCCCAGAAAAACGGGAATCTAGTAGCTATCGCAGATTGTTCGATAACTGTGATCCACATTTACTAGCGCCACACCTACTGGACGGAGAACTGATCAGGTATATCAACAGGGCAGCGGCATACATACATACATTACGTTAGCGGTATACAAATTGTATATTCTAACTCTCTTTGTGTCCAGTACCAATAAGAATGCTATGTGGAGGCAAAACAAAATGGACCTCCACACCAAGAACAGCTAATGCGTGACCGCCAGTCTCATTGTGAAGGATCTGATGTGGAACAAAGTTGATAACTGACTGCGCCCGGGATCATGGAAGGCTTAGATTTTTCACAGACTGTTGCTCAGACACACAGTGGGTGTCTAATGTCTACGGAAGTCATACGCAGTTACTCATATCACTTCGCAATTTACCAATGCACAAGTTCGACTAACTGTTGAGGCAGCAGCAATCCGGTTGTTGCAAACCACTGTCTGCTTTTTCAATTTCAAACACTCCATTGCTGATTGCACAAGCAGGGCTTATATTGTTCTATTCCTAGCGTTTGACAGCAATGTCGTACTCAGATGTCTTGTTCCGACAATTGGCTATAGTGCGAAAGCTGAACGTTTCAACTTCTGAATACAGACCATTGTGTGCCAGTTGGGTCAGCATAACATCATCCCGCTGGAAAATTTCAAGTCCCACTCAGACCCATAATCCCACCCACGCAATTCAGTGTCATATGCAGATGATGAATAATGGACAGGGAATGCAGAATCATTCTACTCTGGTCCCGAGAATACAGGTCTACATAACGTGCGACAGTAGAGTGCTCTGAAGATTGAAAAATTGCTAGCTCGCGTAAAACAACTAGAGGCATGTGTTACTGCTATTTTGCACGCTTTGTTTTGATAGGAGAGTAGCTAGCCCAAAGTTGATTCATCCTTGTCCGGAGGCGTGAGAGGCTCTTACAAATTTTCAGATAAGAAAACTGAGAAGCTGGAAAAGGTCCTATTAGGAGAGATCGTACTACAGAGGAGGATTATTGTCGACACATTTCAAGCAATGTGCTCCGAATGGTTTTATACTAGGACCAATTGAACCCAGTTTATATCACTGATGCACAAGTAAGGTCTGATTTGTGCTGACCTATCAGGCAACATGACCACAGTGTGTTTATTTCGACTGTTTGCGATCCCCATTAATATGTAGGAAATCTCGGTCATTACAAACGTACGACATCGAATACATCGAATACGAGTGAAGCCGTTTATCCTTGACAATTTGAAGTCGTAGTTATAGAGAGGATGGAGTCATGCAAGCTCTTATGCAGTAGAGTAACGACATAGTGCCTGCCATCCGGGCAAACACTGTAGTTGCAGCATGCTTGCAGAAAAAGAATGACTGGAAGGTGGACTTCCAATAGGTATATGACCTCAGCCATAAACAGCATGAAGGAATGGCAGGCCGTCATTTTGCCTTACTAGAAACCTGATGCAGCAACAAGTAAAGGACATCACATCAGCTGCACCAATATGCAACTCATCCCAGCTACTGGGGTCATTCTGTCATTTCCTGGACCTGTATTGTGTGGAAAACAATGGTTCAAGAAGGCCCTTTACCTCAAAAACCTGAAACTAGTACCTTTTTGGAGAAGCCTTTTTTAAGACGACTAAAGAGAGTGCGTTTAACGATTAAGTGTGTGCGAGTTTGTGCCGTGAATTTTAGAATTCTAAAGGATGTATGAAGCAAAAGTTATGGTCCAGCGCGACCTACCGTGAACAAAACGAAGTACTTTTGATTGGCTTCGCCCACGCAGTTATTGATCCAAGGGCAATGATGGTCCATTTTTCGTACGCAACGGAAGCAAATCCTGTCAAAAGAAACCAAATAGTAAACTGGATGTCATTCATGAGGACCTGAAATCGCCATCTCCCTCCGACTATGAACAGTAAGGACCCCGCTTCAAGAATAAACCCGTTTCAATGTGGCCACTGGGGCCATACGTGCATAGCTAGTCAGTAAGTTAGGTTCTTCGGCAAACTGGAAACCATCTGCAATAAAAAGGGGTCGGCTAAATTCGCCCATTGACAATCTGCTAGCCGAAGCAGAGTGAACCAATCAAAGCAATATCCACTTCGTTCAGGATTCTAGAGTCTGTGTTATTGGAGTTACCTAAAGATACCAACTATCGACGACCAACCGTTCTCAAACACTTCTGAGAGAGGCCTGAGGTTAACCTAGCTGCACGAACAGAGATCACGCGCAAAGAAGTGATTGGAACGAATGAAATGTACACAAAACACGCCAATGCAGTCGGGCATGACGCTTTCCAAGTGACGGAGAACTACACCCAACAGTTGTCGAATGTTTCAACCAGAATTAATTTTTGCGACATGATTAGACACAATAAAGTCCAGTATGATGTGACAGAATATATTCTTTAGCAAGACTGCAGACAGAAACTGCCGACGGGATGTTCATTCTGAAGTATAGCCTATCTAGTAGATAACTTCGAAGCGTGCACGGAGACCAGAATCTCCAGGACACTGGAGAAGGTTCCATGCCCTTTTAGTACTAAAAAAAGGTGGGACTGTATCTGGAACGCGGTTGGCCTTCCAGTTGAATAAGTATTTTTCATATGTGATAGTCCAGAGAACTTTGCAAATTCGGTAGAAAAAATCCTAGTGTTTAAACACTCTATTGACCAGCAGCACCAGAAGTTACGTTGGTTAGGACATGTGTTACGTATGCCGAACCATCGTTTGCCGAAGAGAGTGCTGTGTTCCACGCCCAACCCAGAGTGGCGTAAACAGAGAGGTGGCCAACCATTGACTTGGCAGAGGAGTATGAAGGAGATCACGAAACGCTTGGGTGCTGTCGGTGCTACTCGCCTTCCAGGATGGGTACCGCGTGATCCTCACTGCCTGGTTGGAGACACTACAAGATATGGCTGCCAACCGATGTCAGTAGCGTTCTTGTTGTCAGTTTCTATCCAGATTGCCTGAGTGAGTGTCTGGAGGTGTAGGCACCTCGGAATGATTGTGTTAAGCTAGCACTACGTCCCTTCCCCGTCCACCTTTATTATTTTCTTTACAATAAGGCTATCAAATAAATCATGGTTGTACGGCAGTGAAGCATCTTAGTGCTGTCGATCTGCATCCAAAAGCAATACAGAGCCAGTACTGTGACGGTACAGCTTCGAAAATGCCGAAACGGAACCCTCGTCAACAGTGGATTCGTGAGCAATGAAGTGATGCGAGTCTGTTTTGACCCTAGGCTTGACGTGGGATGGAGTCTGACACGACAAGAGGACGATTGTCCCCAAACTTTGAGAATTTAGTGAGAAACTTCCAGGGCAGAAGGACTATTACGATCAAATTCAGGAAACGTAACACTCCTACAACAACCGCCACCTTCATCTACCCACTTCATTCCTCCAGTTTTTTGGTATGTGAGTCAGTTAACATTAAAAATCCTGAGCTGTGTTCTGGGACTTGGAATTTCCAATAAACATTCGCAACTTCTGCCAAAAGTTGGGTCCATGACTTTGCTTTACACTTGCACTCCACGATTCATCTCAATCGGTTGAACAGCTTGTGATGCGTGAAGCAGTACCATCGTCACATCACACAACTCCTAACCCGACTCGGAGGGGGGATAGGCTATAGAAGCCACCAAGCCAGAGGGACGACAATCAGTTAATTTGCCAAGGCCTGACTAAAGCTTGTTCACTACGCTCCGGCACCTGCAGGACTCGTCTTGCGTTCGACCTGCAACAGACAGCACGGTTCACGTTAGTCTACTATAGTGAGTCATAGACAATGGGCATGCGATACCAGATGCGATGAATTCGTCTGGTGAGGGCGTCTGCAAGTGAAGACAATCTATTGTGAGATATCAAGTATTTGGACCGGTGGCATGACGACCCCAATGCGCCTCAGGCATCAGTGAACCGGCTCGTCAAGTGAGGAAATCCAAAACATTTCTGGTGAAAATGCTGGCGATCCGAAAGCGCATGCGTATGTATTACGTGAAACTGTCCCACGTTCGGACAACTGAGGGTGGTTTTCGTTGAAAAACGAACAACTGGCATTAAAACACTGCCAATGTGTCTAGTCAGACTGGTCGATTTACCGTCATTTGTGATGTGATCAGTGTGAAAATCATGCGTCGCCCGTTTGTGTGTGTTGCGCAGTGTGCATATCTGACACCCCGGGGCTGAACTGTTGTGTCATGTGTGGCTTGTCGCACTTCGTTGCCTATGTAAGATCAAGGCAGCCGCCGCGTGATCGCCAGCAATTTCACTGTCCCGGTGGGCGACGCATACCCAACCCCGACGATACATGGGATGCCCGAGAAGAATATTTTCGAATACGTCCATGTTAGGAAAAAATAACCCATTGGAATGCGCACCCCGTTGGACGCATCCCATGCCATTTGGTGCCATCAGTGACAACATTTTACACACTTTTAGATTAGATTACTAGTGAATTTTTGCAACTGTTAGTAGGTGAATTAATAATATTCATAGGACTAAGATATGCACGTGAACGGTACGCGAAGCATTCCACATTTCGGTGGACTGCCCAAATGCGCTATCGTTCAGTCCATATCAGTAAACGAAGTTGGTAGCACAATCGGTCACATGACAAATGGGCGGACCCGTTTCCGGCTGTTACCTGGGGCCACTTCGCGCTGCAACACCACGATTCCCATTGTAAAGTCAGGTGAATTGACGACCTGTAGCATAGACCAGGTACCCAGGTAAATGACACTTGTACGAGAATTCAAGGGTAAGTAGGAAGGGGTCAGTTGGATAACGCATTCAGTACGTTCGAAGGGGAAGAGACGGGGTGTTTTGGGTCCGAATTTTCCACAACCTGGACAGTGACACCTCGCAGGACAATTGCGCGACTCAGCAAATGTTTTACCATAAATTCTACGGCAATATAAGTACGACAAACTAACATTTGATCAGCATTGGTACTGATATAAAGACAGAACCGAAGCTGCCTACATAAACTGATGTTTGTGGAGTCATGTGTACGCAGTTAATAAAAAACGAAATTT
This sequence comes from Opisthorchis viverrini, assembly GCF_000715545.1. NCBI lineage: Eukaryota > Metazoa > Platyhelminthes > Trematoda > Opisthorchiida > Opisthorchiidae > Opisthorchis > Opisthorchis viverrini. The sequence continues at coordinate 1,912,130 of NW_008751686.1, read as the reverse complement.
AGGGACAAATGTTTCATTTCCCCGATCCTGTGGTGGTTGTCCCAAAAATGGAATGTGACAGAATCTACCAAACAAGTTTTCTTTCAGTTTTCTTTCTTTCTTTCGGTTCCACCGAAACGAAAACAAAATGCTGTTGAAACAATTTACCCTCGTATATGTTTCACTTTTTGAACAACAACGAGGCAGGGAACCGAACTGAGAGGAGTGGAATGGCAGAAAGACGATATCGTCACGGTGAATTTGTCAGGACGCGCCCAGACAGGAAAAAAAGCACATGCGCAGAGAGTGACGCATCCCCAAGGTCACCATCGGTACGACCCGTCCGGAAAGTAGGTGAGTTGGCGGCTCTCACGAAACACGGCTTATCAACATACGACCAGCGCAGTTGGCCTGGAACACCACCATTGGCTGTACCGAACGAACAAGTGAACGACCATATTTGGCCATTTGGTCATCCTATATATTTACGCAGACGCTCTGTGTGTTTTGCCCTGGCAATACAGCCGTGTCCCCAGCTCGCTGTCTTCCCCCTATCGCGTAGTCTGGCAGGCTCAGCGCAGGCGTAACCAGTAGACGACCACCCAGGATACAACAGAATTCGATATGTCAATAAGTTTTAACATTTGGAAGGCGTTCTACGGGATGGAATTATAACCATTTCCAGCAGAGTCTGGCGCCTTCATATTGGGCAAAACAAAGTTACGCACAAACCAGACATCATCTGATTGATAACCACTTTTCCAAATTCGATTCGGACGTCAAACTAGACTAGAGAGTCTTAATGCGTGAATTTATCGCTCGAATAAACTGCCCCGGGAATTGATATCGGGTGGTGCGGTGATGAAACTTTACTAAAACTACCGAATCGTGAGACTAAAATGCACGAGGATGGCAGAGGTGGAGTGGGGTTAACGAATCTTAGGACTACGCAGAAAACTTTTTTTAAACTAACTGCTGGGTTGGTGAACCACCGGAACAGACGATTTAACAGTAAGCTCTCACACGAAAAAAAAACGGATCGAACTGGTTCGCTAGCTTTCTTCCTCTTTCAGTTGGGACGCGACTGGAGATCACGTAGGACGGAACACACTCGACTGATAGGTGAAAATTATCGACCCCTCCAAAGTTGCAGTGTCTGGCCAGCCACATCATTCAGGGTAGACATCATAAACCCAGACCTGAGTGGTGACAAATTAAACCTTAACTGTCACTTTCGCAAAGGGTACACATCGGAGTCCACTAAACTAATTGACAGAAGTGCATGAGAGAAACCAGACCTGCGAAAGTAGCGCTGTTTATTCCATCGATGTGGGGGAGGGAACTTCGAGAAGCAATTGACTAAAGTGAGAAGTGGGAACGGATTGAAAATGACAAAACCACAGCCTTGTTAAGATTACGCCTGAGGCTGGTACCGGAAGACGATGGGTCTGTGAGTACCTGGATCTTCTAAAAGTATTCTAATGGTCATTTGCTCATGATGAAGCAACTGCATTCGTTGTGAGAATTCTTCAGCTGCAAGCATAAGACCGTCTGGTTGTTTGAAGAGCAAAAGCAACTTCAATCTTGTACTCTCATATAACCGGCCGACCCGTCAAAGGTAAGCAAGTGGCCACAGGTAGCAAAGGAAAGAACCTGTGCGTCGTTGGCGCTCGACGACAGTTTAGGTGTGTGGAGTACGCTGAGGCTACAAACCAAAGCTTACGTGAGGCAGAAATACCTAACGAATTTGTTGTGGGTGAAGTCAATAGGCTGAATCTCCTGTGCGTAGCATATTGTTGGGTTAAGATTGGGAGATTTCCAACTAACATCGAGCGAGACAAATGAATCTAGCAGGAATATGTGACTAAGGTACGTCGCTATGCAGAGCGAACTCTGATAAGTACGCCTTCTGGTATTGCGGATACGCTTTCGGAACTTTAGTGCCCGTAACCAAACGTGCAACATGTCTGAATGTATGTAACTACAATTACACATAATCGAAGAGTGCCGTTAAGTTGGTTTGAGGCACCAGTGTGCCTGAAACAGTACACGTTGTTCTGCATGACAAGCTTGCAGAAGTCATTCAGTGGGTGGGTGAGTTTCACAGGGTATTTGATCATATCTTTTCTAATTGGCTCGCTAACGTGTCACTAAAGTTCAAGTGCGCATGGGTGTTGAGTAACCTACCTGCGTTATTCAGCAACTCGTGAACTATCTACTGAAAACGTGGAAGCAATAGCTGAATCGTTTAAAATCTAGTCACTTTTTGTTTTAGGAACAGCCTCAAACAGCTGGAGTCCGTGAAGGGGCAGTGGATTTGACTGTTCCAAAACCGGTTATTGCTAACGAATGGCTTCCACATAGACCAGCGAACCCAAATGTCACTCATGAAATCGAAATTCCCAAAAGGGGTGATTGACAAACTTAGCCAAGTGGCTGAAATCATTGTCAGGTGCTCAATAATCGATCAGGTTTGTCGGTTGTTTAATTGCCGATTACTTATGGCAATTGAGGGGCAAGGTTAGGTGCTTTGCCATCTATTCGGATCCTGGCTAGTAGACCGGTTTGGTCACGGACTCGTACTAGTTACGCGGAACACCCTATGCAGAAAAAGGCTTTTAAAGACTAGGAATCGATAAAGTGGTCGTTGTCTTTTTTCACAAAGGAAACTATGCGCAAGGTTGCTGAAAATTCTTCGACAGCCCATGACCGGTTTCGCCCTTCTTGAGGCTCATCAGGTAGGCACAGTCCCCAAGTTTTCGTCAACCTTGTTCGCTGAGCTGGGCAATTTGAGTGCAAACGTTTCATCACCAGTACGTTATTGGGGAGCGTGGTAGTGGTGCGTAGCGGTGGGGTAGTGGTTGCCCAACTCAGCGAACAGGGGAACGACCATCTACCCTACCTGAGCTACCAACATTTTCCTCCTTAGAAAATCGACAAAGTGTTATCAACGTCCATCGACCAAGGTTCGCCTCAAGTAGGAAATTTGATCAATGGTAGTGCCGTCCCCATGAGCTGTCTTAAGGTTAAGTTGGTTTGAGGCACCAGTGTGCCTGAAACAGTACACGTTGTTCTGCATGACAAGCTTGCAGAAGTCATTCAGTGGGTGGGTGAGTTTCACAGGGTATTTGATCATATCTTTTCTAATTGGCTCGCTAACGTGTCACTAAAGTTCAAGTGCGCATGGATGTTGAGTAACCTACCTGCGTTATTCAGCAACTCGTGAACTATCTACTGAAAACGTGGAAGCAATAGCTGAATCGTTTAAAATCTAGTCACTTTTTGTTTTAGGAACAGCCTCAAACAGCTGGAGTCCGTGAAGGGGCAGTGGATTTGACTGTTCCAAAACCGGTTATTGCTAACGAATGGCTTCCACATAGACCAGCGAACCCAAATGTCACTCATGAAATCGAAATTCCCAAAAGGGGTGATTGACAAACTTAGCCAAGTGGCTGAAATCATTGTCAGGTGCTCAATAATCGATCAGGTTTGTCGGTTGTTTAATTGCCGATTACTTATGGCAATTGAGGGGCAAGGTTAGGTGCTTTGCCATCTATTCGGATCCTGGCTAGTAGACCGGTTTGGTCACGGACTCGTACTAGTTACGCGGAACACCCTATGCAGAAAAAGGCTTTTAAAGACTAGGAATCGATAAAGTGGTCGTTGTCTTTTTTCACAAAGGAAACTATGCGCAAGGTTGCTGAAAATTCTTCGACAGCCCATGACCGGTTTCGCCCTTCTTGAGGCTCATCAGGTAGGCACAGTCCCCAAGTTTTCGTCAACCTTGTTCGCTGAGCTGGGCAATTTGAGTGCAAACGTTTCATCACCAGTACGTTATTGGGGAGCGTGGTAGTGGTGCGTAGCGGTGGGGTAGTGGTTGCCCAACTCAGCGAACAGGGGAACGACCATCTACCCTACCTGAGCTACCAACATTTTCCTCCTTAGAAAATCGACAAAGTGTTATCAACGTCCATCGACCAAGGTTCGCCTCAAGTAGGAAATTTGATCAATGGTAGTGCCGTCCCCATGAGCTGTCTTAAGATTGAAAGAGGTTCGACTGAAACACCTGGCAAACTATCCGATGTAAATCCTCAATCGAATTCAACTCATACGGTACAGCGGAGGTCGATGAAATGGAAGAGCACGTTAGCGCCCAATATCTTCAACTTAAACCACAACAGTTGTAGAACAGTGAGTACATCAGGATTCCCAACACAAAAGCCATTTTCATTTCTGTGAAAGCAGAATTTTTCCGAAATTTTGAAGCTTCGTTTAGAAATACCAAACTGGATGTTAGATATCCTCTGATCTTAGGATATTCTCATCATCATCATCGACAACATCACGTCAGTGTTCAACACCGATGCTTCACTGCCGTACAACTATGATTTATTTGAAAGCCTTATTGTAAAGAGTATAAAGGTGGACGGGGAAGGGACGTAGTGCTAGCTTAACACAATCATTCCGGGGTGCCTATACCTCCAGACATTCACTCAGGCAATCTGGATGGAAACTGACAACAAGAACGCCATACGATATGGAAAACAAGTTCCAGCATAATTATGCGGTCTTCCGTTGCGATGAGGTATTCACCACATCCACCAACAATTGCAAACACCATTTTTACTTGCTGAGTTGTCCAGTTGTATCGTCACTTGACAGCAGTTGGTAAATCTGTTGCAATGTGCAATTTAAGCGTACCGTACAAACTTGAAACGCTGAATAAAGCGCACAAATTCATGCTCATCTTCAATTGGATTAATAACCAGCACGAATATCACATGACCGACGCATCAAAACTTCCTGTGGGAAACTGAACGAGGAATTCCTGCATCAACTGATCGCAACGTTGATTCAATTGTGACCCACGTTTCGGACCAAATCCCACCAAGTGCTAACTCTACAACGAGGCATATATTCCTCCATTTGCTACTGGTCATAGATGCTGCCACTTGCGTGTCTTTGATGAACCAATCCGTTATATGAGAGCACGAGGTTGAAACTGCATCTGTACATTCATGTTCTGCTTTTAGCTGAAGATTTCTCACGAGTGCAGTTGCTTAATCGTAAGCAAACGATCATCGAAATACCTTTGCAAGATCGGGGTCCTCACAGAACCATCGTAATGTGCTACCATTCTCAGGCATAATATTAACAAGGTTACATTACCTTGGGTCAGCGACGGGGCTATATATCATCACCAGCGATCAGATGAACCTCTACATCGATGGACTTTAACCGGCCATTTCAAGTTTCTCAGAGAGACATGTTGTAAACGACACTCAATCTTAGCGAAATACACTCATTTGCAAACTAGTTTGGTTTTTCGAGAGACTCACCTGAAACCCAGCTGAATCTCCCGTTTGTGATGTTTCCAGGCAACTGAATGTGCTGCACCAGGACACCTAATGTTTCAGTCACTAAGATATTTGAGATATCGCAATACACGTATATTTGTAATGCAATTTGGTTTCAAGTAGAACATAAGGTCGACGGAAACTCGGGGACTGAGCCTGCCTGATGAGCCCCAAGAAGAGCGAAACCAGTCGTGGGCTGTCGACGAATTTTCAGCAACCTTATGAGTAGTGCATTACAAAGACACTCAATCCTCTTCACAGGACAGTGCTTCAGTGCGCGGCTTCGAGATGACCAGTGGTGTGGCCAATCTTTCTTATCAATGCCGACAGGTAGACTGTAATGCATTCACGACCGGACAAAACGCTACACTTGCCATGACAATGATGCCGTGTACCAGTCGGTTGCGTGGACCAGTGTATAGCAAACCAGTTAGCCAACGCGCACAGCATTTGTATTCTTGAGTGTGTGTTCTTGGTACATGTTACCAAAGCTACCCTGTGACTAAATCAGAAAAGCTAAAAGATGGGGTTTTTGTTAGCCTCCAGAGCTTTTGAGGGAAGAGGTGTGGATGGAAGTATTCTACTGGATGGGATATGGATTGCTTTTCTAGAGATCATAAGAATGCACAGCGGTTCTGGAAATTATTCCGGGGCCACCTATGACAATTATGATCAGTTTCAGTGGACTGATAAACAGGATAATGATACAGAGATTTTGTCATAATGGATGTTTGAGGGCCCAGTTGTAACAAACTTTGTGACCGAAAACTTGTGTATAGAGGGAAGATAGGTTACAGCGCGATTTGGCGCAGCGGACAAGCCCTATGGTGATCTCAACCTTGGGAATTCCGCTAACGACGGTGAAAGAAACGCACGTATGTTCATCTTATGGTGTGGCATCAAGACACGCCCCTAATGCATCACTGCAAGGTTCGGTACGTTCAGCGGCCCGTTCGGAAGGATAGTGAATCAAATGCAGGAAAAAACGAATGGCGAATAAGGCAGAAAAAACGACCTACCTACAATGATGTGCCCGTGGTGGCTTAATGCAAAGACATTTTGGGCAACGTATGATGGGCGGCCGAGGATCCCCGTAAACTTCGCACAGGAAGATTCCAGCTTCTCTCGTGGCATTGCCAATCGGAACAGTACCCTGAAAAAAGGCACAGAAAACATGAACGGACAACTGACAGAAACCCTATTTATTGAAATAATTTCGTCAATTCTGGAGAAACGTGCTAGAACTGTCGCCATAGATGAATTTGAAAACTAAAACACAAGTCAGGCGGGAATTTTTTTAACTCTATGAGTGTAGCTTTTTATCACACTCTTGCATATCTTGTGCCACGCAGTACACAGCGGATGAGACAACGAAACGCACACAAAATCTATACGTGCGAATTTACGCCATCAACCGCCCAAAACAGATGCATAGTGGATTTTCTCAACGCAAAGTAAGTGGCAGTCTACCAGAAAGTGCAAAACAACAAACAGATCCATCTTTATTGAATAAATCATGACATTTACTGGTGATGGTGGAATACAAAATAGTGCACCACATTCTTTCCTTCCATCCAGATAGTACGAGTTGCGAATCTAAAGCAATTGAACAATGGTAACATGCTTCAGACAGCTGAGCTGAAATACTGGGAGAAGTACTGTCCTTTCAATGAAACAGCTTCAACAAAAACAGATTTCTCCACAACGAAGGAGGTTTTCATGAGGGAGGTGTGACTGCGACTGACCTTGTCAAACGCTTCATGAACCACAGCGTTGGTATTTTGATTATATCTGTGTTTGAAGCGGCCTTTTTGGGTACATAATAGAAAGTGGAGCTTTTTGAGTGAAAAGGGGAGCAACCAAACAGCAGCCAGCCCCCGTACTACGGGGATAAAGCTGAGTTATTCTGTGTAATGGGAGCCTGAACGCAGCAAAGCGTTTCCTCCAGGTTACCAACATGCCCATATTTGTGGGCATTTTTTTATTTTTCAAGAAGGAAGGATGGGTAATAAAAGATCGACCATAAAGACTACACTAGGATCATCCAAAGGCTGGTCGTGACCACCGGCTATACGATTGAAGTACTTCTATAACTGGAGCTCAGTTTTTCTCAAAAGGGTTCTGCCGTGAGCAGTCGCATTGGTAGTCAGACAGTTATGCTTCACTCCATCCGCTCTTGGACTATGCAAGCCTCCTATAGCCAAATGGGCCACACTACTGAGTCATCGGAGAGTAACATCTGCTCATGCAGCTTAGGAACAGCGATTTCTTTACTCCATTCAACAACCCAAACCGTTATTCTCACGCATGCCAATGAACTCCGTCTGTATGTGGTTCTATAAACCTAGCGTTGTGTCCTAGATCTCAGGCGAGGAAAATAAGACCTAAACACGCGCTACGAACACCAAGGACTCTGTTTCGCGTAGCAGCGCCTGATGTCCATATGCTTTTTCAGATAGATCAAAGAACCTCCTCTGCACATAAACTTTCCTCCTTAAAAATCAACGAATGCTTTCTCCGAAACACGTATACAAGACCCTAACCAAAGTAGAGCGTCCAAACGTGGTCATAGGCAGTTCAGAATCTAAAATAGAATGGCCCCATCGTTGGACAGTTTACGTCCCGAAAAACAACACTGAGGCTCAATGCAAGTTGGATCTCACAGTGGTCGACCAGGGTGAAGAAGGTGGCCCCACCGGGATGACGATACGATCCAGCGAGAATATCTTTCAAACAACGCCTAACCCGCAGTTTCAGGACTAACCAGGAGAAGTGGTTGTTCGATTAAAGCCCCTGAAATGGCGGCCGCGGCGATCGGAAATATCCGAGCTCTCTTCCAACTTATCCGTAACACAGACCAAGATAGCTGCCGGTCAGTGAACTCACTACAAAGGACTGCTTAAATGTCCACTTCATGTCACATCGCCTGCTTCGGTGGGCGGCATATTTGATGAACAATTTAGCTAATGAGGTACCAACGCACCAACAGCTTCACACTGGGATGTGAACTACTGAGTCGAAACAGAAAAATAGGCCAAAAACGAAATGGAACTTTTGAAGTTGACTCGGCTGTGGTCCGTATGATAGGTGATTGATTACCTCGAATGAGACATCAAAGAGAGGATACCAGATAACCTGAAGGAGGAGGAGCATGGAAGACATCATAAGTGGGGATCGAAGACCCATCACATCACTGGCGATGTTTTGTCTATTTTCTTGTTTCTAATCACCAACCGGTCGTTTTCTCTAAAGAAGTTTCCATGTAATCCGTCTGCCTCACACTCCGCTCCTATAAACTGCGGTTACCTGAACCACCATATATAAGCACACGGTTCACGACTATCAAACTGGTGGAATGAAATGAGCTTGGTATGGGCGCTTGTGCTGACGACGAACAGATGACTTTCAGCACACAGCTGAAGCAATCGCTCCCCAGTATCCGTACGATGTGCATCAACTCTGAATCTATCACTCAGATGTGCTTCTTCCGTACTTGGTCATCCAACTTGGGTATTCAAATCAGCCGCGAGGATGAGAATATCCGTTCTTCTTGCTGACTGGAGCAGTAATGATAGATATCAAAACAACCATCCTTTCTCAGCTTCAGAACCGCTGTCTGACAGGCCCAAATGGCCCTGAAGTAAGACGGTCACATTGCCGAACATTGAAATAGACAAACATTCTAAGTACGATCACAGCCTACTAAAGTATTGGTACTCGAATGATGAGATATCAACCATTAACAGAAGAGTTCCGTGAAGCTAACGACCAAATAACAGGGGGAGTGGTTGCAGCCCAGTTCTATGCAACTCACCGTCTGTTGTTACTGGGTTATCACGATGGGATAAGTCTTGGCAATACATGGATTCTCACACAGATCTGCGTAAAATGATATCCGGTATAACATCCTCCCCCGAATTGTGTCCCCCTCTAAGGTAAACAAATATCAGGGCGGAAAGAAAAATGTTCCCATATGTGAAGATTTTTCTTCGATGGGAAATCACTGCACATTTATCAGTACGTAAGTGAGAATACCAGACTTTAGGATCTATGACAGAAAGAAAAAAACCACTCAGTAGGTGGCCTGTAGTCTTGACGCGTGGCAAATGAATGATCATGGTATCAGGTTGCAAACACACGGCGGATCTTCAGTACGGATCACTTGACGAATGACAGATAAAATATGCAACGGGCCAAAAAGTTATCATGAATCGTGGTAGATAAGCCTGGATCAATGAGGATTCTGTGATGGATACTGAATCAGCAAGTTGTTGTTGCATAGCGGCCTATGGCATGCACTGTTGTTGAGATGGACAGTTTATGGGCTGCCAGGCACTAAAGTGCGCCAAACACCAATTCGTAAAGTTGTGCTACTTCTCTCAAGATCAGTAGTTTGAAATAAAAGAGCAAAACGATGGCCCTAGGATTTTCAGAGGTCGCAAGACTACGGAACCACCGAGTGCATAGACGTAGCCTTCTTAACGGCCTGGTCATATTCCCTCATCCCCATGGACCAGGAAATACCCTAGACTGATTAATACTCCGGTTGTAGAAAAACTGAGCACGTTCGAAAGCCCGGTCTTCGAAAACAAAGGCTATGCTGACCAATCCACAGCAGGACCTGCGAAGTCAGAAGGCTATGAATAGACGAAGTATTCCAAATAAAGGGGGTACGGATAACTTGTCTGGACGGTTGGTACTGAGCATCCTACCCTAAAACGATCCACGAACTTAATTTACTTGATTCTGCTATTGATTTCGGGGAACTTGACAACGTGTCGGAGTACGAGAATGATGAATTGATCCCGAAAACATGTGTTCTAGACAAAAAGATATGTAAGAAAGACGGGTTGATTAAGCTTTTTTCAGCTCGGTCCCAATGTTTTTGGCATGGTCGGATATAAAGTTGTCATGGTCATCTTACTCCACAGTTCCAGGTAACACTACTGGGGCCCTTTTCAGATTGTCCGTATGCATAATAAGATAATCGCCAAACCTGAATGTCGATTCAATTTATCTTTTAGCGACAGTTGACGAAAGGTCAGCAAAACCGAATGGGGCAGGAAAGTACGGCTGTGGGAACCAGGAACCAACAAAGTGTATGTCTCAAATCACACACAGACCATACACAAAAGATACAAAAGAGCAATCATCCACAGTGACCGTTTTTGGTCAACTTCATCGTCTTTGTTGTTACACCGAAAAAGACTTTCCTACTTTCTGGTATCAAAACTGTACCACAGTGTATGCTATGCTGTTTCTGCCTGGAAGCTAACGAATGAATATTAGTAACATTTCAAGATACATCCAAATGATACTCCCTGCAACGACCGTTTGCGACCGATTCCCCAAACGGACTCAGACGGCGTTTGAGTCGATTGAGTGCAGTGATTAGAGCATAAACATTAAATGATTTTCATAAAGGAAACTACTCACAAGGTTGCTGAAAACTCTTCGACAGCCCACGACCGGTTTCGCCCTTCTTGGGGCTCATCAGGTAGGCGCGGTCTCCGAGTTTCCGTCAACCTTATGTTCTACTTGAACCTAGATTGGACTGTTTTCGAGAAATAAACTCATTTTCAAATGAGTCAAGTCTCTCGTGAAAACCGAACTGATTTGCAGATGAGTGTATTCCTCAATAAAAGACTTTCGTTCACGATCGTCTCAAAGTAGACAGAGGGGATACTCTCGAATCAAAAACAGTAACACAAGTTTTTACACTTTGACTGGCGAAGCGACTACAGTACGGAACATATCCTCTGGACATTGGTTTGCGAATATGGACGTCAATAATAGAAACATTTTTAACCGCAGTGTCAAACCTTTTGGCGATTTCTCGGGATAATAGTTCTGGCGCTGGAATCGGTTAAACAAAACAATGGCTGTTATGTTTCGGAAACAGAGTCTTGTAGATTCGTTGCTTCAAAGCGGGTTACATGGATCCGTAAATTAGAAAACACGGAAACGGATGACTGGTTGTTATGAAACCCAAGTCGCATCTAAATGAGTGCTTCGAGGTGGTCTAGTGGGTCATCGACTCGTCATATGACCAAGGCAGATCCAGAACTCGTACGAGCTGTTTTGATAGCATGGCACCAGATTTCTTGATCCTATTGCGACTGCTTCAGGATCAATACTGGCACCCTATTAAGTACTCGGCAGATCATGTGAAACAACTTGTTTGGAGTGATCTCGTGATCACTGTCAACTACGTGCAACGCGAATGAGCTTTTGGCTGAAACACGTTCCAGCAGGAGAGATACTCACATATCCTCTTAGCAAGTTGCCGTGTCGTGTGCCTAACATTTCTGCTGCCCAACAGCAGAAGGAATACACAATTCTGTTCTGGGTAAGGACTGGTGCGTTTTCCTTGGGGTTAAAGTTGAGCAACAGGTTGGTTGTAAACCAAGATCACAAAGCTGCGGCCAGGAACAAGCGGCGATTGAGTGTTTGCCAACACATCAAGTAGATCAGATCAACAGACTCAGGTAGACTGGCATCTTTGCAACGATTGTGACAGACAGTTGGATAGGGCCTTCAGACATATTCTTGATCATTAAACTCTCTGGATAACCGTTAGCCTTGAACGGGTTAGAAATATGCTCCCGTTCAGGTTCCACTATATCCACAGATTCGCCTCGCTTAGTTCGTTAAAATGTAAATCATGGTTGGTTTCTGCCTATGCAACAAAACAATGGAAGTTTGTGTACTGTTCCGTCGATGTGGGCCCTCTGCGGATAAATCTCTGAACTGAAACGGTGGATGGCCTAACCAACCTAACGTCCACGAATTGGAACGCGTTCTCACTTTCGTTCCCAAAAGAAAACTCAGTAGGGATGGATGCGTTTCGTTAAATTTGTTTAGGAGAGCGTCTAGTTCGGAGCTGCTTTATACAAGCATGAAAGTACCAGTACGTACCACCTACTCCCATTTTAACTTGATGATGGAATCCCGAAAACATTACTGTTCGTCACTGTGTGTGTGTGGGATCATTCGAGGAGTTCATAATGTTTAGAAGGGTGAGAACTCGATTTGGTTTTGAAGTAAATTTCACTTGAACACTTAATTTCGTGAGCAGTTGGAAGATACCGAAGTTTTTCTGTTGGTATTTCATCCCGCAAATGCAGCAAACCTACGTTGGGAAGCCGAGAAAGATAACAACACTAATGATGGCGCTTAAACTCCTATTAGATAGCCCCAGAGGTTCGATTATTATCCTCCGTTAATACAAAACGGGTGAATCGTGTCCGTCCGAAAATTCTAGACAGCGTTGACGCTAGCCACTATCGTCAGGTAACCGCACTGCGGGTACACATGTACTCAACACGCAAGTGAACTACTCCCTTTTGGTGGACAACAATGTATTACTCAGCTCAACTCGAATAGGACGGTCTTAAATCTCCTAGGTGCAGTTGAACTGAACGCCCGCTATATTCTTACGTCACTTCATAAACAAACAAACTGACACAGGTATTCGTTACGAACAGTCTCTACACGCAGAAAAGCTGGGCAAGTGAGGCTAAGGTGGCGAATAATCAATGGACTTCAGCTTCCAACACTAGGAGGAAGTGTTTCCTTCAGATGGCCAAGCGTTTGTAAAAATCGGTTGGTGGACCCGCAAAACCATAAATCATAAAACTAAACTTTTGATCGTCTCTGAAAGTCACTAGAGAAACGAACATAAATAGTACATTGTCAAGCCTCGAGTCCAGCATGTGCTGGTGAGGATGTTTATCGCAATAACAGCTGTCAGAATTACGGAAGAGTTAGAAATGGTTCAATTATTTACAACGGTCACACTCTCTACCATTCTCATCCAACGCCTAGGGGATTTGGACTACAAGAAATTTGCACAAAATGAAGTAAAAACATGAGTGTTTTTAGCCGGGAAACGATCTGTTCCCCGTCGACTCAGCTAGCATACGTCAGATAAAATCATTCATAAAATGCTACCTGACAATACTGTGACCTTCGAACTATCAAATGTACGTCAAAAAATACGCAGCTACCTATGATTGGAACACTCAAAAGCACGGCTAAGAAAATGACGCGTGGTATAAAGGGTAGAAAAAGCTAACTCTCTTTCTGACTGACCACTGTTCCACATTGATTCAATCGCCCAGTTGGCGCATGTCAGTCCATCTACGGTCCATTAGGAGGAAGACTAACCAGCAAGTTTCTCCATACCGTTCAGCTGCACCATTGAGATCACGGTGCGAAATCCAGTACTATCGACCCGAAAAAAAATCCTAAAAGCTGTATTTGAGACAGAACGCACTTTTGACGGTCACATGTTGTAATGCAGATTTCACTAGTCGGCTGTGTACAAGGTGGTTATACACTACCCTTGCTTGGGATTCTTTGTCTGATTGCTTGCACTGACAGCGCCTCATAAAAAAGGCGGAAACCAACTTTTAGTGTGCGCCTGCAGCCAATATCAATTACACGGTTTTGATTACAATTCCGGGCGGTAGCTAAGCGCCTCATCTCCCAGCTAGGTTTTACAAATTGTTAACGACTGATGACAAGGACACACTGATCAACATCTGCGTTCGCTCCTCCAATAACTACCACAAATGCCGCCATTCGGCTAACGTGCGAATGCGGCCTTTTACTCGACATTTACTGGTCTAACAAAACCCATAGTCTTCCCGTTCAATCCGATTATTCAGCTATAAACCGTGTACCAAAGTACACATGTTACAGCGTCACCTACCGTGGATAAGGGTGACAGCAGAATGACAGCGATCGCTTAGAGACGGTGTCCAAATGAGTTCACTAACTTTATTTTATTCCATTTGCCCGATGAAGGGTGCAGCGGAACAGTTATGCATCGAACGCAACAAGTTTGACGCAAGACCGCCATCCACTGCATGACAGGGCCACATTTGTCAGGATTACTTACCATTGGTGTGTATCGATCCGAGTGCAAACTGGGTCTTGACGGGAGGCTCACCCAAAACCTAACTGAATCTCCCGTTTAGGATGCTTTTAAGTAACTGAATGTGCTGCACTAGGCCGTCTCATGTTTCAGCTGGCACGATATTCGAGATATCGTGATACATTGTACCGGCCCAATACACTACTCATAGGGTTGCTGAAAACTCTTCGACAGCCCAGGACAGGTTCCGAGCTTCATGGGGTTCATCAGGTAGGCGCAGTCCTCGAGTTTCCATTAACATTATGTTCTGCTGGGACCCACATTGCACGAAATAAGCGGAATACGCTCATTTGCATACTAGTTTAGTGAATGCGTCGATCATCTTATAGTCCGAAAAAAAACAGCGTTTTCTGGACATATCAAACAACCAAACCCACTTTTGTTTCCTTCCATCAAAACGAGGTTCTGTTCCCTAGTGTCACTGTACACGCAACATCTATTGTCCCTTTTTATTGGTTACCATAGCTAAGTCATTAGGGAAGCAATATCCACATATGGAAAGACAAAACAATGTCGACACCTAAAAGTACACTAAAACACAAACAATCACCAGTCATTTCACCACCCTCCACTTCATATTGTCTTATTTGGTGGGTTCATTAGTAATGATGATAGCAACAATAATAACATTAATAATAAAGTAATGACAACGGAAAATAATAATGGTTCGATTGTGGAATCTCTCCGGTGCATGGGTGCCGT